>NC_044035.1:85031661-85399814 GCF_901765095.1 Microcaecilia unicolor
TGTCCCACCTCCTGTAATGCAATTTCTTGTGGGCGGGATGCTGGCTGAGAGAACACCCAGGGGCTGGTCAGAGGCTGCCTCTTTTCAAATTGCTGCTACAAGGCAGGTTTGCAGGACCATGGGCAGCCGGCTTGGTTGGGGGGGGGGGGGGAAGGATAGGAGAGGGAGCGCAATGCTAGAATGTAGGGGGGGGGGGGAGAGAGAAACTAGAGATTTTGAACCTGCTGGAAGGGATGAGACAGAAATGCTTAGCCATTTCTGCCTCATCCCTCCCACTGCTGTGACATCAGTGGCTAGGGGTTTTGGTGCTTTTTATGGCCAGCCCCCTGAGCTAGTTCCTTACCTGGTCCAATGGTTAATCCAGCTCCAATGTAGAAACACATATTCATGTGGCTCCCCATCAGAGAAAGAATTAACTTTAAAGTCCATACAATGATTTACAAGATATTACACGGAGAAGCCCCCACCTACATGAATCACCTTATCGACCTTCCAACCAGGAGCAGTTGGACGTCTTCACATACTTACCTTAATCTGCACCTCCCCAATTGCAAAGGTATTAAGTACATATCCTTCTACGCATCCAATTTTTCCTTTTCAGGCAGCCAGCTTTGGAATGCTCTACCAAGACCTATCCGTACCATTAACGGCTTTTTGCCCTTCAGAAAAGCACTGAAGACCCATCTCTTCAAGATAGCCTATCCTAACGATTCAACCTAACCAAAACTTGCCCATATGATTCTTATTGACAACTGTTATACATTGACCATATTCCCATTATCCTTTTTGCTACCACATATCCATTCCTCTCTATCTTCCTACACCTACCTCCCAACGCTCATTTCCTTCTGCACCCAATCCCTCCCATGCTCAATTTACTTATCCGTTAACCCCATTATTTTTGCGTTTACTACAAACTGTATATTCTTCTTACGACTTTGTAATTTCTTTATATTGTTACTATGTAAGCCGCATTGAGCCTGCCATGTGTGGGAAAGCGCGGGGTACAAATGTAATAAATAAATAAATAAATAAATTAGCATGAATACATTTGTATGTGTGCATATCCATACAAACAAATAAGGATTTTTTTAAATCTGGGGTTGTTTGTGCTTTTACTTGTAGTTTTAAGTGTCATTTGTATTTCTTAGGTTTCTATTGATCTGTGGTCTGGTTGGATTTAATTTTTATGATGTGAGGCAGTGAACAAAGCACAAAGCAGCAATCCTTGGGCAAATCCCAAGGGACAACTTGCTACAACATGCCATTATATCATTTTTGAGCAATCAGCTGTGGAAGCCCAGATTGAATCCTATTGCAGCTGTTTGTTATTTGGGGCAAGTCACTTAGGGGGTATTTTACTAAGGTGCACTAGTGTTGTCAGCTGGCACTAAATACCTTGATGCCCATTATATTCCTATGGGCTTCTTAGCATTTAGTGCCAGTTGATTTTTAGCACAAACTAAAAATGCAAGCGCACCACAGTAAAAGACCCCCCCAAATCCTCCATTGCCTTGGGTACAATGGAAGTCCTCTGAAGACAGGGAAATACCTACTATGCCTGAAATTAACTTGCCTTGAGCTACAACTGCAAAAGATATGACCTAAATCCAAATCAGCTGTTTTCACATGGTTAAGACATCCTGCCGATAACAATTTAATGTCAACCAGACATCACTGCAGAAAATGAAGAAGTTGTGATCACATGACATAGTTCCATACCCACAGATAAAAGCCTTGATGCTGAAAAAAGAGATGTGATAAAAGGTAAGAATGTTTTTTTTTAGTAAATTATTAGTATCAAGTGGTCACACTACTCAGGGCAGACTAAGGCAGGTTGCCTCTTGTGACTTGCCCAGGATTTTTCTCGCAAGCAAACAAACAGGCAGAAGATCCACAAGATCGAAGATGGGAAAAAACCAAATAGGTGACATTTTGGAATCACACCTTTTGGTTCTCATTAGCCCCTGATGCAGCCCTCAGGAGGGTGATGCAGCCCTCATGCCAGGCTTTTTCTGTTTTTATGCTTTTAACCTTGACGTAGTGAATAAATTCTGAATATGGACTTTTCTCAACGGATCTGCTGTTTTGTTTTGTTTTTTTCACCATGTTCCTCTCAAACTACAAAAGGAAGGAAACCTAAAACTATATAGAAAGATTATTTGGGGCTACACTCTTTAAATTATTTTCTGACTACCAATCAGAGAGCAACACTATATATGAGTTGCAAACATTCAGCATAATGTGTATTTCATACAGATAACAAACATCCTCCAACACTGAACTTTAGTCTGTGAACTGCAATGGGTGCCAGCTCAGGAGGTTGTGTAGCAAAATTTTAGTGAGGGTCCTTTCCATAAAACATGTTAAAATCTGAGCTTAATGCGTTTTAACATGAGAGTTTCCCAAACACTAAGCCCAGATTTAATGCATAAGCATTTAGGGCTTTTTATTTATTTATTTTGCAGATTTCATGCTAATTTTTCAATTACTGTGTGGAACTTGCAAAAAAAAAAAAAAAACAACCCTCAACATGGGAGGCACAAAATGCTCCTGCATTGTCTGCACTATACAATTAGTGTATGCTCATGCGAAAACGCTAGGTAGATAATGCTGACATGCCCGTTGCCTTCCCATGACACGCCCCCCTCCCAAAACCTAAAGTAACAAATGTTTAGCATGCTCAAACTGGCAAAGTACCACAAAACTCTTTAGCACAATTTATGGTAAGCCTTTTTCATGTGCTAAATGCACTTTAGGGCTTAATGCCCTTTAGTAAAAGGGTCCCTGAGTGTTTTTAGACCATAAACGAATATGAATTGAATGGGTAATACATCTTTGAAGTGAATCTGTTTTCTTGTCAAATGTCTTATCTGAGGATTTCCACAGCAGAGGGGCTGATGCACAAAGCATTACCACAACTTTAACCCAGTTTTACTCTGGGTTTTACTGGCTGAGTAAAGCTCAGATGGTTTCAGCTTGGGTATTTACTGAGTGGAAACCATTACCACAGACCACATTAAAATGCATTAAAGTGGTCATTATGCATTCCACGGCCATGTTAAAAAAATGTTTCTCAAACGCATTGTGCATACTCTTTGCCAGGTCTGAGGCAGCGTAGATGGGTTGTTTGAAAGGAAAGAGTGTCTAGTGGCACCCCTTCTCTCCCTTCAAACCAACCACCCTTCCCCAGACTGCTTCCTGTATTGGCCCCTATAATCCTAGACCTGTGCCCTCCAGGATACAAAATCACACACTGGATCAGAAAGGAAAAGAGAGGTGGAGGCATAGCACTAATCTATCAATCCCATTTTACCACCGAAACCACGGCCGAGTCCATGACACCTCAACTTGAAATGGCCTCAATCAGAATCCACAACAAAACCGTACGCGACCATTTGAATTGTATCTTGTTTTACAGACCTCCAGGTAATTGGAATGAAGGCCAAACTAACTTCATGGACTTCATTTCAAACACATGTGTAACCAACTCCAATGTACTAGTACTAGGAGACATCAACCTTCACTTAGAAGACCCAAACTCAATCAACGTACGGGAATGTAAGGAATTCCTCTACTTATGGGATCTCAAATGGCCACAAATGCAAGCAACCCACGTCAAAGGGCACACACTTGATCTCATCTCACACAAACTTTCAACAGACCAGAACTTAATAATAACAACAGATATTAAATGGACTGAAACACCCTGGACTGATCACTACAAACTAAACTTATCCCTATGCTGGCGGAAGAAGGGATTACACCAAATAAAAGAACACACATCCTACAGCACAAGAGGTCAAGTAGACACGAAAACATTCTGGCAACTGATGTATAATAATAAATGGTCAGCACAAACAGACTCCATATACTTCCTCATGGAATGGAATAAAAGATGCAAATGCATACTAGATGAAATAGCGCCCTTAAGAACAAGAACCTCACGAAAGTATAACTCGATACCATAGTTCAACGATGGACTGAAAAAGCTAAAAACACAATCCAGAAAACTCGAACGAGCATGGAAAAAACAAAAGATGAACACACACTCAACACATGGAAACAATCACAAAGAAAATACAAATACGCAACAAGACAGACCAAAAGATCATACTATAAAACTAAAATAGGGACAGATTACAAAGACACGAAGAAATTATACCAACTTGTGAACAAACTCCTAGACACCAACTTGGTTACTACAACGAATACAGACATCCCATCTGCAGATAAACTTGCTAAGTATTTCAATGAAAAAATTGTAAACCTACGCAACACGCTACCTCATGACAATACCCGGTTGACTGAACTTGGATAAACTTTGCCCTCCTTACCGTCGATACAGTTACATAGGCGATCAGCAGGTTCTCCAACACTCACTGCAAACTAGATACCTGTCCCAATGAAATCCGCCTACCTAATGAAATCCACCCCTAACCGCTTCATAGCGGACCTCACATCCCACCTAAACTACATGCTTCAGCAAGGTCTCTTCCTTAAAGAAAATGGCAACATCCTACTCACCCCAAAACCAAAAAGACACCAAGAAAAAAAACTAATGAAATCACTAACTACCATCCAGTAGCATCTATCCCGTTGTTAGTCAAACTGATGGAAAGCATGGTAGCCAAACAACTTACAGATTATATAAACAAATTCTCAATATTACACAAATCACAATCAGGTTTTCGCCCCGTCCACAGCACAGAAACAGTACTACTCACTCTTCTAGCCAAATTCAAACAGGAAATAGCAATAGGCAAAAACATCCTCCTCCTCCAATTCGACATGTCTAGTGCATTTGACATGGTAAAACCATAATATATTAATAAGATTACTAGATAAGTTCGGGATCAGTGGAAACATACCTAGCTGGATCAAAGGTTTCCTAACCACAAGAACATATCAAGTAAAATCAAACTCAAACATATCATCACCGTGGAAAGCAGACTGTGGAGTACCACAAGGATCACCGCTATCACCAATCCTCTCAACTTAATGATGACTCCACTAGCCAAGACTTTATCCAACCAAGGCTTTAACCCTTTCATCTATGCAGACAATGTCACAATATACATTCCTTATAAATCTAACCTGACAGAAATCACCAACGAAATCAAGAACAGCTTGAACATCATGGACTCTTGGGCTAATGCATTTCAACTAAAACTCAACAAAGAAAAAACACACTGTCTCATCCTCTTGTCCCAACACAGCACGGACAACCCCATAATCATCAACACCCCAGATTACACCCTCCCTATCTCAGACAGCCTGAAAATCCTCTGCGTTATAATGGACCGCAACCTAACACTAGAGAGCCAAGTGACATCCACAACAAAGAAAATGTTCCACTCAATGTGGAAGCTCAAACACGTGAAGCAATTCTTCCCGAGGGAAACATTGCACAACCTGGTACAATCAATGGTACTAAGCCATGTAGACTACTGCAATGGAATCTATGCGGGATGTAAAGAACAAACATTAAAGAAACTTCAGACCGCTCAAAACATGGCAGCTAGGCTTATCTTCGGAAAAACGCGATTTGAAAGCGCAAAACCCCTCCGCGAAAAACTACACTGGCTCCCAATCACAGAACGCATTGCTTTCAAAATCTGCACTCTGGTTCACAAAATTATCTATGGTGAAGCCCTGGGATACATGACAGACTTGATCGACCTAACAACTAGAAACACATCCAAATCCACACGAACGTACCTAAATCTGCACTACCCAAGCTGCAAAGGACTCAAATACAAATCAGCCTATGCATCCAGTTTTTCCTACATTAGCACACAACTGTCGATCGCATTACCAAAAGCCTTGAAAACGACGTACAATCACCTAAACTTCTGGAAAACATTAAAAACTAATTTGTTTAAAAAGGCATACCCTGCCGATCCAACATAAATGCCTGATATCTGCAACACAACAAAACTAAAGTACGTAATGGACATAACACAACTCTTCCGTTATACGATGCCCTAATGTGGCTGTGCCACATGAACTTTATCTTACCACAACATCACTTTGTATTTGTTCACACCGGAGTCTGCAAATGCTTCTCTGGTACTATGTAAGCCACATTGAGCCTACAAATAGGTGGGAAAATGTGGGATACAAATGTAACAAATAAATAAATAAATAAATATTAATCAACTACCATGACAACCCCCATTTTTCCCATCGCTGTTACTACTCTGCAGCTAATTCAAATGTTTTATAAGATGGAATGACGTTTATAGCTTCCTGTAAATAGATTATCCAAAATATTCCATACTGTCAAGATTTTTATGAACTAAATGTTTACCAGTGCCACTCATTCCTACAAGAATCGGATAATTGCTTGTCATTATTTTACATTAATTACTCTAAATAACCTTCAGATGCAACTTGGTTGGTTTGCGTTTTGTAGTTGTTGCTCAAGAACTTTTGATCAGCATGCTGGTATCACAATCATCTGTAGAGAACGATTTTTTTTGGTCTGGCTTCTTTACTCCTGCATCATTTAAGGGCCTGTTTACTAAAGTGTAGTAAACTTTTGCACTTACCAAGCTTAGCCAGGGCAACCAAGAGACACAGCTGGGCCTGGGTCAGAACTGGACTGCAAGTCGCCACCCCCCACTTGCACAGCCACCCCCACCACTTGCACCACCGCTTCCTCCCACCACCTGCCCCTTACTTTTCTGTCTCTGCTTCCAAGAGGGGTCCGGGCCCGGCACCGCCAAGCCTTTTCCTGCCTGCCTGCTCCCACGGTCTTTACTCTCCTGCTTCTGTCAGTGCCAGGAGTTGGGACGATTGCATTAACACAATATCACACTAATGCAATCATCTGGATCCTGGGCGGCACGCAGGAGCAGGGGAGAGGACAGACCTGGAAGCAGGCAGGCAGGAAGAAGTTTGCTGGGGCCAGGTCCGAGCCCCCTCCCCCCCCCCCCCTTGGAGGCCGGGCCTGGGGAATTTTGCCTGCTCTGCTCCTCACCCTTCTCAGTAGCCTTGAGCTTAGCACATGGTAAGTAGAAAGCCAGTGTCCTGTTAGGTGCTTTCCCTGTTTGTTGTCTGCAGTTACCACACAGAAAAGATCTTTATCATATGTTAAGTTTATTTTACAATTAATTGAGGTGCACTTACCACCTCCTCGAGGAGGCAGTAATTGTATCCATGTGATGTAAGTGTCATACACTAACTGCAATGAACAGTTTGTGCCCATTCTCTGCCCATAACCCACCCAGTTCCTGCTCCCTAACATGGCATGCACTTAGGGCTAGATTCTATATATCAAGCCTAAAAAAATTGGTGACGATAAAAAATACACCTAGGCATATTCTATAAGCCATGCCTAAATTTAGGCATGGTTTATAGAATACACCTAAAGCTAGGCACAGTTTATAGAATATACCCAACACCCATTTTCTGCGATCATATTTAGTTGCAGCCATTTACGCCAATGAAAACCTGGTGTAAATACTGACGCCTAAGTTACATGTGGAACGGGCATATTCTATAACAGTGCACGTAAGTTCTAGGAATGCCCATGCCTCTCCCATGGCCACGCCCCCTTTTTGAGATCTGCATCTTAAAATTTACACGCATCACTTTATAAAATACGCTTGGAAAGTTGTGCGTGTAAATTCTAATTAAAACCAATTAAGTTCAATTATTGGCGCTTAGTGGCTTGTTAGGCTATTTAAGTTGCACATTCAAATCTAGAATATGACAGGATTTGTACACTCAAATCAAGTCGCACTATATAGAATCCAGGGATTAACATACAAATTAGCAGGAGCTGTCATGGCAGCTCAGTAACAGTTACCATACTCGTGCAGTAACAATTAGCTTGCATTAATCTGCATGATAACTGCTTGGTGTACTTTCATAAAACTCCTTAGACTCTAGATCAGGGGTTCTCACTCTTACTTTCTCTGTTTTTAGATGTGGATCCCCTGACTATTTTGCATCTTTGACCATACCTTATTCTCCAGCTAGATCTCTTCGTTCTTTGAATGATCACTGCCTTGTTCTTCCCAGTCTCAAAGTAGCACCGCTTGAGTTCACACGTCACCATGCTTTTTTCTTTATGGTCCCTCACTACTGGAACTCTCTTCCTCTCTCTATGCGTTCTGAATCCTCTTTTAAGAATTTTGAAGTTGCTTCTAAAACCTGGTTATTTAATGAAGCTTTTAATTGGAATGCTTAGCTATCAAAGACTCTTGCGGTTGGTTCATCACCTGTTTCTTACTACTACTAGTTTTTCCCACCTTCCATTCTAGTTATTCCCTCCCTCCTCCTCCTTCCTCCCTTCCCCCCAATTTGTTGATTTCCCTTAGACCTTTGTCTCTTTGAGTGTTTGGTTTCTTTTCTAACAAGTTATTTATAGTTCCTTTCCTCTTTTTAAGCTTATATTTTTAGACTTGTAAACCACCCAGGTCTGCCAGTCAGCTGGGGCAGTATAGAAAGTTTTAGCAAACATAACAGTCTTCAGCACACACCTAGCTAATAAAATTTTCAGGATACCCACAATGAATATATATGAGATAAATTTGCATGCACTGCCTCCATTGTATGCAAATCTTTGTCATGCATGTTCATTGTAGATATCCTGAAAACTTGACTGGCTAGATGTGTCCCAGGGATTGGGTTGAGAACCCCTGCTTTAGATCAGTTAGAACTGGCCAGTGCTGGATTATGGCGCCAAAGGGCTTTTTTTGCTACTACCTCTCTAGTCATTTAACCTAGTTATCATCTTAAAACATGTATCTTGGGCACTAAGTCTAGCCACTAGGTGTCACCATTGCACAATGACTGAGATATCTTCCCTCAAGAACTGTGAATACTATTTTTGCATCATCCACATCCTCTGCAGATCTGGTAAAGCAGGAAAGTTGATCCAAGAATCAACCCCAGGCCTTCAAAGTGGTCCAATAGAACATTTATGAAGGTAATATAGGTTCATTGTAAATTGTAGATAAATGCCCAAATATGCTATCCAGTCTCCCTAATTAAGATTTGTCCACTTTGAGAATATATCATATAAATTCCAGAGCCTAACACTAACCCCCCCCCCCCCCCCAAAAAAAAAAAAAAAAACGCCCAAAATCTGAATAGTAAAAGAAGGTTGTTTATAAAATAGAAAAACGTCTATCTTTTTTTTTTTTTAATACTGTTTTGAACAAGGTTTTGTGCTTTGGACGTTTTGTTTTTTGGTCCGTTAAAAAAAAAAAAAGTTCAACTGCAAAACACACAAAATCAAGCCATTGGAATGTAGGAGGAGCCAGCATTTTTAGTAGACTGGTTCCCAGACATCCCAGGAAATAAATGGGGCACCCTAGGGGGCACTGCAGTGGACTTCAAAAACATGATCCCAGATACATATCTTACCGCTGCTCCCTTATTTTGTCTGCTGAAACCTCCCCCAAAACCCACTACCCCAACTGTACACTACTACAATAGCCCTTATGGGTGAAGGGGACACCTATATGCGGGTACAGTGGGTTTCTTGTGAGTGTTGGAGGGCACACAGTTTCCACCATAAATGTGACAGGTAGAGAGAGCTAGGGACCTGAGTCCCCCAAGCCATGGTACACTGCTCTGACCACTATACTACTCCAAGAACCTGCATGCTGCTCTAATAGACCTGACTCTAACATCTGAGGCTGTCATGGAGCCTGGGAAGTCATGTTTTTATTCACATTTTTTTGGGGTAGGAAGGAGTCAGTGACCACTAGGGAGGTACTGGGGGGTCACCCCTGATTCCTTTCAGTGGTCATCTGGTCATTTATGCCTTTTGTGCCTTATTCATTATAAAAACTAACTCAAAATGTCTTAGTTTTAGTCCTGGATGGTTTTGTTTTGTTCCATTATGGCTGTAAAATGTCCAAGTCTTAGGAATGCCCATATCCCGCCCTTAACACATCCCTTGTGTTTTGAACGCACTTCTGACAAACTTCATAGAAAAAATGTCTAAAAATTGGTTTTGAAAATATTGATTTGGACATTTTTGTGAGAAATACATCCAAAGGCTGCTTTATGCCACTTTTTAGATGTTTTTCTCTTTCGAAAATGAGCTCCATAGTAACATATTATTTGAAGACAGATATAGACCTGTATGATCCATTCAGTATGCCCAACAAGATAAACTCATTACATAAGGTATGATGTTTACTTATTTATTTATTTATTTGACACTTGTATCCCACATTATCTGAATCAGTTCTATGTGGTTTACATGAGTAATAAACAGTACAAGCTAATGTATAATACATGTTATAAAAACTGTAAGAGTTAAAGGAACATTGATAGTATACCTGATCTTGATTTGCCCTTGCCATTTTCAGAGCATAGACTGTAGAAATCTGCCCGGCACTTTCTTTGTTCTAAAACTTCTGAAGTTGTCGTTGAAGCCCCAGAAAGCTCCACTCTAGCCCATCCAAATCTATTCAGCTACAATCAGGGCAGAGACCATAGAAGTCTGCCCAGCATTGGCCTTGTTCTCCAACTTCTGAAGCTGAATCTGTCTAGCCATGCTCATGGCACAGACCATAGGAGTCTGCCCAGTACTGGCTTTGCTTCCCAATTACCAGTGTTGCCATCTAATCTCCGCTAAGCTTCTTTGAATCCATTCTTCTAAACAGGATTCATTTGTGTTTATCCCATGCATTTTTGAATTTCTCTGCCATTTTCATGTCCACCACCTCATTCCAGGTATCTACCACCTTTTTGATGAAAAAAAACTTCTTAGCATTATTCCTGGGTCAGCCCCCCTCTCCCCCTTCAACCTCAATTCAAGTTCTCTAGTTCTACCACCGTCCCATTTCTAGAAAAGGATTGTCTGTGCATTATCTTCTAATTGGCATGCCAGGTGCTTAAGACATTTGCAGGTTTATGTCTGGAATATTTGTTTAACATCTTCTCCTTTCCATTGTCTCCTAATATATCTCAAGCTGGAAAATCACATTTTATCTAGAAACATAGAAACATGACGGCAGATAAAGGCCATATGACCCATCCAGTCTGTCCATCCTCTGTAACCCCTAATTCTTCCTGTTCCTAAGCAATCCCACATGCTTATCCCATGCCTTTTTAAATTCTGGAACAGTCCTCGACTCCACTACCTCCACCGGGAGGCTATTCCATGCCTCCACCACCCTTTCTGTGAAATAATACTTCCTTAGGTTACTCCTAAACCTATTCCCTCTTAACTTGGTCATATGCCCCCTCATTCCAGAGCTCTCCTTCATTTGAAAAAGGCTCCCTTCCTGTACATAAATGCCCTTGAGATATTTAAATGTTTCTATCATGTCTCCTCTCTCCCTCCTCTCTTCCAGCGTATACATGTTGAGGTTCATAAGCCTGTCCCTATAATTTTTGCATTCAAGACTGCTTACTAATTTCATAGCCGCCCTCTGGACTGACTCCATCCTGTTTATATCTTTCCATAGGTGCGGTCTCCAGAACTGCACACAGTACTCCAAATGAGGCCTCACCAGAGACTTAGACAATGGCACTATCACCTCCTTTTTCCTGCTGGTCATGCTTCTCTTTATGCACTCAAGCATCCTTCTGGCTTTGGCCGTTGCTTTTTCTACCTGTTTGAAAGCTTTAAGGTCGTAAGACACAATCACCCCCAAGTCCCGCTCTTCCTTCGCACACTGAAGCACTACACCCCCTAAACTGTACTGTTCCCTCTGATTTTTGTGACCCAAGTGCATGACCCTGCGTTTTTTGGGATTAAACCCTAGTTGCCAAATATTGGTCCATTCCTCTAGCTTCACTAGGTTCTTCCTTATGTCATTCATACCCTCCAGGGTGTCCACCCTGTTGCAGAGTTTAGTATCATCCGCAAAGAGACAAACCTTACCAGACAGCCCTTCCGCAATATCACCCACAAAGACGTGAAAAAGAGCCGGCCCTAGGACCGATCCCTGCGGTACTCCACTGACGACCTCCTTTTCTTCAGAGCAAGCTCCATTTACCACCACCCTCTGTCTCCTACCATTCAACCAATTTTTTACCCAATCAGTTACTCTAGGTCCCGCACCAAGGGCACTCAATTTATTTATCAGTCGCCTGTGTGGAACCGTGTCAAACGCCTTGCTGAAATCAAAGTATACTACATCGAGTGCCCCTCCCACATCCAACTGTTTGGTCACCCAGTCTGACACGACCTGCCACTAGTGAAGCCATGCTGCCTCGGGTCTCGCATTCCATGTAGTTCAAGAAATGTCACAATCCTCCTTTTTAGAAGCGTTTCCATTAGCTTACTCACCACCGAGGTCAGACTGACAGGTTTGTAATTCCCAACCTCTTCCTTACTTCCACTCTTGTGCAAAGGAACCACATCCACCCTTCTCCAGTCCACCGGGACCACTCCTGTTTCTAAGGAAGCATTGAAGAGGTCCGTCAGCTGAGTCCACAGAACTTCTCCGAGTTCCTTAAGCACCCTCAGGTGTATCCCATCAGGCCCCATCGCTCTACTTTTAGTTTGGCAAGCTCCTCACGAACACAGTCCTCCGTAAACAGGTCTTGGTCTACCATACATCCATCCCCTTTAGCCTTTGTTTTCTGCAGCCCTACCCCCGGTCTTTCATTCGTGAACACTGAGCTAAAATAATCGTTAAGCAGTTCAGCTTTTTCCTTATCATCTTCCACAATGCTATTATGGCACTTCCTCTTGTCACTTACATATCTGAAAAAGGTCTTGTCCCCCAATTTTACCATATTAGCTATCTTTTCCTCCATTTGCTGCTTCGTATTCCTGATAGCTTTTCCAGCTTCTCTTCGCTTATTTAGGTATTCTGTCCTGTCTTCATCTTTCTGAATCGTCTTATAACGTGCAAAGGCTAGCCTCCTTTCCCTTATATTTTCAGCTACTTTCCTTTGTTTCAAGCATAAGATATAAACCATTTTTTTACAGTCTTCAGTTACATATCAAGCTGGCCAGGTTTGGTGTTCTTTACCTAGACGTCCTTTCACTAAGGTGTGCCGAAAAATGGGCTGCGCTATTGTAGGCGCATGTTTTGGGGGTGCGCAGATCCATTTTTCAGCATGCCTGTAAAAAAGCGCTTATTTTTGCTGAAAATGGATGTGCGGCAAAATAAAAATTGGCGAGTGTCCATTTTCGGTCTGAGACCTTATCGCCAGCCATTGACTTAGCAGTAAGGTCTCACGCTGTAACCATGCGGTAATCATCTACATGTGTATAATGCTGATTACTGCCCGGTTTCCGCCGAGTGCAGGAAAATAAAAATTATTTTCCAGCGCGTGTAGTGGACATGCATAAAAAATTTAATTATTGCCCGGGCCTCGCAGTAGCCAGGCTGTAACTCCAAATTGACACGTTGGGCATGCATAGGCGCCTATGCAGCTTAGTAAAAGGGCCCCCTACTGAACTGAGAACAATGTCTTGATATATGACATTTTGTAAAAAATTTCAAAACATATTTGAAAAAGTTTTTTCAGTCATTTACATGCCTGCTTTGTTTATTGTAATCATTCATACTCTTGTTTTATTTAATATTTATCATCTTTCTGTAATCCGCTTTGAAGCTATTTGGGAATTAGCAAAATACAAGTACTGCATCATATCATATCTTATCCTATGAAAGAAGAGATAGGGTGTGTCTGCTGCTTTTGTGATAGCTCCTTCAGACCATAAAGAGCAGGGGTATCCATGTTCAGGCTCCAAGGGCTGCAAACAAGGCAGCTTTTCAGGCAATTCTTAATAAATAGGCATGCGAGAGATTTGCATGCATATTGTGTCTACTGTAAAACAGGTATTCTAAGGTTGTTTTTTTTTTTTTTAGGAAGGCAGCAGTAGGGTGGGGATTGTTAATAATCCTTGTCTCTATTGTTCAAGGGGGTGTTCCTTGAAACAGCTCAAGGGCGAAACATAGTCTATGTTGGATTAAGTAATTTCCTGACTGACCGTTATGATTTTCATCCTGAGATGAGTACTTTTGTAAAGTCTGATATTTAAAGCTTTAATGAAGATTGAAAAGAAAAAAAGATATTTACCTAGAAAAAAATTCATATAGAATTTGAAAATGGTTTCACTGTTAGACTGATGAGGAGGTGGGTGTGTTTTTCAACATGACCACCCTCCCACCCAGTTGTGACCACATCTATTATATGCCATTGTATGTCTTGCCAATGATGTGAATAAAGTTGCCAATGGGCAACCAAGGGAGCTTGTAAAGTCTCTGTGTTGAGCCTAGATTTATGCTCATTTATTCTCAATTTAATCAGGCGTCCACTTCTACCAATATACAACATATTGCAAGGACATACTATAGTATAAAAAAACATTACTACTGTCACAAGTCATATGGTATTTCGCTTTGAATCTATAGAATGTATTCAGAGCTGTCCACTCAGATTCAGTGAGTGCCTGAGCACACCATTGACAGTGTCCACATTTCTCTTGTGATCCAGTGACCATATTGTTGGAGGGTTTAAAATATCTTTGGTGGCATATAAGAGAGGAAAGACGATTGGGGAATTGTTAACTCCACAAAGATATTTTTAACCCTCCAACAATATGGTCACAGGAAACAGCCCATTTCCATAGAATGGGAGATATGGAGTATATTGCTCACAACCACCCAGTGTCCAGCATAACTTTTGCCATGCCCAGTGCACTGATTTAAAAAGTAAATTATGTTTTATAGGGGGTGGTAACCGGTGATCTTGAGCATGCAAAATATAAGGCAAGCTAGATTGTTTTGTAATCTTGAGCTAGAAAAACAAATTGATATCTTCAATCCATTCTCATGTCTGACATGATAGCACTAAAGATCAGGCAACCTAAGGCCTCCATTTTTTATTTTTTAACACTAATAGCAGGGCAAATCCCATACAGGGGTTTTTTCCCCAGCCATAAAAATTTACTTAGGTTTCTTATTCAAGATCTTAAGCTAGAAAAATAAATTGGTATCTTCAATTCAACTCATGCTGGACATACTGTAGCACTGAAAGTCAGGCAACCTAAGGCCTTTATTTTTTTTTTAACACTGATAGCAGGGCAAATTCAATATGGGGGTCCCCCCCCCCCCCCCCCACCACAAAAATTTACTTAGCTTCTTATCCCACATCTTAATATCTCCCAAAACATAGAGCCATTTAGGCAACAAAATCATTTTTACTACTTAGACCTATTGGAATAATGATAAGGGATAATCATGCCAAGCAGTGAGCATGTGAGACATATCTGTAATAAAGGAGCTTTCTCCAAGGACAAGCAGCCCTTTGTATTCTCACAGCTGGGTGACGTCATCCAATGGAGCCCAATGTGAACGCTGACTAGTGAGACTGAGAATTTTCTATCAGCATCCCACTGCGCATGTGCTGGTGCCTTCCAGCCCACTGCACAAGTTCCTCAGTCTTTGGTTTTCTATGGAGCAGGGAGGATGCATCATCTTGTTCTCAAAGTGTGTGTTTTCTCATTCACAGTGCCTTCCAATGTGGAATTTTTTCCTCTGTTTTCAAAATATTTTTCTCCTTATCTTATTTCCCTTTAATTTTCATAGGTTTTTTGGCGTTTAAAAGTTTCCTTTCATTTTCGTGAGTGGTTAGGCTGTTTTAGGCCAGAGCATTAACCTCAATTTGAATGCTACTCCTTTTTCCGTTCACAATTGAGGAGTTTAATTTGGCTGCAATTCTTTTCTCGATATCCCAGAAGACCCCCAGTGGCTTCAACAGGTGTGCCCAATGTAATCGGTTGATTTCTGTGACAAATCTGGGACTGACCATGAGCCTAACTCTTGTTCTCTCTGTTTAAAAATGCACTTGAGGGCACAGAGGGCATGGCAGGTCCAACAGGAAAGACTTTTTGGCTCCTCAAAGGCCGGTACATAGTCATCAGAACTGGAAGCATTGACCCTGATCACTGCCAAGACTTCAACATCCACTGGGAGTACACTGGCATAAAGAAGATCTCCACATTTTTCATCATCGGGCACCGACAGTAGGCCCCAGGACCAGTCAGTATTGGACCCGACACCTAGGGCACAAAAGTGTTCGATGTGCCCTAGATGTGCAATGCTGATCATCGGAGGAAACCCAAGAAGCACAAGCATCGGTCCTCATCGATGCATGATGCCAGAAGCACTTTGGCATGTGCTTCGCTGGTCCTGATAAGCACCAGCACAAGCAGGAGCGCACCCCCCTCATTGGAAGAGGCACCAGTGCATAAGTCTCCAGGCAGCCAGGTCCCCACTACCAGTTTGGCACTGACACTTTCTCAGGCTGCCTCTCTCCTGGCTCCTTGTCAGCTTTGTGAGTCCCTCTGCCGAGCAGTGATCCCAGGTACGAGGACTTCGGCCCCAATTTCTGCTTGGCAGCCGAGCAACCCCGAAGTTCACCTGTGGTGACCGCCGTTCTCTGGGAGTTGAGCCCCCAGGTGCGGGCGACCAACAGGACTTACACAAAGAGGCCCTAAAGGGGCGCCCAGAGAGACCAGCCAGAGGAGAGCAGAAGGAAGAAGTTTTCACTGGTTTTGTTTGAGAGATGGCTTCTGCCATCCTCTTTAAGTTAGAGATGGAGGAAGAACCTAGGTCAGAAATGTTAATTGTCCTGGAATATAAGTCTCCTCCTAAGGAAGGGGTCACAGCACCACTGCACGCTATCCTTAAAAATGCACTGATGAAGAACTGGGAATCTCTCTTCTCAGTGCAGGTTGCACCTAAGAAAGTGGATACATAGTATCGTATCCAAAAGGCTCACCACTCTTTGGTGGTCAAATCCACACTCAAATGAGCTATGAGCTCCAGGGCTCATGCTTTGGTGCACCAGGTAGAGAGGCTTAGACAGTGAACTTGTTTGGGAAGAAAGCTTTTCAGGGCTCAATGCTTATTGCCCGCATCCAGTACTACCAGCTCTATACAAGCCTTTACTTGCAGACTTTGGTCCACAGTACACTCAGTCTTGTGGATTCTCTCTCACAGGAGTAGGCTGCAGAGCTTCGCCAGCTGGCCAGTAATATCTGGCCAGGGATGCACACAACTGTTTTGACATAGTGTCCAGACTCTTTGCCATGGGTGTAGGGATGCGCAGACTCTGATGGCTGCATGTCTCTGACCTGGAACCTGTGGTTCAGGAGAGGTTAGAGGATGTTCCATGCCAAGGAGACAATCTGTTTTGAGATAAGGTATAAGAGGTCACTAACCTCATTAAAAACATAAACATTATCATAGTGAGACAAATTGAAGGCCCATCAAGCCCAGTATCCTGTTTCTAAAAGTGGCCAATCCAGGTCATAAGTACCTGGCAAGATCCCAGAATAGTAAAGCAGATTTTACGCTGCTTTCCTAGAAATAAGCAGTGGATTTTCCCAAGTCTATCTTAATAATGGCTTATTTTAGGAAACTATCCAATCCTTTCTTAAACGCTGCTAAGCTAACTGCTTTTACCATACTCTCTGGCAATGAATTCCAGAGTTTAATTACACGATGAGTGAAGAAATAGTTTTTCCAGTTTGTTTTAAATTTACTACTTAGTAGCTTCATTGTGTGCCCCCTAGTCCTAGTATTTTTGGAAAGAATAAACAAGCAATTTACATCTACCTGCTCCACTCCACTCAATATTTTATAGACCTCTATCATATCTCCCCCTCAGCTGTCTCTTCTCCAAGCTGAAGTGCCCTACCCACTTTAGCCTTTCCTCACAGGGAAGTCATCCAATCTCCTTTATCATGTTTGTCTCCCTTCTCTATACCTTTTCTAATTCCGCTATATCATTTTGAGATGCAGTGACCAGAATTGCACACAGTATTCGAGGTGCGGTCACACCATGGGGTGATACAAAGGTATTATAACATTCTCATGTTTGCTTACCATTTCTTTCCTAGTAATTCCTAACATTCTATTTGCTTTCTTAGACACTGCAGCATACTGAGTCAAGGGTTTCAACATATCATCAACAATGACACCTAGATCCTTTTCCTGGGCGGTAAATCCTAATGTGGAACCTTGCATCATGTACCTATAGTTTGGGCTCCTCTTTCCCATATGCATCACTTCGCACTTGCATGCATTAAACGTCATCTGCCATTTGGATGCCCAGTCTTGTAAGGTCCTCTTGCAATTTCTCACAACCCTCTTGCAATTTAACAACTTTAAATAAATTTGTGTCATCAGAAATTTTAATCACTTCACTAGTTATCCCCTTTCTAGATCATTTATAAATACGTATGTTAAACAGCAGTGGTCGTCCCAGCATAGACCCCTGGGGAACCCCACTATCTACTCTTCTCTATTGAAAATACTGACCATTTAACCCAGTGGACCCAAACCTGGTCCTGGAGGTGTCCCAGCCAGTCAGGATTTCAGGCTATCTACAATGAATATTAATGAGAGAGATTTGTATGCACTGCCTCTACTGCATGCTGTCATAAATATTCATTGTGAATATCCTGAAAACCTGACTGACTGGGATGCCTTCAGGACTAGGTTTGGGAACCACTGATTTAACCCTACTCTGCTTTCTATCTTTTAACCAGTTTTCAATTCAAAATAGGACATTACCTCCTATCCCATAACTATCTAATTTCCTCAGGAGATTTTCATGAGGTACTTTGTCAAATGCCTTTTGAAAATCCAGAAACACAATATCGACCAGCTCACGTTTATTCACCCCTTCACAGAAATATAGATTGTCAAGATTTCCCTTGACTAAATCCATGTTGGTTTTGTCTCATTAATCCTTGGATATGTATTCAAACCCTGCCTCGGGTTTGGAGTCATATGCAAGGTTTTCCAGTGGGCCTAAGCAGTGATTCTATTACTCTCAAAGGGGTAGTTTCCCTCCTCCTTCCCTCTTTGCCCAGACCCCTTAGTCCCAGTGTTCATGGCCTTGCCAGGCCCGCACACAGAAGCCCCAGCTGGCTCCCCAGTCGATGCACGGTATGAGCTTGAGACTGGCTCCAGGACCCCTGAGGAAGGCTTTGTCGCTGAAACCCGGCCTGTGTTGGGTCCAGGCTCCATCAAAGTTTATTTTATTTATTTGTTACATTTGTATCCCACATTTTCCCACCTATTTGTAGGCTCAATGTGGCTTATATAGTACTGGAGAGGTGTTTGCAGACTCCGGTGTAAACAAATACAAAGTGATATTGTGGTAAGATAAAGTTCACGTGGCACAGCCACATTAGGGAATCGTACAACAGAAGTTTCGTGTTATGTCCATTACATACTTTAGTTTTGTTGTGTTGCATTGATCAGGCATTTATGTTGGATTGGTAGGGTATGCCTTTTTAAACAGGTTAGTTTTTAGTTTTTTCCGGAAGTTTAGGTGGTCATACGTAGTTTTCAAGGCTTTTGGTAATGCATTCCACAGTTGTGTGCTTATGTAGGAGAAACTGGATGCATAAGTTGATTTGTATTTGAGTCCTCTGCAGCTTGGGTAGTGCAGATTTAGGTACGTTCGTGTTGATTCGGATGTGTTTCTAGTTGATAGGTTGATCAGGTCTGTCATGTATCCCCGGGCTTCACCATAGATAATTTTGTGAACCAGAGTGCAGATTTTGAAAGTAATGCGCTCTTTGATTGGGAGCCAGTATAGTTTTTCGCGGAGGGGTTTTGAGCTTTCAAATCATGTTTTTCCAAAGATAAGTTTAGCTGTCGAGTTTTGAGCGGTCTGAAGTTTCTTTAATGTTTGTTCTTTGCATCCCACATAAATTCCACTGCAGTAGTCTAAATGGCTTAGTACCATGGATCAGGTTGCAATATGTTTCCCTCGGGAAGAATTGTTTCACGCGTTTGAGTTTCCACATTGAGTGGAACATTTTCTTTGTTGTGGATGTCACTTGGCTCTCTAGTGTTAGGTTGCGGTCCAATGTAATGCCGAGGATTTTCAGGCTGTCTGAGATAGGGAAGGTGTAATCTGGGGTGTTGATAATTTTGGGGTTGTCCGCGCTGTGTTGGGATGAGAGGATAAGACAGTGGTTTTTTTCTTTGTTGAGTTTTAGTTGAAATGCATTTGTCCAAGAGTCCATGATGTTCAAGCTGATCTTGATTTCGTTAGTGATTTCTGTCAGTTTAGATTTGTAAGGAATGTATATTGTGACATCGTCTGCATAGATGAAGGGGTTAAGGCCTTGGTTGGGATAAGGACTTGGCTAGTGGTGTCATCATTAGGTTGAAGAGGATCAGTGAAGCGGTGATCCTTGTGGTGCTCCACAGTCTGCTTTCGATGGTGATGATATGTTTCAGTTTGATTTTACTTGGTATGTTCTTGTGGTTAGGAAACCCTTGATCCAGCTAAGTATGTTTCTATCAATCCTGAACTTATCTAGTACTCTTATTAATATATTGTGGTTTACCATGTCGAATGCACTAGACATGTCGAATTGGAGGAGGAGGATATTTTTGCCTATTGCTATTTTCTGCTTGAATTTGGCTAGGAGAGTAAGTAGTACAGTTTCTGTGCTGTGGATGGGGCGAAAACCTGACTGTGATTCGTGTAATATTGAGAATTTGTTTATATATTCTGTAAGTTGTTTGGCTACCATGCTTTCCATCAATTTGACTGACAACGGGATGGATGCTACTGGATGGTAGTTAGTGATTTCATTTGTTTTTTTTCATGGTGTCTTTTCGTATCGGGGTGAGTAGGATATTGCCATTTTCCTTAGGGAACAGACCTTGCTGTAGCATGTAATTTAGGTGGGATGTGAGGTCTACTATGAAGCGGTTAGGGGTGGATTTCATTAGGTAGTTGGAGCAGGTATCTAGTTTGCAGTGAGTGTTGGAGAACCTGCTGATCGCCAGTGCAACTGTATCGACGGTGAGGAGGGCAAAATTTAACCAGGTTCGGTCAGCCAAGTATTCTCCAGTGGTTGGGTCCAACTCGTTAAGGAAGTTTTCGATGTCAATGTTGTCCTAAGGTAGCATGTTGCTTAGGTTTACAATTTTTTCATTGAAATACTTAGCAAGTTCATCAGCAGATAGGATGTCTGTATTCGATGTAGTGACCAGGTTGGTGTCTAGGAGTTTGTTCACGAGTTGGTATAATTTCTTCGTGTCTTTGTAATCTGTCCCTATTTTAGTTTTATAGTATGATCTTTTGGTCTGTCTTATAGCGCATTTGTACTTTCTTTGTGATTGTTTCCATGTGTTGAGTGTGTGTTCATCTTTTGTTTTTTTTCCATGCTCGTACAAGTTTTCTGGATTGTGTTTTTAGCTTTTTCAGTTCATCGTTCAACCATGGTATCGAGTTATGCATACGTGAAGATCTTGTTCTTAAGGGTGCTATTTCATCTAGTATGCATTTGCATCTTTTATTCCATTCCATTAGGTAGTATATGGAGTCTGTTTGAGCTGTCCATTCATTGTTATATATCTGTTACCAGAATGTTTTTATGTCTACTTGACCTCTTGTTCTGTAGGATGTGTGTTCCTTTATTTGGTGTACTCCCTTCTTCCGCTAGTGTAGGGATAAGTTTAGTTTGTAGTGATCAGTCCAGGGTGTTTCTGTCCATTTAATATCTGTTATTATTAAGTTCTGGTCTGTTGAAAGTTTGTGTGGGATGAGATTAAGTGTGTGTCCTTTGACGTGGGTTGCTTGCATTTGTGGCCATTTGAGATCCCATAATTGGAGGAATTCCTTACATTCTCGTGAATCGATTGAGTTTGGGTCTTCTAAGTGAAGGTTGATGTCTCCTATTACTAGTACATTGGAATTAGTTACACAAGTGTTTGAAATGAAGTCCATGAAGTTAGTCTGGCCTTTGTTCCAATTACCCGGAGGTCTGTAAAACAGGACACAATTCAAATGATCACAAAGGATTTTGTTGTGGATTCTGATTGAGGCCATTTCAAGTTGAGGTGTCATGGACTCGGCAGTGGTTTTGGTGGTAAAATGGGATTGATAGATTAGTGCTATGCCTCCACCTCTCTTTTCCTTTCTGGTCCAGTGTGTGATTTTGTATCCTGGAGCGCATAGGTCTAGGATTATGGGGTCCTTTCTGTCATTGATCCAGGTTTCATTGATGAAGAGTAGATCAAGGTCTTCTGCCATGATCCATTCTCTTAGTATTGCTGTTTTGTTTACTGCAGATCTGGCGTTCATGTAGCCCACTTGGATTGTTTGGAATGGGTCTTCTACATTTGGTATTGTGTGGACTTTTATTAGTTGTCGTTTCTTTGTTGAGGTGAGTTTGTTTGGACCCTTCTTTGCATTCTGTGGTGGTTGTCCGCATGTTGGTGGTCTTCCTTTGTTTAAGTTGTTGTCAGTTTGTTGAGGTGTGGTGTATCTGATCAATCGTTGATGATTGTATAGTATGCGTATAATGTTACTTTCTGTAAGAGGGGTGGTTAGTGTTAAGTGGATCAGTGTTAAGGAGTAGATTATTAGGAGTAGTTTGAAGGTATTCATTTTGGTTTCTTTTCGTTGTGGGCTACTGATCAATGCTTCCCTCTCTTCACTGACTTAGGAAGAGGGTCTGCCTTTCAAGCTGTTGAGATCAGTCCTGGATCAGGTTTCAGTGATAAGATAATGAGCAGAGGAGATGGGAGGGGGAGAGTAGCTCTGAGTCAGGGTCCTCCCTCAATCAGTCTCTGATTGTGCACAAGGAGGTACTTGCAGAGAAAATCTTCGCCCTTCTACAGGTCAATGTGGTTGAACCTGTGCCGCCAGTTCAAGAAGGGAAGGGATTCTATTCCAGGTACTTCCTTGTGGCCAAAAAGATGGTGGGCTTTCATCCGATCCTAGACCTAAGGTCCCTAAACAAATTCCTGATCAAAGAGTTCAGTACCACTACCAGTACTGTGTTCTGCCATTTGGCTTGCGGCAGGTCCCAGACTATTCATAAAGTGTCTAGCAGTAAAAGTGGCATATTTACACAGACTGAGAGTATATGTGTTTCCCTTTCTGGATGATTGGTAGGTCAAGAACACATTGCAGGAGGGGGTGACAGGGTCAATGCATCTGACTATTCAGGTGTTGGAGCTACTAGGGTTTGTCATAAACTACCCCAAGTCCCATCTTCTCCTGGGCTAGTGACTGGAGTACATAGGAGCCCTGCTCGATACATTGCAGGCTCAGACTTTTCTCCCACAAGCAAGAGCAGACACCTTGACAGCATTAGCCTTGCAGATCCAAAGTAGCAAGCAGGTCACATCTCGGGAAATGTTGAGATTGAAGAGCAGTCAAAAACAGCGAAGATGACACAAAAAAAGAACAAAGGAAAAAATGAAGAAAAACCAAAAATGAACAAAAAAAGTAGAAACAGGAAAATTCTAAAAAGTAGAGAATGCAAAATATACTGAAGGGAGAAAAAATATAAAAAACAAAATTATAAATAAAATATAAAAATCAAAAAAGGAGACGACACAAGAAAAATGAAAAAATACTGAATGGATTTATTGAGGTGATATGACTCGACACAGCTGTGTTTCGGCCCAACTGGCCTGCGTCAGGAGTCTAAATTAAAACAAATTTAATTTAATTTAAAACATATCGATTGTAAACATTTTGAACTATAATCAAAGATTAATCAATATACAATAAAAGACAAAAAATAGTAATAAATGAACTACAATCATTTTGAACTATAATCAAAGATTGGTCAATATACAATAAAAGACAAAAAATAATAATAATGAATGAACTACAATCATTGGTCTAATGCATTCTTTGAATACGATTTTAAGAAGGAAAATATCTAAAAACAATATAAAATAATAAAAAACAACCAAAGTACATATTATAAATGAACAATCATGTATTGAAAATCACTCATTTTTAAATTTATATTCATCGATGCATCTCATATTGTTAATAAAAAGTACAACCATTAAAACTAATCACATATATTGGAGTGCAACAGAATTATCGGAGCTTCTCAATTTCTAAAGATCTTAATCATTCTGTATATATATAGTTTTATGCTGATTATTGATCATTATAGGACTAAAAGTGTTATATAAAACCATAATTTACAATTCTTATTTAGGAAAAAGGTAATTTTAATTTCTGAAGTTACCTGTTACACCATGTATGTATTATCTGGTGATATCAATCCTTGAAGGGTATTCAGTTAGACGCGCCTTTATTCAAAAACACTCTACCTTTAAAAAGGCTGTGTGCACGATTTGGCAATAATCTATATGACAGAGGAAGAAATGTTTAGGCTATAAAGCTCGGTATTTCCGATCGTGCTGTAAGACTTCTAGCTCCTTATTATTGATTATATACCGCGTATCAATTGTCTACTATCTTATACAATATTCTATTTATAAAAAAAGGAGTATTTAGTGATTAAAATCCTGAAGGGGTACCTTGTTTGCGTATGTTATATAACGGAAGGCTCACGGGTAAAATAATGTGCATATAAGAAAAGATCTTATGAACATCGCTTGTCATGTTTTTCAACTGAATGTATCTATTAAAGGTCTATAGCTGAAACAAGATATATAAAACGGGAGGCTCAAGGGTAAGTTAATGTGCATGTAAAAAAAGATCTTATAGATATCACTTATATCGTATTCCAACTAAGTATGTCTGTTGAAGGTCTATAACTAAAACAAAACTATGGAAGATGTTCGGTATTCCTATATTTTTTCACATACCGTATGTTGTTTAGATATTTTATAAAGCCGGTGCAATGGGATCTACTGCATCTAGTTTTTTGTACCCAAGAGATTATACGATATACATAGTGTATACGCATTTCTATGTATCTATATAATATTTATAGTGTCTACTACCTGTGATTTATTTTAGCCTCTTACCGTTATAGAAGACTCTGGTTCAAGAAATATATATATATTTCACTAGAATAGCTGCACACCAGCGTTAGCGTTCACTAGCAATAACCTGGCGTGACGTATACATCTTCCTTTATAAGAAATGTTTGGTCTAATGGAAACGTCACTGTTCATGTCATATCCGCATCTTTCAAAAAGATTACTCCCGCTAAAAGTCAACTGTAACCAATACACGTCACTTCCTATGTTTTGAACCACTTAGCCAATGATGTATATTGTCTCAAACCTACTTACAGATATTAACAAATGTGAATGATATGTTTAAATGAATTCTTAATTATTTCAAAAATAAATCGAAAATGAATCAGCATTCTCATTAAAACTTGTTGCCTTGGAGAATGTGTGTAAATCTTCTAAACTTATATATTTTTTATTTCATAAGCACTTATTTTATGTATGTAATCCTAATTCCCTGATTAGTAATTGAATAAGTTAGTTGTAACTCACGATTTTAAGTGAATAATGGTCTTAAAGGCTCAACGTGACTCAAGTAGTATCGATTTATTGCTAATTGTCTAAGGTTATATTACTGGTTTTATGATTAACCTAAGAATCGAGCAACAGTGTATAGCTATTTTGATGAAACAAAAATTAACTTGTTAAATCGAATATACTTAAATAAAACTGCATACTGATCTGATTCTTTCTCAGAAAGAGATAGGTATTGGTCAAACAACTTTACACAGGTTGTCATGATCTTAATAGCTAGAGATTAAGCGTCAGAGTTGCAATCATATAAAATATATATATATACAATGGCGCCTAAGAAAAGCAATTACCGATGCAATTCTATTCTAATCCTTAATTTAATATACGCAATTTGTTTTTTAAATATGTAAATCTTATAAAAACGTAAATTATTTTTATAATATAATATGAGATTATCGATCTAAGTATATCTAATGCAAATAATGGAAACAAAATAACTCAACATGAAACCTTAATGGAAAAATACTTATATTGTTTTTATGGATAATCCAAAAATAATCTATGTACCATAGTTGTAAACTTACATTTGAATGATCAATGTTATCGTTCTATATCAATGTAAGTTTAAATATTTGATCAAAAAAGGCTGTCAAATGGAGTCTATAGAAGAATTTTTGGTCAAAATTTATACCAATGCTCTATAAAAAAATGTGATTATATTGTCATGTGTTTGACTTGTTAAAAGTTAAATCTGAATTAAAAACGACAAATTTGATTCTTTAACAGAACTGATGCAAAAAAATAGGAAGAAAGAAAAAACGGGATGGAAGAGAAACTTATTTTTAATCTACATGGGCAATATATATATATATTGCCATATAATAGTTGATGACTTTAAAATAAGTACATATACCTACATCTAACTGTAACTAATGGAGAACCGAAAAACTTCCATAGAAATGTAGGAGAAAAGGATTAGTAATATATAGAAATGTATATGATCACACAAAAGGAATTAAATCTAGTTCCATGTTAAGGCCATGTGGTGAAACGGTATTCAATGTATAGATAAGACGTTGTTCTTCTTTCAATAAAATATTGTCTATGTCGCCACCTCTCCATTTCTTTTGAATATGTTTAATAATAAAGAATTTTAAATCATCTATTGTGTGTTCTGCCTCATACCAGTGATTCACTAACGGAGCTGTCGCAATATTCCTACTTATGCAGGACCTGTGTTCTATAATCCTTGTTTTAATCATTCTTTTCGTTTTGCCTATATATAGACGTTCACAAGGACACCTAACTACATATATTACATGAGTGGAGGTACAATTTGTGGAATGTTTCAACGGAAAAATCTTTTTGGTGACTGGATGTATAAAGTTTTGTAAAGTGATGCAATGTTTACACACTGTACATTTCCCACAGGGGTAGTGTCCAAAAAATTCCTTGTCAACTAAAATTTCTTCTGGGAGTGTTGAAGGAACTAAATGTTCTTTTAAGTTCTTGTTTCTTGCATATGCAATGGTGGGACGAGACCCTTGAAAACATGTATGTGTTTCTAGAATATGCCAATTCTTATGGATAATTTTCTTAATCTGATTTGAAATTGTGGAGTATTTTAAGGTACAGATTAGTTCAGGTGACTTCTTCTCTTTCTTTTGAATAAGTAATTGCTCTCTCTCTTGTACCCTTGCTTTGTTTCTACATTGTTCTACCACTTTGATGGGATACCCTCTCTGTATAAATCGCTGAGACATCTCTTGTGCATGGAATTCAAAATCTTCAAAGGTAGTACATAATCTTCTTAGTCTCAAGAATTGAGAATAAGGAAGATTTGTCTTGAGACTATGATTGTGGAAGCTTTGAAAATGTAAATAAGTAATACGGTCTGTTGGTTTTTTGAAAACTTGTGTGATTAATCTGTAAGGAGTTTTAATGATCTGGATATCTAAATATGAGATTTGACACCTATCATATTGTATCTTAAACTGTAAATACGTATCCAGACCATTGAGCCAATTGAAAAATTCTAGTAATCTATTTTCATCACCTTCCCATAAAATCAAGATATCATCTATATAACGCTTGTAAAAGATTATTTCAGATGTATACGGATGATTAACAAGAAATTTATTTTCAAAATCTGCTACATATAAATTTGCAACGTCTGGAGCCATCGGAGACCCCATAGCAGTGCCGCGTATTTGTTGGTAAATCTTTTTTTGAAACTCGAAATAATTCTTGGTTAAGGCATATGTTGCAAAAGCCATAATTAAAAAGTTAGGTATTCTTCGACAAATAGTTCTATTTTGTAGCATTTTTTCTATAATTGCTAAACTCTCTAGCTGGGGTATATTGGTGTACAAGGAATCTATATCGAGAGTCACCAATATAACATTCGTTAGATCTCTGTCAAAATCTTCTAGCATGTTTAGAATATGTGTAGAATCTCTCACGTATGATGTTATCTGAGGTACATATGGGCGCAAAAAATAATCTACAAACTGTGATAGAGGTTCTAAAATGGATCCATTACCTGAAACTATTGGTCGTCCAGGTGGGTCTGAAGTAGATTTGTGAATCTTGGGTAAAATGTAAAATGTGGGTATGACTGGGGCTGGAACTAAAAGAAAATCTTTTTCTTTACTTGTGAGGTATCCTGCATCACATGCTAAGACAGTAATTTCTTCAATTTCTTTCTGTAATTGATTAGTAGGATCTTCCTCTAATTGGATATAGTAATTCTTATCTGTAATCTGTCTATTTACCTCCTGAACATATTTAGATCTATCCATAATTACTATACCTCCTCCTTTATCCGCCGGTTTTATAACAATATGTGTATTTCTAGATAAATCTTGAAGAGCGGAATATTCGTCTTGTGTCAAATTATAAAAACCTTTTTGACGATGGGTTTTCTCAACATTTTCTATCTCTTTCAAAGTACATTGGTAAAAAGTACTGATGATGGGATCAGGTGGTCCGGGAGGAAACCATCTTGTATTACGTTTGAGAATGGAAGTATCTGATGTCACTGGAGCTTCTCTGAAGAAGTGTGTAATTTGTAACTTCCTAAAAAATCTAAAAAGATCTATTCTGGTTTGAAACGGATCATATTTTGATGTGGGTACGAAAGAAAGACCTTTATGTAAAACATGTAAATGTGACTCAGACAAATGGAACTGAGATAAATTAAAGATCGGTATTTCTTCTTCACATCCACTGTGACTATTGTTTAAGTCCATCTGTAGTTGTTGTATGGTCTTCGTGTTCTTCCTCGACTTCTTCCTCTGCCTCTGTTGTGCGTATAAGGTTTGTTGTACTGGTAATCTCGTGGATGATCGTATGGCAGAGAGGGGAGTCTGTCTCTCTCTGTGTTTCTCTGTCGTTGAGCTGGTAGGATCCGATCTAAAAAAGCTTCAGCTGTTTCTTCTCTATGATTTACCATGGGGCTACTGGGAGGTGAGGTAAACAGATCTCCCGAGTCACTACGAATACGTTTGCGGGAGTGTGGTACAGTAGTAGGGACATGTTGATTGTTGTTAGGTGGTCCTATTGGATCTCTTGGTCGTGATCTTGATTGTGTTTGTTTCCTATTTTGATTAAGATATATTTTCGATTTGGACCAAGGGTAAATCGATCCCTTCTTGTAGTCATTTGCATCTCTGTGTAATTTATTAATTTTGACCTTTTTAATATCTTTCTTGAAATTCTCAAGTCTCTGATTCACATCTACAATCACGGTGTCGAATTTACTGTCTTCTCTTTTGAGAACATTGAGTTGGTCTTCGACCAATGGTCGCAGTACATCGTTTTTCTTTTTTGATGTTTCAACTATTAAAATCATAAGGTCTAGTGCGCATTTATTTAATATAGCGCACCATTGATTTAAAAAGTCTTGGTCGTCTAAAAAGAGTCTTGGTTCTTTCATAATACGTAAACCCCTGGGGATGTGTTGTATCCGTAGATATTGTAAAATGGTAAGGTAATGTAATTCATTCTGTATTATATTTTTATTAAGTTGGATAGTTTCCATCCATTTTTCTTCTAAACTTTGTGAATTCAATACATCACCATCATCCAAAAAATTCTTTTCTTGTAAAAGTCTCTGTAGATTGAAGAGCCACATGACCTCAACAATGCGTGTTGTGCCCATGGCGCAGCTTCACTTGAGAGAGGTCAAGTGGACCCTAGCTTTCTAGTGGTCTCAGGCAACTGGGAATCCAATGGATGCAATCCAGATTCTGCCAGAGTTAACTCATCCCCTTCTCTGGTGGACAATTCGATCAAAATTAACTGTGAGACTACCATTCCAAATTCCACTTCCTCAGAAGGTGTTCCTGGCTCAGATCACACAGAAGAATAGCGTCATATACCTCTCTCCTACATTGAGGGAAGGGACTACTGTATGTGTATCCTCCAATACCTCGCATAGAGAAGACTTTGCTGAAACTCAAATAAGACCAAGGGACTATCATCTTAATCGCACCTTATTGGCCAAGATGTATCTGGTTTCCTCCTCTTCTAGAGTTATTCTCCAAAGATCCATGGAGATTGGAATATTTTTGTTCTGTTCCAAGTCGCATCTTCATAGCTAGTATATAAATAGTTTCAGGTCAATTGATTTCGACCTCGACATTTTGAGTCCCTATTCTCCTAGCATTGTTATTTTCGGTGAGTCTGGTAGCTAGAGATTCCCAGCTGTGAGAATACCAAGGCCTGCTTGTTCTTGTAAAAGCAGTTACTCCACTGTAGCAGATGTTCTCCAAGGACAGCAGGCCAAGTATTCTCACATACCCTCCCACCTTCCATTGGAGTTGAATTCTTTAGCTATTGTATATGACTGAGGAATCTGTGCTCACACAGTGTTCGGGAAGGCACCAACACATGCACAGTGGGACGCTGCTAGAAAGTTCTCAGTCTCGCTAGTCAGCATCTGCACTGGACACCATCAGATGGCATCACCGAGCTGTGAGAATATTTAGCCTGCTGTCCTTGGAGAACACCTGCTACACGTGAGTAACTTTGCTATATATAACTGATAAAATTTACTCAAATTATGAGGAATTTGTAGTCTCCCAACATTAGCATCAGTTAAGTGCTGGCATGCAGATTTTGACTACATTTGCATACTACTGGCATTGAAGAGTGGGTACAATAGTGGGAAGCTCCTACTGATTTTCCCAGCCAGATTCATCAGTCTTTCAGCAAGTGGGGCTGGGAATCTATGCCAGCCATGCAACTGTACCCTGTGGCACCTTATGCTTTGGTTGGCAAACATCAGGGCTACTGACCAATCATCTTGAATACCTAGTGGCATTTTTTTAAAAATTCCACTGGATAAGCTCCAATGTTGTCCAGTATCCAAGTTGCCTCTCCCCTACCACCCTCACCAAATTTTACATAAGAGTAGCCATGGGTCAGACGGATGGTCCATCTAACCCAGTATCCTGCTTGAAACAGTGGCCAATCCAGGTCACAAGTACCTTGATGGAACCTAAATAGTAGCAAGATTTTATGCTAACGATCACAGGGTAAGTAGAGGTTTCCTCACATCTATCTTAATAGCAGATTATGACTTTGAAATTGCTCTGTGATTTTAGCTCGGTGCTTTTCAATCCTTTCCTGGAGGCACCCCTATCCAGCTTTTCAGGATTACCACCATGAATATGGAGAAGAAATATACATATACTGCAGAGTCCACCATATCTCATGCATTTTGGCAATCCTAAAAATTCAACTGGGTACATCATTTCAAGTGTGAGTTGAGAAACGCCTAGCTCATCTACTGCAGTATTTCTTAACCTTTATTTGGAGTGACACCTAGCCAGCTGGGCTTTCAAAACATCCACAATGAATAGCCTTGGGATTAGATTTGCATGCACTGTTTCCTTGGTATGCTAATCTAACTCATCCATATTCATCATGGTAGAGTTCCTGAAAACCTGACCTGTTAGGTATCCCCCAAGATCTGAATTGAGAAGCATTGACCTAGTGGTAAAGCAGACTCCAGCTAAATGATCTGCTGATAGCCTGCATTGGATCAGTTTTCTAAAGCAACCTGAGGAAGAAGTGTGGGTTTTGGGGTTTGTTTGTTTTTTCACTTTGGATGCAAAGAGTTCTTTCGATGTCTTTTACGAATGGAAAACATTTTCCAGTTTGGTTCAAGGATCATGCATGAAATTCCTAAAAATAGTTTGCAGTCCCAGCAGTATTGCTGTTGAAAAAGATGATCTATATTCTACAGCCTGATGCTAGTTAGAGTTTTCAACCCAATCCTCGGGGCGCACACAGTCAGTTGGGGTTTTTAGGATATCCCCATTGAAATTCATTGGGGATATCCTCAAAAACCCCAAATGACTGTGTGTGCCCTGAGGATTGGGTTGAAAACTAGATCTTCAGGTCCTCCTTATAAGACCCTATGCCTCTCTGCTTATGTAAAACAGATACTTAGCTGACAATTTAAATCTGGATATCTTTCCTAATAGGATGCTTGTGAAGGCACTGAGGGTACTGGAAATTGATCTTTTTTTTTTAACAGGATTATTTGCTATAGACTCATCTATGCCAACCGTTTTCCTTTTGTACACAGGATTGTCATTGGAGCTCCCCAGCTATTGCTTCATGCATCCATGGTGAGAACAAGTTAAGATATAAGAAAAGCCATGCTCAGACCAAGGTGCACACACAACCAAGCACCCCCCTCTCCAACTATAGTCACTCCAATTCATGAGGACCCAGCAGATGATTAAAAAAAAAAAGAAACGACTTGATCAGGTTTACTCAGCTAATAAAGTTTTTTATAGACTTTTACTACAGGAACTTGTCCAAACATCTTTCAAACCCTGCAAGGGTAGTTGTCTTGACCATTTTGCAGTAATATATTCTACTGCTTGTCAGCTATATGAAGCACAAAAACTTGTTTTCAATCTGCCGCTAACTAGTTTCATGAAGTGTCCTCTTGCTTTTGTGTTATTTGAAAGGTTACACACCAATTCCTATTTAATCATTTCCACTCATATTATTTTTGCTCCAAAGCCCAAATGTATTTTGCCTTTCTTCACGAGGGAAATGTTTTATCTCCTAACTTTTGTTGTCGTTCTCTAAATTTTTTCTAGTTCCACTAAGGTTAGTGGAATGTTCCTAGTCATTTATTATTAATGCCTGGGATAGTTGATTTCATTGAGATCTGAATACCCATGGAAGAAGACACATACACAATTACACAAATTGGGTTTTGGGTGCAGTGGTTATCATATGCTCTGAAATACCATGAAGGTACAAGCCAAGTACTTCTTGCTTGCAAATCTTACTATAACATATGCCCTTTTATATCAAAGGAAAGCATTTGCTTTTTGTATAGCCAGAAGGGCTCCAATTAATGACATCTAGTGGGAAAATTAAGTCCAGGGATTATAAAAGCAGAATCATCACTTGTAAAGAATGTTTGGCTTCTCATAGGATTGAACCTTTGACCTAGAAGTTTTTCAGGCAGGAAAAGGAGGAAAAAAAATCAGTTAATGGTGTAAATGAACAGCAAAACCACCACTTTCCTGGATTGCAGGTGAATCAATATGTGCATAAATACACCAGTGAAGGCCATTGAGCAAAGCCAGATCTCAGAAAAATAATATTTAGCAAGTTCATCCCTGAACTTCTCCCAACACTGGAATTTGTTTAAATCCCTAGACCCAACTCTATTCTTAATCCTTTCTTCTCTAGGATAAGCAAGTATGTGGCAAAACAGTGGAAACTATTATAAATAATATAATTACAGAACACAGAGACAAACATGGTTTATAATGGGACAGGGTCAGCATAGGTTCAGCCAAGGGAAGTCTTGCCTCACCAATTTGCTTCATTTCTTTGAAGGTGTTGATAAAGGTGAGCTGGTTAATGTAGGGTATTTAGATTTTCAGAAAGCTTTTGATAAAGTTCCTCATGAGAAACTCCTGAGAAAATTAAAAAGTCATAGAATAGGAGGCAAGGTTCTGGTGTGGATTAGGAATTGGTTATTGGACAGAAAACAGAGGTACAGTTAAATGGTCATTTCTCTCACTGGAGGAGGGTGACCAGTAAAGTGCCACAGGGATCAATACATGGACAGGTGCTATTTAACATAGTTATAAGTGATACAGAAATCGGAATGATGAGGTGAGGTGATTAAATTTGCAGATGACACAAAACTATTCAAGGTCGTTAAAACACACATAGACTGAAATATTACAGGAAGACTAAACTGGAAGACTGGACATCCAAATGTGGACAATTGCAAGGTGATGCACATTGGAAAGAACAATCCAAATCATAGTTATCTGATGCTAGGGTCCACCTTGGGGTTCAGCACTCAAGAAAAAGATCCAGGTATCATTGTAGATAATATGCTGAAATCTTCTACTCAGTGTGCAGCAGCGACAGCCAAAAAAGCAAACAGGATGCTAGGAATTATTAGGAAAGGTATGGTGAATAAGACCAAAAATACTATAATGTCTTTGTATCGCTCCATGGTGCGACCGCACCTTGAGTATTGAGTTTGGCTCTGGTCGCCATATCTCAAGAAAGATATAGTGGAATTAGAAAAGGTTCAAAGAAAAGCGACCAAACTGATAAAGGGGATGGAACTCTTCTCATATAAGACAAGGCCAAAGAGGTTAGGACTCTTCACCTTGGAAAAGAGAAGGATGAGGGAAGATATGATTGAGGTCTACAAAATTCTGATTAGTGTAGAACAAGAAAAAGTAAATCAAATTTTGTACTCGTTCCAAAAGTACAAAGAGTAAAGGACACTCAAGGAAGTTACATAACAAAAAGGAGGAAATATTTTTCACTCAACAAATAGTTAAAGCTCTGAAACTCTTTGCCAGAGGATGTGGTTAACAGCGGTTAGCATATCTGGGTTTTTAAAAAGGTTTGGACAAGTACCTGGAGGAAAAGTATGAAGTTTGCTGTCGAGACATACATAGGAAAGCAATTGCTTGCCCCAGGATTGGTAGCATGGAATGTTGCTACTAATTGGGTTTCTGCCAGGTACTTGTGATTTGGCCACTGTTTGGAAACAGGATACTAAGCTAGATGGACCATTGGTCTGACCCAGTATGGCTACTCTTATGTTATATTTAAGTGACTTGGAGCTTTGGGACCAATTCATTAGCTTTCTCCTACAAGAAAATTTTATCTGTTAAGATGAATTGTGCTGCTGCTTAGTGGAAGACTGAGGAGAGCAAGGAGAATCTGAAAACAAAAACTGCAGGTAGTCATTTTTTAGATATTATTTGGAAACCCATCTTTCTAGTTATGGATGTCCATGAAGTGCTGAAATTGAATAGGCTTTCCAGCTTATACTGGTCAGCCCTTGAAAAGAAGGGAATATTTTTAGTTGAGCCCCTATCTGCAGCTTAGATTGTCTTTTATTCCTCTAGTGAGATCTATCAAGTTGGCTGCTAAGGAGAAGGAGGAGATTGTCTAGGATAGTGACAAGTTTCTCCTTAATTAGAAAGACTGACTATAAGGATAAAGAGCTGACTAACCTGAAATCTAGAGAGCATAAGAAAATTAGGACTTGCCAGCTGTAGCACCAAGAACTGTGCCAGTTGCCATTCAAAGAAATTCATTCCATGCATGGCTCAGAAATCAAGCCTCCATCTAGAATGCTGTGACCACTATCATAGCACAAAGTGGCATGACACAGGCTATGCCCCTTAGGAAATGTTAGGTTGTTTTAGAGGGTAGGGGTTTGAAGAGGAAGCGATAGTAGAACAGCAAATGGTAATGTGTATCAGGGAATTACATGTGATGGGGCAGGAGAAATATGAGAGTAAAACAGGAGGGTAAAGGGTGTAGGGGGAAAAAAGAGAAATGGTTTAAAAGGGGCAATAAAATATGAATGGATTTTAAGAGGAATAGGAGGGAGAGGAATAGTATGGATAAAGAGAAGATAGCTTGCACAGATGACAGGAATAGGTTTATTAGTGATCTATTCCCCATGGGACAGGGCAGGGAGGAAAACACAGGTTAGGATTAGTTAAGGTTGCCGGAAATGCTTCAGTGCTAAAATATCTTTTAGTTGTGGGAGATTTTAATTCAGAAACAGATGACTTGGGGGATTTTATTTTCCAGTGTTGGCAAATTATGAATTATGTCAAGATAGTGACAGTACTTTCACATCAGGAGGGCACTGACTGAACTTCATTGTTCAGAAAGTGAGTATATTGGATATCTGTCTCTGATATCCTCTGGTTTGATCAGAGTGCTAGAGCTTGTTCTGGAATGGATGAAAAGAGATGGAGATATATGGAAAGAAGAGGCGATATGAAGTTAATGGTTGCAGTTCTAAAAGAGGAATTATATGATGTGACAGTTGTGGAGAAAAGGAATACATCTGTTCCCTTAGTAGTGGAGGCCGTGATTATGTTGAAAAAAGGAAGGAGAATGATATATGGTTTACTGATGAAATTTAGATGCTCAATGGAGGAAAGCTAAAAATGGTTATGACAGGATGATTTTTTTTTTTAATTTTATTTGTACCCCACGCTTTCCCACTCATGGCAGGCTCAATGTGGCTTACATGGGGCAATGGAGGGTTAAGTGACTTGCCCAGAGTCACAAGGAGCTTTTTTTTTCCTGCTTCTTCAGAAGAAAAGACATTTTTTTTTAATAGAAAACATTGGATGAAGGAAGATCCTTGAATGGTGTGCTTTAGGTGAGTATGGGAAGATGAATAGAAAAAGACATTTGAAAGGATTGATACGAGTTAAAAAAGAAAATGGAATGTACGGTTGGTATGTGTAAGAATGACAAGCTATGAGGGACGTACCTCACAAAGGCTTGAGATGTTTAGGAAAGTAGTTACTCAGCTGTAACAGATGCTCCCCAAGGACAGTAGGACAAGTATTCTCAAAGCTGGGTAATGTAATCAGACAAAGCCTGGTGCAGATGCTGACTAGCGATACTAACTTAACTTTCTAGCAGTGTCCCACTGCACTACTACTACTACTTATCATTTCTAAAGTGCTACTAGACGTACGCAGCGCTGTACACTTAAACATGAAGAGACAGTCCCTGCTCAACAGAGCTTACAATCTAGTTAGAACAAACAGGAGATAAGGGAATATTAAAGTGAGGATGACAAAATAAGGGTTCTGAACAAGTGAATAAAGGTTAGGAGTTAAAAGCAACATCAAAAAGGTGGGCTTTTACCTTAGTTTGAAGACGGCCAGATGGGGCTTGACGTACCGGCTCAGGAAGTCTATTCCAGGCATATGGTATAGCAAGATAAAAGGAACGGAGTCTGGAGTTAGCAGAGGAGGAGAGGGTGCAGATAAGAGAGATTTACCCAGGGAGGAATGTAGGGAGAGATGACAGTGGAGAGGTACTGAGGAGCTGCAGAGTGAATGCACTTATAGGTCAATAAGAGGAGTCTGAACTGTATGCGGAAACGGATAGGAAGCCAGTGAAGTGACTTGAGGAGAGGGCTAATATGAGCATAACAACACTGGCGGAATATTAGTCGTGCAGCAGAATTTTGAACAGATTGAAGAGGAGAGAGATGGCTAAGTGGGAGACCTGTGAGAAGCAAGTTGCAATAGTGTAACTGAGAGGTGATGAGAGAGTGTGGATGAGGGTTCTGGTAGTGTGCTCAGAAAGGAAAGGTCGAATTCTGGTGATATTATAGAGAAAGAAACGACAGGTTTTAGCAGTCTGCTGAATATGTGCAGAGGTGAGGGAGGAGTCGAAGATGACCCCAAGGTTATGAGCTGATGAGACAGGAAGGATGAGAGTGTTATCCACAGAAATAGAGAATGGGGGAGGAGGAGAGGTTGGTTTAGGGGGAAAGATAAGCTCAGTCTTGGTCATGTTTAGTTTCAGATAGTGCTGAGACATCCAGGCAGCAATGTCAGACAGGCAGGCTGATACTTTGGCCTGGATTTTGGATGAGATTTCTGGTGTGGAGACGTAGATCTGGGAGTCATCAGCGTAAAGATGATACTGAAAACCATGGGATGAGATCAGAGTACCAAGGGAAGAAGTATAGATGGAGAGAAGAAGAGGTCCCAGGACAGATCCCTGAGGTACACCAACTGACAATGGGATAGAAGTAGAGGAGGATCCACTAGAGTATACACTAAAGGTACGCTGGGAGAGATAAGAAGAAAACCAGGAAAGAACATAGCCCTGAAATCCAAGTGAGGACAGTGTATCAAGGAGTAGGCTGTGATCAACAGTGTCAAAAGCAGCAGATAGATCGAGAAGGATGAGGATAGAATAGAGACCTTTGGATCTGGCCAGGAACAGATAATTCGAGACTTTAGCAAGCGTTGTTTCAGTTGAATGAAGGGGGTGAAAGCCAGATTGAAGTGGATCAAGAAAAGCTTGAGATGAAAGAAAGTCAAGGCAACGGCGGTGAACAGCACGTTCAAGTATCTTGGATAGGAAAGGGAGGAGATGGGGCGATAGTTGGAAGGACAGGTAGGGTCCAATGAAGGTTTTTTAAGGAGTGGTATGACTACGGCATGTAGAAAGGCACTGCACATGCACTGGTGCCTTTCTATCCAACGTGCGTGTGCAGGGTATTCAGTCATTTTAAAATGCTAAAGAATACAGCTCCAAGGGGAGACAGAAGGGTAAGCGAAAATACTTGGCCTGCTGTCCTTGGAGAACATCTGCTACAGGTAACTTTACTTTCTCTGAGGACAAGCAGGCAGTTGCAATCTCACAGCTCATAAAAAAAGCAACAATTCTAGGAAAATAGGGACTCAAAATGCTGAGGCCTGTAATTCAACCAACCTGAAACCATTTACATACTGGGTATGCAGCTTGGAACAGAACAAAACTGGGCCAGGGGTGGGGGGGGGGGGGGGGGGTGAGCTGGACTCTAGACAACAAATTCTACATGACTGCTTGCCCAAACCAGCTGTCATGTTAAGTATCCTGCTCCAGGTTGTACCCACATGTCAATGTGTGGATAGATGACCACATTGCAGCTTTGCAAATTTCATCTATGGAGGATGACCACAAGTGGGCTTCTGACATTTTCAAGGCTCTGACATTATGAGCCTTGACATGACCCTCTGAGTAAACCCAGCCTGGGCATAAGGAGGTGCAATCTGCTAGCCAATTGGAAATTGTGTGTTTGCCGGTGGCTACCTCAATCTTGTTTGGGTCAAAGAAACAAAAAGCTGGGTGGACTGTCTATGGGCTTTAGTCCGCTCCAGATAGAAGGCTAAGGCTTTCTTGCAATCCATGGTATGCAGTACACTGTTGCCACAATGGGCATATGGGTTTGGAAAAAATGTTAAGACAACTGACTAAGATGGAAGTCCAACAATATAAGAAGGCACTTAGGGTGTAAACGGAGAACTACTCTATTGTGGTGAAACTTAAGTGTAAGATAGATCAGTTACTAGAACCTACAGCTCACTGACCCTGCGAGCTGAACTGCCATTAAAAACATAACATTCTAGGTTAAATACATCAGATGACAGGAATCAAGTAGCTCAAAAGGAGCTTTCAGCAACTGGGTGAGGACAACATTAAGATCCCATGACCCAGTTGGAGGTTTGACAGGGAAGCTTTGTTAAAAAAAAAAAAAAAAAAAACAACCTCTCATGAAGAGAACTAGAGGCTGTACAGAGGTGGGCTTACCTTCTACATGGTGATAAGCACTAACTGCACCAAGATGAAATCCTAACAGAGTTGGTTTTTAATCCAGTCTCACAGAGGTGAAGGAAAGTATTCAAGCAGTTTTTGTGTACATAAGTAATGCCACACTGGGAAAAGACCAAGGGCCCATCGAGCCCAGTATCCTATCCACGACAGAGGCCAATCCAGGACAAGGCCACCTGGCAAGCTTCCCAAACGTACAAACATTCTATACATGTTATTCCTGGAATTGCATATCACTAGAAGTAGCTCCTGTGTAGAACAGGTGAGGGGACCTAAGGCCTTGCCCTCACAACAGACAGCAAACCTCCTCCTCCTAAATGAGTAACATCTTTGTGGAGTCTTTCCTAGAAAACAAGTGAGGTGACCTAAGGCCTTGCCCTCACAAGACAGCAAACCTCCTTTTCCTCTTAAAACATTAACACCTCTTTATGGAGTTTTTTCCTAGAAAACAGCAAGATGCAGGAGCCACTGACCAGCAAAATCTAAGTGTCACAAAGCAGAGAGGTTTAGCCCATGGGTCACAGCCAAATTTACTCTGCCTAACCTACCCCTGGCAGCAGGCGAGTCACACCCAGGCTATGATCAAAGCTAGCCAAGTTTTGACATTCATCAAAAGGGTAGGCAGGCTCTGTGGAACAAAGATGACTAGAAGCAGTCCAGGAGCAGAATGAGAGTCAAAGATGAGTCGGGTTGCAGTCACCTGAGGATCCCACAATGTATGTTTACCAGCATAGGTAGTAGAGAGTTCTGTAACAGAGGCCAACAGCAGGCGAGCTGGGCCGGATAACAATGATAGTACTCATAAGGCCCAAGAAAGTCCAAGAACACTGCCATGGTAGAGGACCAGAAGAGTCAAAGCAATCTGGAGGTCAGGGATGGCTAAGATTGAAGCCATGGTCAGGCAAGCTGGAGTCAAGGCAATCAAAGGACCAAGGGAACAGAGAAGCCAAACCGGGGTCAAAGCCAAGAAGTCAATCCAAGGAAGAGGACAGAAACAAAACAGGCTGGCTGGAGACAAGGACTGGAACAAGGGCAAAGGCAGGAATAGAAAGGGGACCAAGGCAGGAGCAGGAACAACAGACGTGAACAGGAACCATGTGCAGCAACTCACACCAAGCAGAAGCTAGGAGACCCATTGCAAAGGCACTGCAGAAGAGTCCAAGATCCCTTATAAGGGTCCCAGCTAATGATGTCATCATCAGGCGTCTGTCAATTTTCCACCATGGGTCTCTTAAATCATGATCCACAGTGTGCACAACTAGTGGGGGTGGGGAAGTGTCCTGCATGACAGGTGGGGCGACCAGGAGTGCTGGAGGCAGCAGCAGCACCAGTGGCCCACCGCACTGGGGAAGCAGCCCAGAGGCCTGGGGAAAGCCACAGTGCCTGACCGATGCCCACAGGTGAGCCATGGAACAGGGCACAGCTGCAATATTAAGGATCCAAATTCTATGCTCTCAACATTCAAGCCGTGAGGGCTAGGGATTGGAGATTGGGATGCAGACGAGATTCCTCGTTCTGCATGATGAGGGCTGGAAAATATTCCAATTTTCACAGATCTTTGGAGGTCAAAGCCAGAAAAGGAGGAAACCAGATCTGCCTCAGCAAGTAAGAAGCAATTAGGATCATAGTTCCCTGGTCATACTTGAGGTATTGGAGGATATGCACAAAGGTCCCCCCCGCCCACCAATGAGGGAGAAAGCGTCTGATGCTAGTCTGTCAAGTGATCTGAGCCTGGAACAGAACTGGGAGACCTTGTTGAGATGAGGGGGCAAAAAGATCCACTGAGGGGGTGCCCCGCTCTTAGATCTTGTAAGCTACACCCATGTTGAGACACCACTCTTGCAGTTGCCAAAACTCTGCTCAGTCTGACCGCCAGGCAACTGTGCTTTCCTGCTAGGTATGTGACTTAGAGAAACATTCTGAGAAAGCAAGCCCACTGCTTCCTGACACAAGGGGTAGGTTCCTCTACAACTCCCCCTGCTTGTTTACATAAAACATAGCAACCTGGTTGTCTGTTTGAATGAGAATGATTTGATTCTGTAGCCGATCTTGTCAGTCTGATCTTAGCCCAGTCATGTTATTCCAGACAGGGTTTTAAACTGATTTTTGAGGCTAGTAATTTTAAAAAGGGTTACCTCCTCACAATGCTGAAACAATCAGTGGTCAACTCCTAGTGTGAAGAGTCATACTTTAGATGGCAGTGTAAGTGATAGGTATCACCTTGTGTCCAATATCCCATAATTGGCCAAGATTGTGAAGAAAGCAATCAGCTAAGTTTTTGGTTAGAAGATAAGGGATGACTAGATACATGTCAGACAGGGTTCATCTCAGGATACAGTTATGGTGATGGTATTAGATAAGATTCTGGAATGAAGAGTGGTAAGAATGTCTAGTGTTATTAGATATGACAAATACCTTTGATCTGGTAGACCATGATGTGCTATTTAAAACACTGTGAAGACATAGGTTCTCTCAGGGAACTTGTGAAATAGATCACTTCATTCCTGGTAGACAAAGGATTTTCAGCACAGAAGGTGGATTTTTAATTTGATGCCCAAGAGTTTGAATGTGGAAGGCCCAGGGTAAACTGTATTAGCTTCTTTTTTGTTTTTATTTTAAATATCTTTAAGAGATGCCTGAACAGCTTTATTCACTCCATGGGTATCAGAAATAAATTTGGAAGACATCCAACTAGAAACACTGGCTGGATGTGATCAAGCAAAGTCAGTGATGAGTGAATGAGGCATTATTGTACAAGCTGAAGGCAGAGGTTAAATCAATGGGATGTTGTATTGGGCTACTATTACCTTTTCAATGGAGAAAGCTTTTCCATTGTATGGTGTTTCTGTCCTTTTGACAATGAACTGCTGGTAAAGCTCTTAACCTGCCTCTGCACAGTGCCTTTTTATTAAGGGTGATAGTGATGTGGTGGGAAGGTCGTGAATCTTGTATATGGTACATTTTCCGACTTGTGGTAATATCTTTCCATGATATGGACTACTAGGAACCTCATAGTCAAGGCCTAAGTAGTGGTAATAACTTTCAGGAGTGTCTGAGGCTGTCATTTTATGCCTGCAAGGACAAAATCTGAAGTCTGCAAACATGAGGAAAATCTCTGTAATGTCACACTTTAATATGCAAAGAATGGATGGAAAAAATGTGTAAAAATAAACTCGAGAGAAAACAAAATATCAGCAAAGGGTATGGGAGAGGTTGAACACATCTGGTCCTATTAAGGACAAAAACAAATGGAAAGGACTGATGGAAAAGCAGACATGTGGGAAGATGCATGCATTCTCAAAAAAAAAAAAAAAAGGTTTTGTTTTGAAAGAGCCCTTGGCATTACTATCAGATGGCATCACCCATTTATGTGCCTAATTTCAACCTGTTTGTTGATGGAGAAATATGGTTCCCTTATAATTTACTTTCTCTTTGGGGAGAAACACTGTTACATCATTAAGGAATACAGAAGGGATATAATGTACATATTTAAGCTTCCTTCTGCAAAATAGGTGACTACAGTATGTTTTGGTTATGTCTAATTTTATACAATGGAATCACCAATGTTATTTTATAAAATAAAAAGTTGCACTGTATACTTGATAGCATTTAGGAACTGGATTAAGGATTACATATGAGAACTCCGAAATGCAGTTCTTGAAACCAAACTCTAGGTATTTTATTTACTCTCGATAAGGTCTGAATTATTCATCCCAGTCGGTAATAAAACACCCACACAATGACAAGAATGAGACTTTAATCAGTTTTAAGTGGAGCTTATAACACTAAGAGATAAAGGGTTGTTAAACACATACAATAACAAATGGACATCTGATCTGTATGAGGCATTATCCTATACACATTATTTTGTTGAATTTTGTGTATTCTCAGTGCATAGCATTACACACAGAGCCACTGCTGCACAGGACAATAGTATCTGAAGAGGCTGAATTAAAGTAAGGCTGTCTGACAGACTCAAATACTTTAGTGTGTATATGTGTGTGTAAATATATATAATACACACACACACACACACACACATATATATATATATATATATATATATATATATATATATATATATATATATATATATGAAAAGATTTAGAATTTGAACTGAGTGAAAGGCATGCGTGCCACACTGCAGTTAAAGCCCCTTTTTAGTGCACAGTTCCACCCCTTTCATCTGCATGCATGACAATTTTATTTAACAGTATTTAAGGTAAACGAGGCACTTTGTGGCAACCACAGGCATCGTTAAAACATATTGCACAAATTTTCTAGAGAAAATCAACATGGAACTTGCACACTGTAACCCTAGTTTTAAAGCTTAAACATTTGATGCTGTCTGTGAACTTCACTTATGTTTACAATTTGCACCACAGCAAAGAATGTTGATGCTTTGTACACAATCACCCTTTTATAACTGTGGCAACAATATTTCAAGTGGGGTACAGATGACAAGGGATGGTACAAACATACTACAAAGCTCACAGTAAGCTCTTTTAAAAATGATGCCCTTGAGTACTGACATGTAAGCTGCTGCACATCCAAAGGTATAAGCAAGCATACAGTCCAGAAACTTAGATTATCTACAAAATGCATTTCAAGCTAATTATGAATACTGTCATAAATAAAAGTTTCAGTAAGGATTTGAAAACTCTTCAGTCATAGCAATTTTCGCCAAGATCAAATGGGTATGGTAAATGAAATATAGGAATATATATCTCCTTTTCCCCCTCCCCCCACTTCCAATGACTAGACCATAAAATGTAAGCCAGGCTTATCGATATCCAAATCGAGCCCTCATTTGGACCTTCACATTCCAAGGAAAAAAAAAACAAAACAGTGCAAAAATCCATTACAAGCATTATTTGAAACCTAATCTCACCAAGTTTTAATACACCATATACCCCAAAATGGGACTTAAAACAGTGCCAATATTGAAGCTTTAAAAAGTATGCATAATTAAGTTTAAAAAAAAAACACTTTCACATTGCTTAAAATACATCAGAATATGGAAAACAAAAATTTGAGAAAAAGAGGGAAAAGTGCTATATTTTAAAAGTCCTGCTGCTGGTCAGTTTCACAAATATGGTCATATCCCGACTGCTGAATCAGCATTCTGCACATACAAACTTAAAACAGACCTGAAAATAAAGAGAGATTCTAGGGTGGCCATATGGCTCAGATTGTAGTGATATAGAGCTGTAGGTGGGGGTCCAGATTTAGATCCCCTATGACAAGCACTAGCACATTGAAGGTTCTGGGGATGGGGGGGGGGGGGGGGGGGGGGGGAATGGCTGCTTCTTCTGTGGTAACCCTCTGCTGACTAACCAGCATTATTGAAGGTGAGCCTCAGCTCCTGGGCCACTTCTGTTTGGGGAAGAAGAGTAAGAAAGATAGCTAGGGAGAAAAGGAAGAAACAAAAATAGATCCTGTAAGAACTTTTATAAGAGTAATAGTGTGAATGACTAAACAAATATAAAAAGCAAAGATGCTACTCTTAAAAGTTGAACTCTCTCTGCGCATGGCAAGTAGTACTCAATATGTACCAAACAGAAACAATACTTATAAATTCTTTTAAGTTGTTCTCCTGCATTCTTGGGAGGTGAGGTTTTCAATACACAAATTAGATATCTCACTCTGTAGTCTTCTACGGGTTCATTCTAGGTGGGAGATCCCTGACATGACAATACAGACCACTAGGATTCAAACTCAGTGATGCAATTTGTAATGCCTGTGAACATAGTAGCTCACAAGAGCTCATCAGATTTTTGTGAGATAAAATGCCTTAAATAATGTTAAGATGATACAGTACATGTTTTTGATCACTTTAAAATTAGTGACATTTGCCATGAGTACTTTAGACATACTGTTCAATACATGAGACAGTATAAATGTCCTGTTATATATTTGAGTAATGTTCATGTGGGCCCTAATGATTCCAGTTTCAGTTAATAGGTCAGGACATTAAAAAATGACAGCACCAAGATGCAAGTTATGGCTTTTCATACTACCAGCAGCGTACCAAGCCGGAATCATGCTCTGTGAGAAACATCCCCGTCCCTACTACCATCACTCCACGGCCAAAAAGAAGAAACAATGGATAAGGAGCAATTTTGGTAGCCCCATTTCCCTTGCACTTTGTGCACCCGCACAGCTTGCATAGCCTTTGGTACTACCCCGCATACTACAATAATGCATACATTAGGGACACCTAGGCAAAAATATTAAAAGGTAACACGGTATATTTTCAATTAAAAGTTAATTTCTGGGCAACAAAGTTCTTAAATACCATGATTGCATTTGCTATATAAATGCAGCTGTACCAGGTTTACACTTCCTGCCATTTGGGTATGACCCCTGTAAGAAACTGTCCACAACTTTATGAACAAATACTACAACACTGCCAAGTTAGAAATCTATTCTTTTAATAGCAAACACAGGATAAAGTATACTTGGGACAATTTATATTTCTAAGTACATGTCTTTATATCTGTGCAGTGTTGAATACGTATCTCAACACTTGTTTACTTTTTATCACGTATAATGTTAAAAAAAAAAACATGGTAGGTACTAAACATTCTTCAAGTAAAAATCCCTAACAGTTATGACAATAAAACAGGTGTGCAAAACTGCAAAACTTATTGTAAGAGAATGTGTAAGATCAAAAGGGTAGAACTGTTGACAGCTATTTGACTGAAAACGCATTGTAAAGTTTTTTTTTGGGAGGGGGGAGGGGAGGGAACCCACTTGCTGTTTTTATCCATTTTAAATTTCCCGTGCACCATTACAAAATATTTTATATTAAAATGAGCAAATGAAGCTTGTAGGCAGCACATGAAGCATTCACAACAGATATATGTTTGGAAAACTAATATAAAATAACTGTAAGGTGTTGACAGATGCAAAACACATCTGACTGAGCACTGGCCTCGATTACACAGAAGATGGAGCAGCTATTACAACTGAGAAAAAACTGAAAATGATGATTTTTTTAACATAACGATTGTTTCCATTCGATTTTGGAATGATAGCCTCCACATTTGTATGGTTAAGTCATTGTTGCTTGTTTCTTATTTATGACTTCATTTATAGGTTTCTTAAAGGTGGTGTGGAAGGTTCATTCCTGTACCCCATACAGAATCGCTCTCTCTCTAGCTGCCTTTTCTAGCACCATTATGCTTAAAAAATAAAATGCACAAACAAGAAGCAGCGACAGCAGCCGATTCCTCAAATGTCCAGGACTGAATTACTGTAGCATGCTAAAGAAAGGTGCATGGAAGTAGCTGGAGATGGAACCTATTCCAGCTCAATACCTATTCCAATGAGTAATTTTTTTCCATTTCCATCCAAAACACATGCATTAAAATGTCAGCAGACCCTTTACAAACTTCTCTTCTGTAGCCACAAGTGTGAATGGGGCAGGACGTGAACCTGTATGATTACGAAGCGCTTTAGCAACTTCATCTGGTGACAGAACAAAAAAAAAAAAGGAAAAATTCCTACAAATACACATCTGTCTCCACTTTTATAAAACTGGAATAAAATGTGAAAGTGCCATCTTTATCTTCCTAATTGAGATTTAAATGTCCATTTGACATGAAAAGGTATATACATAACAGCTACGTAACCTTTTTTTCCAACTGGACAACAGTGTCAAAACCCTGTAGATGTATGGGGCATAATAAGATTGGTCAGGATAAGATAATTGTTCCTATAATTGGTAATCTGACACAATGTACTATTGCCATTTTAAAGGTCCTTCCTTTTTTCAGTTTATTCAAGTTTGCCTTTTCTCTGTGGTATCCCTTGATAAAATAAAAATCAGACTTTTGTAATTTGTGTATGCTGATCTTCATCAAAAGGTTCATTCTCTGGATCAGAGTCAGTGGTGTCAGAATATCTATAATGATCATCTGGTTCATTGTCACTAACGTCCGGTGTTACTGAGGTTGAACTGCTGGCCTCCGAGTTTGGTGTTTCTTCTACAGTTTTTGTGAAAAATAGCTTCACCTGGGAAGAGAGAAGGCAAAAAATTAAATAAATAAAATTACACTGAAATTTTCTTGCCTATGAAAAGCATTTTCTATGCACAATTATATGAATACATTCTATTTTTAGCAAACCAAAACCTCTCTAAGAGCATTCTGATACCTGCACGCTCCACCCAGTAACTGTTTGCAATGAACCATGTCGTCTTGTTGACAAAGGGCCCTGTTTACTAAGGCATGCTAGTGTTCTTTAGCATGCACTAAAAATTAGCATGCGCTGTATGCACACCAATATTCCTATGGGAGCCTACACAGCACACGCTAAACAGGGTCCAAAATGTTGGGATCCTTCCTAAATACGAGATTATCACCACCTATTAATCTGTCCCAAGCACCTCAACGCACCACCTCTATGACTAATCTGAACCCATCAACCTAGATGAGCGATTAGCCATAAGGCAAGACACATGGGCACTAAGGGTCCCTTTTACTAAAGCATAGTGCACGCTAAATACTAAGAAGTCCATAGGCATAAAATGTGCTTCTTAACATTTACTGTGCGCTAATTCCTAATTCCATTAGCATGCACTAAACTTTAGTAAAAGGGCCCCTAAGTGAATAACCAATAATCTGCACTGCTAAATTAATTACATTTTAAAAGCAAAATCTTGGCTTCATATAGACAAAAATTCCACCCCATTTTTCAGAGGTATGTGCTCTCTTTTAAATACACTTAAAAATAAAGAACAGCACCTATAGAGAAAACAATACTTTATTGTCATGAAAACAAATAGAACCACAGAATAAAATCTAACATGGCCATGTTTTGCTCTAAAGCTGCATCGGAGTAAGAAATAAAACAAAAAACAGAAAATCACATTACAAATGTGTATATAAATAAATTACACTTTTTCTGTTGATGGACAACACAAAGTTGCATCGGAGTAAGAAATAAAAAACTCCAGAAAATCTATTATAAATGTGTACATAAATAAATTATACTTTTTCTGTTCATGGACATCATATGTTTATGATTAAAATTGAAAAACAATATTGATTATATACTACCTTGACATAAAATTGACCAATGGTTGTTATCAAGACACTGCTTCATGGAATCTAAGTGCCCCTTTTACAAAGGTACGCTAGCATTTTAGCTAGCGCTAAAAATTAGCATGCGCTAACCGTGTAGAATATGAATATTATGGGCGTCTACACGGTCAGTGCTCATTAAAAACTCTAGCACACCTTTGTAAAAGACCCCCTAAGAGTGATTTGGGGGGGGGGGGGGGGGGAGGGGGAAGACCACAGTTGGAAGAAATTTCATAGCAACTGCGCCAGTGGGATAAAAAAAAAAAATCAAGCTATAAGTAACAAATTAACAAAATCAATGCAGTGTTTTGAAATGGTTGCACTCCTAAAAAAAAAAAAAAGAAAAAAAAAAAGACAACTGTATACTCCAATAACATTAATGGCTAAAATTAGCTGTATCCTTTATTCCTTAACCTAAAAGGTAAACAGATGCATATTAATAAAAACATACACAGCTCATGTCAGACAACTGTAGATTGTTGTCACCGTCAGCATAAAGAAGCAATAACAGTTCATGGGACACTGCCATCATTTAAAGATTGCCTCATGCTTTGGTGCGTGATTGACAGATTAACCAGTATGAGTTAATATGTCAGCAAACGTTTCATGTTTTCAATTATTTTGAGCTGTACTGTTGAAAACAAAGTAAAAGCAAAAATAATTATAAAGGAAGTAAAATGTGCTGCAACTTCTTTGAAGAAATGGTTGTTCTTGCGATCTGATATGGAAAGATTAAAGAAAACATATCTTTATTGTGATGTCTCGATGAAAAAAGTACACATCAGTATAAAAAATGCAAAAATCTAACCAAGTTGACTACTGATATATATTGATGCGTATTTAAATGAAAAAGTACGAAAAATGCAATGAACACTAAATGGCACAGGAATATGCAATATATATATGCAACAATCTTTCAGGAGGTCCTCAATAATCCATTAAAGTAACTACCTCCCACAGCCGTATGAATATGAGGTTGAGAAATGCCGGTGCTGTTCAAAATAGGGGGTGCTCCTTGAAACAGCTCCATGGCAAAACATAGTCCATGTCAGATTACGAACCCCCCCAACAGTCCGATAATGAATTCATCTGAAATGAGTATTTATAATTATTTTGAAGTTCCATTACAATAGAATTCTATGAATAATGGAATAAGTAAGAATTGTAATGTAAAGTATTTCCACCATGGACAGATGAGATGGGTGCATAATTCTTACTGGTTTAACATCTTAATCCACTGATTGGCACCGCTGAGGTCTATGGTATACCAGAGTTAAATGGGAGGTAGTTACTTCCATGAATACACATGCACACATAGAGAAAAAGGCCCACTTCTAAACAAACCAACCCCCACCAACAACCAAAAGCTAGTGGTGAATGGCATCTATTGTGGCTCTCAAATAAAATTATATAGTGTTGTGTAATAAAAAGCTAAAGTATAAATATTTCTCTTTTGCCAGAGATTAGTAAGACAAAATTAATGCCATGCAATCTATAAGAGTTTGGATTACCCAATAAAGAGATACAATCACAAAGAACCACAAGATAGTATTCCCAGTAGGTCCAAAGAATGAAAGGTGTTGCCTCACGAGAAAAAAAATCCTGAAGAAGGAATAATTGGTACCTGGTGCCAAAGAGAGCTATCTACCTTAGAAGAGGAGGATCATCCAGATATAGTAGAATTGGAAAAGGTGCAGCGAAGGGCGACTAAAATGATAGCGGGGATGCGACGACTTCCCTATGAAGAAAGACTAAGGAGGCTAGGGCTTTTCAGTCTGGAGAAGAGACGGCTGAGGGGAGACATGATAGAGGCATATAAAATAATGAGTGAAGTGGAACAGGTGGATGTGAAGCGTCTGTTCACGCTTTCCAAAAATACTAGGACTAGGGGGCATGCGATGAAACTACAGTGTAGTAAATTTAAAACAAGTTGGAGAAAATCTTTCTTCACCCAACGCATAATTAAACTCTGGAATTCGTTGCCGGAGAACGTGGTGAAGGCGGTTAGCTTGGCAGAGTTTAAAAAGGGGTTAGAGGGTTTCCTAAAGGACAAGTCCATAAACCACTACTAAATGGACTTGGGAAAAATCCACAATTCCAGGAATAACATGTATAGAATGTTTGTACGTTTGGGAAGCTTGCCAGGTGACCTTGGCCTGGATTGGCCGCTGTTGTGGACAGGATGCTGGGCTCGATGGTCTTTTCCCAGTGTGGCATTTCTTATGTACTGTAAGCCACCCTGCTGGCATCATTTAGTGGAACCAGACTAGTTTTATTTAAAAGTGCTATTTGGGGTGTGGCATGCAGCTGCACATGTCCCAAAGTGGTAAAGACTGGCCCTCTTTTAGAGCCTTTGAGGAGATATCTGGACATTATTTCCTTTATCCAAGATGTGGAAACACAAAAATAAGAGTAAACCCTCCTTAATGGCACAGATTTCAGGGAGTGATCGACTAGACAAATGCTTCTCTACCTTTAAAGAGCTGAATTGGGTTAGTTGGATAATCTCCCAATTCCAAAGCATCTTTTGAGCTCTGGGAGCAGGCCTGCTCTGCCACTTCCTGTTCCATCTAACAGTTTTCCATGGAGGAGAGGACACCACCTCCTTGGTGCTGCTAAACCACAGGGAGTCTCTGGGAAATTTATCTTTTCTACTTAAGGTACTCCCAATTCTAAAGTGCTCAAACTGTGTTCTTTATTAGATGCCTTGTCACTGCTGGATGTCTCTGGGAAAGATTCCTTAAAGGATATCTGGAAAGTGGTTTTCAGGACTAAGAGCATGCTTAGATCTTCAGTGCCAACAACTCTGGGCTAGATGCACTAAACCTTAACGACCCTCTAACAACCCTTTAACGAAGGAAATTCCCAACCGTTGCTTGCATTAAGGGAAAATTAGGTTCTTACCTTGGTAATTTTCTTGCCTTTAGTCATAGCAGATGAAGCCATTACGTATGGGTTATGTCCATCAACCAGCAGGGGAGATAGAGAGCACTCAAACTTTCACAGTGCCCTCTTGGCCAGCTAGCTCCACTGCCTCTTCAGTATTTGCAGCTTCCAAAGCAGTATGGCAAACCGCAATGGGAATCACAAGAGCTTTCCTCACAGCGAACGATTGCCCATCACAAGGGCATGAACTCATAAAGGAGGGAATGCACATCCTCCTGGAGGGAATAAACTCATCCTCCTTATTGTATAAGTGGAGGGGAACAAACGCGCCTCCTGGAGGGAATCACACATCCTCCCAACACACTGGAGGGAATGAACTCATCCTCCTATTTATAGAACTGGAGGGGAACACACGCGCCTCCTGGAGAGAATCAACACATCCTCCAAATAAAAACATGCTAGAGGGAATGAACACATCCTCCTAAATTTAAACTGAACATGAATCCTGAAGATTGTTTTCCAATTTTCTCCCAAGGAAGGAACTTCAGGAAATTAGAACAGAACCTGAAAAACAGATTCACAGCATACAGACAATCATACAGGGAGGGCTCGTGGCTTCATCTGCTACGACTAAAGGAAAGAAAATTACCAAGGTAAGAACCTAATTTTCCCTTCCTTGTCATCAAGCAGATGAAGCCATTACGTATGGGATGTAACAAAGCAATCCCTAGATAGGGTGGGAACAAGCCACACCACGCGCTAGCACTTGTGCACCAAAACGCGCATCCCTCCTGGCAGCCACATCCAGCCTGTAATGTCGGGCAAAGGAGAGCTTAGAAGCCCATGTTGCTGCACTGCATATCTCTTGAAGAGAGAGTGCTCCAGTTTCAGCCCAAGAGGAAGAAATCGCTCTAGTAGAATGTGCCTTAAAGGCTACAGGCGGAGCCCTGCCGGCCAGCAGATAAGCTGAAAAGATAGTTTCTTTGAGCCAGCGGGCAATAGTGGCTTTAGACGCTGGAGACCCTCTGCGAGAACCGGATAGCAAAACAAACAGATCAGAAGTCCTGAAAGAGTTAGTAACTCGCAGATACTGCAGCAGAGTCCTGCGCACATCCAAAAGGTGCAGCTGCCCAAAAGATTCTGGAAACTCTTCCTCTGAAAAAGAGGGCAAGAAAATAGGCTGGTTTAGGTGAAAGGCTGAAACCACGGTCCGAACCGTGACTTCGGACTCTGAAAATTGCAGAAATGGGTCTCTACAGGACAGCGCCTGGAGCTCTGACACCCGTCTCGCCGAGGTAATGGCCACCAGAAAAACGGCCTTCAGTGTCAAATCTTTCTCCGATGCTCGCCGAAGCGGCTCAAAAGGAGATGCCTGCAGGGTTTTCAAAACTAGCCCCAGGTTCCAAGCTGGACAGGGTGCTCGCACTGGAGATCGGAGCCGAAGCACCCCTCTAAGAAACCGTGCCACATCTGGGTGAGCAGCCAAAGACACGCCTTCCACCTTACCACGAAGGGAGGCCAACGCTGCCACCTGCACCCGCAGGGAATTATAGGCCAAGCCTTTTTGTACACCTTCCTGCAAAAAGTCCAGAATCGGCGAGACAGGAGCCCGCATTGGAGCAATGGCTCTGGAAGCACACCAAGACTCAAACAGGCACCAAATCCTGGCATAAGCCACGGAAGTGGACCACTTGCGGGCTTGCAGGAGAGTGGAAATAACTTTATTGGAATAACCTTTATCCCTCAATTGCGCCCTCTCAATAGCCATGCCGTAAGACCAAAGCGGCCGGCGTCCTCCATGGCTACCGGTCCCTGAGTCAACAGGTTCGGTACCAGAAGTAACGGCAGAGGAGCCTCCAGGAGCATCTGTCGGAGGTCTGCATACCAAGGTCTCCTTGGCCAATCCGGGGCGATGAGGACCACTTCTCCTGGGTGCAGCCGAATCCGCAAGAGCAGGCACCCTATCAAGGGCCATGGGGGAAACACAAAGTAGACCCGGAGGCCAGGGTTGAGCCAAGGCATCCAACCCCGCCGAGCGAGGATCTCTCCGTCTGCTGAAGAAGCACGGGACTTTGGTATTGGCACTTGTCGCCATTAGATCCATCACGGGCTTGCCCCATTTGGCACAGATCTGCAGGAAAACTTCGTCTGCCAGATTCCATTCTGCTGGATCGATCTGATGCCTGCTCAGATAATCGGCCTGCACATTGCTCTGACCTGCAATATGAGCTGCTGACAGACACTGAAGATGCAGCTCGGCCCAGTGGCAAATCAGTTCGGCCTGCGCGGCTAGTGCTCTGCACCTTGTTCCGCCTTGTCGATTTATATAGGCCACCGTTGTCGTGTTGTCCGACATCACTCTGACAGCCAATCCTTCCAGGGTCACTTGAAAGGCCAGAAGCGCCTGAAACACCGCTTTCAACTTTAGGCGGTTGATGGACCACTCCGACTCCTCGGGTGTCCATAGACCCTGGGCATGCTTCCCCTTGCAGTGTGCGCCCCAGCCCTTCAGGCTGGCATCTGTTACCACCAGGCACCAAACGGGGAGCATCAGCGGCATTCCTCGCCGCAGCATGCTGTCCGAGAGCCACCACTCCATGCTGAGTCGGGCCGCAGGGAGCCAAGTAAGTCTGCATTGGTAATCCTGAGAAATAGGAGACCATCTCCGGAGTAGGGAATACTGTAGAGGTCTCAGGTGCGCTCTCGCCCAGGGTACCACTTCCATCGTGGCAGTCATCGATCCCAGCAGCTGGACAATGTCCCAAGCTCGCGGGCGGGGCATCTTCAGGAGCAGACGGACCTGATTCTGAAGCTTGCACCGCCTTAGCTCGGGTAGGAACACATAGCCCGAGACTGTGTCGAACCTGGCCCCCAAAAACTCTAGAGATTGTGAAGGGGATAGGTGACTTTTGGCCATATTGACGACCCAGCCTAGAGATTGCAGTACTGAGACCACTCTGGCTGTAGCTTGTAAGCTCTCTGTTGCAGAGTCTGCTCTGATGAGCCAGTCGTCTAGGTACGGGTGAACCCTGATACCTTCTCGCCTGAGAAAAGCAGCTACTACCACCATTACCTTCGAAAAGGTTCGGGGAGCTGTGGCGAGGCCAAAAGGCAAGGCCCTGAACTGGAAATGTTTTCCCATCACCGCAAACCTCAGAAACTTCTAGTGCGGGGGCCAAATCGGTATGTGCAAGTAAGCTTCTTTCAGGTCTAGAGACGTGAGAAACTCTCCTGGCTGTACCGCCGCAATGACGGAGCGCAGGGATTCCATGTGGAAATGCCGCACTCTCAGGGACTTGTTCACTTCTTTTAAGACCAGAATAGGGCGAAAGGACCCACCTTTTCGCGGCACCACAAATTAGATGGAGTATCAGCCGCAGCCTTGCTCGGCGGGAGGCACCGGGGTCACTACCCCTAACTGAATCAGACCTTGTAAAGTCTCCTCCACCGCCGCCCGTTTGACGGCAGAACCGCATCGGGACTCCACAAACACGTCTCTTACTGGGGCGTTGAATTCTATTCTGTACCCATCTCTGATCAGGTCCAGAACCCACTGATCTGAGGAAATCTTGGCCCACTCCTCGACAAAGAGGGAAAGCCGTCCTTCGATGACAGGCATCGAGGAGAGGGCCGGCGCACCATCATTGAGAGGGTCGCCCCTGAACTCCTGGTCTTGAGCCACCGGCTGCGGAACGCTTGTCCGAGCGAAAGGAGTTCCTCTGCTGACCACAGGCACGTGAAGTGAACCCAGCAGAACGCCCCGGGCGGTACCTTCTAGCTTCACGGAAGCGAGGTCTGTACGAGGAGTGGACCGCCTGGCCCTTAGAGGAAGGCCTCTGCCTATCTTCGGGCAAGCGCTGGGGTTTTGGATCACCCAGGCCTTTCACAATTTTCTCCAACTCCTCACCAAATAGGAGAAGTCCTTGAAAAGGCAACTTCACCAACCTTTGCTTAGAGGCCATGTCCGCTGCCCAGTGTCGTAGCCACAGACGACGGCGAGCCGCCACTGCTACTGCCATTTGTTTAGCCGAAGCTCTGACAAGGTCATAAAGGGCATCAGCCAGAAAGGACAAGGCCACCTCCATCCGCGGAGCCACATCCAAGAAGGGCTCCGCTCCATCTCCGGGCTGAGCCACTGCCTGTTGCAGCCAAGCTAGGCAGGCTCTAACAGCATAACAGCTGCATGTAGACGCCCGAACAGTGAGACCTGCAATTTCAAAGGACCGTTTCAATGCTGTTTCCAGCCTACGGTCTTGAACATCCTTCAGGGCAACACCTCCTTCAACAGGGAGGGTAGTTCTCTTTGTCACCGCAGTGACTAGGGCATCCACTGTAGGCATTTGAAAACGAGCCATATGTCCCTCACGCAGAGGGTATAACTGCCCCATAGCCCTGGAAACTCTCAAAGGTCCCTCGGGGTCAGCCCACTGAGCCGAAACAAGCTCTAGGATGGAGTCATGCAAAGGGAAGGCCCGAGCAGCTTTCTTGGTACTAGCCATCCTGGGATTACCCGAGGAGGCCATGCCACTGTCAGGATCTTCAATCGAGAGGGCCTGCAGGGTATCTGAAATAAGCGCTGGCAGCTCATCACGGTGGAAAATCCTCACCGCGGAGGGATCATCCAGATCCTGTGGTAAATCCGCACCTGACTCTGGTTCCTCAGACCAAGAACGTCTGTCAGAGTTCTCCGAATCCTCACACCCCGACCACGGGGGGGAAAAAGGTGCACCACAATCTGAAGGGGAATTAACCCTTCTGCGCTTATCTTTAGGCCAAGCATCCGGGAAAAAAAAAGCCTCACTGGGCAGTCCCAGGCCAGAATCCATCGGGGGGGGGAGGGGGGGGGCAATCAGAGGAGCCTCAGGCGACCCTTGAGGAAGGGCTCTTATCATGTATGCTTTATGCAGCAAAAACACAAAATCCGGGGAGAAAATCTCACCCTGGGCACCCAAATCCTGTCTGGTGCTAGCCACTCCTGAAATAACCTCATCTCGAGGTGCCCCACCTGGCTCAGGTCTCTCCATGTCCACGGAGGCCGCGCCATGTGGTGTAAGCAAAATGGCGCCCGCTGCCAGCTCAGAGCGGGAAGAAACATCGCTCGCCATGCTCGGGCCGGCTCCTACGCCAGTACAGCACGATTTACAGAGCCCTGCTGCTGATTTGCGCTTGCCACAAGTGGAACAGCGCTTTACATTGTCCGCAGCCATCGCCGAAAAACGGCGGTAAAATCCAAGATGGCGGTTTCGCGCCAAAATCTCCCCGATCGCGGGCCCACCCCGGAGGAGTTGGAAAACACTCTTACCTCAAAGGATCTAGTGTACAACTACGATCCTGCTGAAAGTCAGGTCAAAAACCTCTGTTCCAGTGTCTCTGCGTTTAAAAACGCGACGCGACTTTTTTTTTTTGTTTGTTTGTTTAAGCTGTGAGGAAAGCAGAGGTATTGAAGACTCCGGAGGCTCAGATGAGTGGGAAAGGCAGGGAAAGGGCGAACCTATATGCCTGCATCCACTGTTGGTGGGTAAGGACAGGGAAAGCAAGGCAATATGTCCACATCCACAGAGGTATGGGTAAGGCAGGGAAAGGGCTAACCTATGTGCCTTTAAAGTGAGGCTGCTATAGCCTCCAACACCCCGGTTAACAACTGGCAAGCCAGGAACCACCTCCCGGCAGATTTTTCTGGAGCTCGAACAAGCTGCAGCCACCCTACTAGGGGAGATAGAGAATACTGAAGAGGCAGTGGAGCTAGCTGGCCAAGTTTGAGTGCTCTCTATCTCCCCTGCTGGTTGATGGACATAACCCATACGTAATGGCTTCATCTGCTTGTTGACAAGGAAAGGCCTTTTTCCAACGAAGCAAGCAGCTAACGAAAACGGAGTAACTACCATTGTAATGTGGGTGATTCGAGATGCACTAACAATACCGACGATTACACCGAATCATTTTCCGCAACATATTTAACGTGTGGTCAGAACAGTCGTAAAGGCCTGAGCTGTCATCTCCCCACTGCCCCCGTACCAGAAAAATCAAAGCTGGCATGTTTAAACATGAAAAGTGAGAAAAAAAAATAAAAACACCACAAACACTGGCTCCCCGCTTTCGCCTGCATTACTAAAAAAAATAAACATACCTTAAAAAAGGATCGGGAGGGGGCAAAGGTGCTAGTCAGAAGCGTCCTGTATGGACGGCCTTGCCCCCCCCCCAGATCGCCACTGTTCCCCGCTTCCGCCCTTCACTAAATTAAAAACTGAAAATAAAAAGTTAAACTTTAGCAGCGCCGGGCCCCCCTCCCTTCCTGTGTTGATCTTCTTCTTTTCCCAACACTGCTCCGCTTCCCGCCATTCTCCGCCCCCCCCCCCCCCGAGTTCGTCGCCACCATTCCCCCCCTCCAAAAGACCCCCCCTCCACCTTACCGGCCGTGCAGCGCCTCTCACCTTTGTGTGAAGGCGCTGCACGAGATGAAACAACGGATCGTCGCTCCCTTCTGCCTCCACCGATGTCTCTCTCCTTCTTCCTGTGCATGCCCTCCTCTGACGTAGGAAACGTTTTTATTTTTTTTTCTCACTTTTCATGTTTAAACATGCCAGCTTTGATTTTTCTGGTACGGGGGCAGTGGGGAGATGACAGCTCAGGCCTTTACGACTGTTCTGACGAACTCGGGGGGGGGGGGGGGGGGGGGGGGGGGGGGGGGGGGGGCAGAGCAAGGGGCGGAGGATGGCGGGAGGCGGAGCAGTGTTGGGAAAAGAAGAAAATCAACACAGGAAGGGAGGGGGGCCCCGCGCTGCTAAAGTTTAGCTTTTTAATTTCAGTTTTTAATTTAGTGAAGGGCGGAAGCGGGAAACAGCGGCGATGTGGGGGGGGGGGGGGGGCAAGGCCGTCCATACAGGACGCTTCTGACGAGCGCCTTTGCCCCCTCCTGATCCTTTTTTAAGGTATGTTTATTTTTTCAGTGATGCAGCGGGGAGCCACGTGTTTGTGGAGGTTTTGTTGTTGATGTTCTGACGGTTCGTGGCATGCGCAGAGCAGCCAGCTTAACGCTTGGCTGCTCTGCGCATGATTTAAGGGCCGATTACCGACCAGAATTACGAATCATTGATACATTGTACTTTTTAAATCCGTACCGAACTTGTGCAACTTGTTTTTTTTGAGCATTGTTCGTTTTTTAAAATTCAGTTCGGACTTTAACGTTTGTAATTTTTTTACGTATGGTTGATGCATCTGGGCTTCTGATTTTTCCAGTGCGTCTATTGAAAAATTTGAGGAACTGGATAGCAGAATTGATTTGACTAAGCAGATAAAGTCTTGGAATCTTAGTTTTCTGAATACCTTGGTTTCTGAGATTAAAGCTAGCATGTTAACTCATTTTAAACTAGAAGCTGTAGAAAATCATTAAAGATTAATTTGCGATTCTTGAATTTTCCTCAGACTCATTTATTGTCTCTTGAAATACTGATATGTAAAGGATTTTATGGGTATTCTGGGAATTGTTCATGATGAAAATTTGCCTTTGTTGAATATTTTATTATCTTTCTCAGGGCCGGTGCCAGGGTTTCCGGCGCCCTCCTGCAACCTATTAGTCCATGCCCCCTACCCATCCAGGGGCGGGATCACAATGGCTCCGCCCCTACAGTAGCCACATCCCTTTTACCAGCCATGGCACATATAAACAGGCATCATTGAAAATATTACACCAGTATAGGAAAAGAAAAATAACTTGTGGGGGTTTTTTCATTAAAAATGTCTGTAAGCTGTTACAGCTCCAGTATACCCAAAATGACACAAACCAAATTAAAATACAGACCAGGAATTAGAAGAACAGTCTTGCCAAATCTGAAACAATATGTTATCAAAATCTCAGAACCTATTCAGACACTTGGCCCTGTAGTCACACATGCAGAACAGAGATAGCCCCTCTTCACACACTTCAAAAATTAACCTGAAATCCTAAGAAGCTAGACTCTGCATGTAGCACAATACCAGAAAAACAGAAACACATTGCTATACACTGCAAAATAAGATAGCAAATGTAAATTCTCAAATTGGACATATTCCAAACATTACAATGAAAATAAAATGATTTTTTTCTACTTTTGTTGCCTGGTGACTGTTTTTCTGATCATGTTGGTCCCAGCATTGGTGTAGCTAGGGGCCACGGGGGCCTGGGCCTCACTAAATTGGCTCTGGGGCGGTGGGCCAAAATGTGCCCCCCCCCCACCTTGGGCTCTGGCCCCCCTCCTGTCGAGGTCTGGCTATGCCCCTAGGTCCCAGTCTCTGATTCTGCTGCTCTCTGTTCTCTTAACTCCGTTTCCAGGGCTTCCTTTCCATTTATTTCTTTACATTCCTCCTTTCTTCGTCATTTCTGTGGAGGAGTGGCCTAGTGGTTAGGGTGGTGGACTTTGGTCCTGGGGAACTGAGGAACTGAGTTCAATTCCCACTTCAGGCATAGGCAGCTCCTTGTGACTCTGGGCAAGTCACTTAACCCTCCACTGCCCCATGTAAGCCGCATTGAGCCTGCCATGAGTGGGAAAGCGCGGGGTGCAAATGTAACAAAAACAAATTTCATGCCCTACATCAATAAGTAAAAGCTGGGTCCTCCGTGGACATGACTGGAGGAGGTATGGAGTGGATCCAGCTTTTCCTTATTTTCTCCATCCATGTGCAGTTTTTCTCCTCTCTTCCCTCATCTCCATCAGTATGCATCTCCTTTCTCTCTCTTCCATCCATGTCTAGCATTTTTCCTCTTCCCCCTCCATCCATGTCCAGCATTTCTCTTTCTTCCCTCCATCCATCCATGTGTATCTACCTCCTCTGTCTTCCCTCCCCTCCATCCATGTCCAGAATTTCTCCTCTCTCTCCTCCATCCAAGTGCATCTCCTCCTGTCGTCCCTCCCCTCCAATCCATGTCCAGCATTTCTCCTCTTCCCTTCCCCTCCATCTGTGTGCATCTCCTTCCTCTGTCTTTCCTTTCCTCCATCCCTATCCAACATTTGCCCTCTCTTCCCTGCCCTCCACTCCATTCATGCCCAGCATTTCTCCACTCTCCCACCCCTCCATCCATGTGCATCTCCTCCCTGTCTTCCTGAAAACCCAGACTGGCTGGGTGTGCTCCGAGGACAGGGATGAAAACCTCTGTTCTGTAAAGAAAGTTCAGGCTCAGATAGAAAAGGGTTAGCTTGAGCTGTTAATGTTCTTCAAATTTTGATCTTACTGGGTTTTTGGAGGAGACCTAAGATGTGATTGTTACTAGAGCCACACTTCTGTTTCCTTCATTTCAAACAGGATAAAATAGTCATTATTAAAGGCATCTTTGGACCCAATTGTTTTAATTTCAGACCAGTTTCTTTACTTATGATGGCTAGAATTATGGAGACAATTGTCATGAAACAATTGGAGAGTTATTTGGAAGAGGCAAAAATTTTAGATCCATTTCAGTATGGATTCTGTAGAGCTCACAGTATGGAATACTCGCTATTATCAACAATGGATATCTTAAAACAGGGCCTGGACCATTCACCTTGTTATTTTCTGTTTATGTTACGATTTGCTAGTTGCATTTGACACAGTGAATGATGTTATGGTGTTTTTGGATCTGCCCTTAGTTGGTTCTCCTTAATTTTGGGAAAACAGGAGGTACGAGCTGGTGACTGCATCTCTAGAAAGAGGGATGTGGCATGGGAGTATCGCTAAGGTCTTCATTTTCACCTTAAAAAAAAAAAACATCTTTTACTGCTATGCTGTCTGGTGAATTCTCTGAATGTTCATTACAGAGTATATGAAAGACAACATTCAGTTTTTCTTCTTGTTTCTCAAATTGATGATGCAGTTATTCGATTACAACCTATTTTTATCACTATCGTGGATTGGTTAATTGTCAAGTTAGTTTTGAATGCTGGATGGAGATATTTTTGGTGAATACGTTCCAGATATGGTTAAATTGTGTGATGACGATGTTAGTTTGGCACAACAGGTTTCTAATTTGGGGTGACTTCAGACGTACAGTTGGCCTTCAAACCACATATCAGAAATGTTGTTCAGAGTCATATTTTAAATTAAGAATGCTGAGTAGACTCAAGAGCTGTATTCCTGTTGAAGATTTTACTGTGCAAAGCTTGGTCATTAACAGGTTAGATTACAGCAATACTGCCCATTATTCAAAACATAGCAGCACGACTTGTATTGGGCTGCTCCCACTTCCAGCATATTAGTCCTATCTTTAAAGAAGGCTCCCACTTCCAGCATATTAGTCCTATCTTTAAAGAAGTTCACTGGCAATCCAAGTAGAAGAGAGTTCATTTTACAATATTACTCAATACCCAAAGCACTGAAACAGGATTCAGATTTATAGTTGGGTACAGTTAAAAAAAAAAAATTAAAGTCCTAAATAGAGCTTCTAGCCCCGTCTTTGGCCGTTTTCAAATCCAGGCTAAAAGCCCACCTCTTTAACGCTACTTTTGACTCCTAACCACTATTCTCTTGCCCTGTACCCTTCTATCCCTTCCTCTTTAATTCCCTTACCTCTTAGTTGTTCTGTCTGTTTGCTTGTCCTATTTAGATTGTAAGCTCTTTGAGCAGGGACTGTCTTTTCATGTTTGGTGTACAGCGCTGGGTATGCCTTGTAGCGCTATAGAAGTGATAAATAGTAGTAGTAGAGCTTCGAGCTCTGCAGGTATCTATTCCAACCTTGACGAAAGCATTTCAAAGAGACCAGACAAAGAACATTTTCAACTGTAGGTCCAGGTCCATGGAATAAACTTCCATTACAAGTTAGGACAATGAATGATACCAGTCAATTAAAAAAAAAAAACTGTTAAAAACATATCTTACCAGGGGCTGGCTGGCTGGCTGGCTTCACATCAGGCTCTTAAACTTAGACTAAATAATTACATTTTCTGCTTATTTATAACCCAAACTTTTACAGACATCTGCTCAGTCTATGTTGAGGTACCAGTCCTCAATTTTACTTGGAACTTCTTCCATTTATTTTTGGCTGGAGAAAGGAAATTTTATCTCCCCTAAAATAACTCTCCTCATGCTCCGAGATTGGAGTTGGATCCTTATTTACATCTATCCTTCCTCTGGAACAATAAAGAAAAAGCCTACAGGAATCTGCATCAATTGGACCATCCATGGATAGATATCAGAACCAGAAACTCTAAAGTTCATACCTGCAATCCATGAGTTAAAAAAATTTAACTACATAATCTACTTCTATAACTCTGAATCTTTTAGATTCCTTAAAACTAAAGGAAACCTAAGCACTGTCTCCAAGAATTTCACACAGAAGTGCTAAGTGCAGCCATTTGTTTCTCTATTTGATGGAAGACTGATCTCACAGGCCTGGTCTGAATTTACAGCTTTAAAAGGTCTGTTCTTTCAGCTATTAAAGCCTTAACCCTGCATTGCCAACTAGGAAGACTGCTGATCTACAGGGTGTACTCCAAAGAGTGGATTGCAGCGCCACCCAGTGAAACTTTGCCTAACTAGCTTCTGACACAAAAATGTGTCATGCAAGCCTCCCAGTAGTGTGTGGGAGAGGAAACCATAACCCCCACAAACCAAAGAGAAGGCAAAAGTGCAAGAGGTCAAACACCTACATAACAGTACTTAAAAGATCACCTCATTGTCACACCAAAGCTACCCACAGCACCCCCAGACCACCCTTGGGAACTATAGGACTGGTGAATGCCAGATCAGCTGCAAAGAAATCCTCGGTGATCCATGATGCCATAAATGAACAGCATCTTGACATCCTAGGAATAAGTGACCTGGCCAGATGAAAGTGGGGGTTTACCACTTGCTGAACTATGCCCAACAGGTTTCAACATCCAACATCAACCAAGACCAGGAAGACAGGGAAGAGGGGTAGCAGTATTGATTCGGGACACAAACTGCGCAGAATATCCATTCCCCAGCTACATGGATCAGAATCTCTTTTAATCCAACTTGAAGAGGAGAAGCCAATCTGGCTGCTCATGATTTACAGAGCACCTTATAACAACACATTATCTGTACAAGAACTCCTAGACCTGATTACTCAAGTGACCCTGAATTACCCTATGCTGGTAATCATGGGAGACTTCAATCTACACATCAAAACCCCAGATACCACCACAGCTGCCTTTCTGGACACGATGAGAGCACTAGGATTTACACAAGTGATCAATTCTCCAACCCACGAAAAGGGTCACAATACTAGACCCGGTACTTCCTGACACAGAGGGTGAGATCTGGTGCCCTCTGCTTGTTGGTGTAATACATTGCAACCTGATTGTTTGACTAAGAATAATTTGATGAGACAGCTGATCCAGATTGCTCGAAGCTCCAGGAGATTGATCTGAAGATTCATTTCCTTGGAAGGACAAGGCTCCTTGACTGTGAAGCCCATCTACATGACCTTCTCATCCCAGGAGAGATGCATCCGTCCATCAGCACTTTTTGCAGCTGAGGAATTTGGAATGGAAGACCCAAGGTCAAATTGGACAGAATTGCCCACCATCAAAGAGAGCGTACAAGCTTTGAGGACACTTGGATGACATCGTCTAGATTGATGCCACTGAGAAGCCAGGATCCACTGAGCTGATCTCATGTGTAGGCGTGCCATGGACTTAATGTACACTGTGGAAGCCATGTGGCCTGGCAATCTCAACATCTGTAGAGCTGTGGCCTGCTGCAATGCCCGAACCTTGGTCGGTAGGAAAACAAGATTGTCCATACGTGTCTCTGGTAGGTAGGCTCGAACAATCCTCATGCCGAGCAGGGCTCCTATGAACTCCAATTGTTGAACAGGATCGAGATGGGACTTGGGGTAGTTTATAATGAACCCTAGTAGCTCCAGGACCCGAATAGTCATCTGCATGGACTCCCGAGCACCGTCCAACAAGGTGCTCTTCACCAGCTGATCATTGAGAATAAACTCCCAGTCTGTGTAGCAATGCTGCGACTACTGCTAGACACTTGGTAAAGACCCTGATAGCCATCACAAAGCCAAAATGCAACACACGATACTGAAAGTGTTCCCAGCCGAAACCTAAGATACTTCCGGTGGGCTGGAAGTATTGGTATGTATATATATGCATCCTTCAAGTCCAGAGAGCATAGCCAATCATTTTCCTGAATCATGGGAAGAAGGGTGCCTAGGAAAACCATCCTGAACATTTTGTGGACTAAGAATTTGTTGAAGGCCCTTAGGCCTAGGATGGGATGCACCCCTCCTGTCTTTTTCTGCACAAGGAAGTAACTGGAATAGAATATCCCTGCCCTTCTTCCCCTTGTGGAACGGGTTTGACTGCATGGGCCTTCAAAAGAGCAAAGCGTTCCTCTGCAAGTACCTGCTTGTGCTAAGAATGGGCTCTTGGTGGACAATTTGGAGGTTTCGAAACCAAACTGAGGGTGTATCAGAGTCAGACTATTTGAAGAACCCACCGGTCATAGGTTATGAGAGACCACCTTTGGTGAAAAAACTAACTTCCTCCCAACCGGCAAGTTGTCCAGGACAGACTCTTTGACCGCGGTTATGCTCTGCTGGAGTCAGTCAAAAGCTTATCTCTAGCTTTTGCTGGGGAGAAGCAAGGGCCTTGGGTGCACACTGATGACGAGAACAAGCGCACTGGGGTTGAGCCTGAGCAGACTGGTGAGCTACAGGAGTGTACCTATGCCTAAAATAGTAATAGGGAGCACTTCGCGACTTACCAAAATACCTCCTGGATAAGGAGGAAGATGCAGAAGATGCCCGGTGGGAGAGAGAAGATATGGTATCTGTATGCTTCTTAACTTGGTCAACGACCTCCTCAATCTTCTCTCCAAATAGGTTATCCCACTGGCAAGGGGCATCTGCCAACCTCTGCTGAACAGAATGTTCCAGGTCAGAAACACACAGCCATGAGAGTTTGTGCACTGCTATACCTTGGGCAGAGATCCTGGATGCCACGTCAAAAGTGTTCCTGGCCAAGAACTTGCAACATGCCTTCAGCTGTTTGCCCAACTGGTGAAATGGCTCGGCCTGTTCCGGAGGGAGCACATCAACCAAGTCTGACAGCTGCCTCACTGAGTTCCAGTACACGCTCGTGAACAGCTGGTATGACTTGATACGGGTGATGAGCATAGAGGCCTGATACATCTTTCTCCTAAAACAGTCCAGGGTTCTAACTTCTCTGCCTGGGGGAGCCGAGGCATAGCCCCTAGTACTCCTGAGAGCAGAGTCCACCACCATGGAATCATGAGGTAACTAGGACCTCACAAACCCAGGTTCACCATGGATCCTATACTGGCTGTCAATTTTCTTGGGGACCACAGGGACAGACAGCAGGGACGCCCAGTTCTGTACGAGGACTGCCTTGAGTACCTTGTGGAGAGGAGCCATCAGTGCCTCATTAGGAAGGGAGGTGCAGTCCAGGACCTCAAGCATCTTGGCCCTAGGCTCATCCTCCACTTCCACAGGGAATGGAATGGCATCAGCCATTTCCCGTACAAAAGAGGTGAAAGAGAGGCTCTCAGGTGGAGACAGTCTCCTCTAAGGTGGAATCCCATAGGAGGAAAAGTACCTGGGATCCTCTTCTGATTGCCATGAGCGTTCCTCTTCGGTGTCAGACAGCACTTCCCTGAGGGATGTCCGAGTCAGCGCCCCCTCAATGCCAAGGACCCATGTCCTCAACAGCGGCATCGAGAAACTGGCTCCCGTCAACTCCGGTGAAGCTTTCTCCACCGATGTTGAAGGGGTGCCAGCCTGGCTGTCAACACCAGTGCTGCAAGCAGCGCCGGCATCAGGGGCCACACCGTGGGCTGAGGGCCAGATGGGGCCACAGCGGGAGATATGGTAGGCGCAAGCACCCCCATACCGGGGATCTCGGCTGTTTGGAGACACACATGTCAGCACCTCCTGGATAGAAAGGGAGTAGTCCTCCCGGCGTTGACACTTCTAGGGTGCCGAATCCCTCAGTGCCCTGAAGCTCCCGGCACCATGTATCGAAGGAGATTGGCGACAGTGCTTCTTGGTCTTCACCTGATGCACATCACCCATACTCCTTGGTGCTGACGTCGAATCCTTCGCCTCGGGGTTGGGTCTGGCAATGGACGGTCCCGTGGGGGGGGAGGGGACCTGCATAGCAGGAGGCCTCGAGACAGGTGGAGACCCTGTTGAGCCCATACGTCAAGCCCCCTCCCTGCCCATCTTCAAATCCTTACTCAAAACCCACCTCTTCGATGTCGCCTTCGGCACATAACCATTATACCTCCATTGAGGAAATCTAGACTACCCCAACTTAACATTTCGTCCTTTAGATTATCAATAGAAATCAAACAAAATAAAACATGGAAAAGAAAATAAGATGATACCTTTTTTACTGGACATAACTTAATACATTTCTTGATTAGCTTTCGAAGGTTGCCCTTCTTCGTCAGATCGGAAATAAGCTGACGAAGAAGGGCAACCTTCGAAAGCTAATCAAGAAATGTATTAAGTTATGTCCAATAAAAAAGGTATCATCTTATTTTCTTTTCCATGTTTTATTTTGTTTGATTTCTATTGATAACCTTAAGAGTGGACTAACACGGCTACCACACTCCTGTCCTTTAGATTGTAAGCTCCTTTGAGCAGGGACTGTCCTTTATTAAACTGTACAGTGCTGCGTAACCCTAGTAGCACTCTAGAAATGTTAAGTAGTAGTAGTAGTAGTAGAGACCCACTCGATGCCTCACTGCTCCCAGTGTCATAGGGTCTCTATTTGTAGGATTATTGAATCATAGAAATTAATGCTACTGTTGTATGGCAGGGTATGCTACATGTATGTTAGGATTTCTTTTCAGGTTTTGACAGTAGAGAGATTTATGCTACTATTACTCAGCGTCAGACGGATCATTTAACAAACGGCCTTTTTAAAGGTATGTCTCTCTGTTTTTTTTTTACCCAAGGTCCTTTTAAAAGCATGTCTTGAAGCATGTCTTGAATTCCTGTGACACCATTTTAAGTACCATAAGAAGAGACCTACGGCGTTTTCCTTGCCACTCATTTAAAATCTCTAAGGAGGTGTAGCTAATCTGGGTTTCCTAATGATTAGATGTTTGTTGACTCAAGACAGTTCATTATCAAGGGTTTCTTAATGACCAGATGTTTGTTTACTCAAGACAAACCATTATCCAAGTATTCATTAGCCTCACTTTGTTATAAATAGGTACATCGGGGTTTTTTTTTTCTCTTTTTTTTCCTTTTCTTCGTCAGCTGTTTTGTATGAGCACATTATAGCACAGCATGTTTTTTCCAAGGTGAGCTATCCTCAGTGTCACTGAATGAGCACACTCAGGTCTTTACTTGGCTGCAACTCAATACGTGACCACACACTTTATCTTGTTTTTTTGCAGACCATTTTTAAATCCTTGTCTGCACTTTTCTCATTCGTGACTTGAGTTCTCTTCATCACGTCACTTGATGATCATATTTTATCATCGTCATTAGCCACAAGGTTAGTTTGTTTCAGATTTCATTAACACCCATATATGTACATATAAAACCATGCTTTGTATGCATTTACATAATAATTTTTTGTGTTTGTTATTAGCATGATGGCATTTGAGATATGCCATATTTTATATGTCTTTCATTTTTTTTGGTTCATATAAGATTTTTATGTGTGCAACTTGTCAGGAATATGATTTTTTTTTATCTTTTGTTTCTAATATTAGCTTGGTCATTATCTTTGTACTTGTTTTCATATCTGCATTTTTTATAAAACTCTTAATGTGCAATTAGTCAGGAATACGTTTTTGTGCTGCTTATATTAGCACAGCAATTATTCTTGTGTTTGTCCCTTTTGGACATTATATTTTATTCATGCATATCCTGTTCTTGTATTTATTATTATTTTTTTGCTGTTTGTATTAGCACAGCAATCATTCTTGTGTTTGGTCCTTTTGGACATTATATTTTATTCATGTATATCCTGTTTATGTATTTATTCTTTATAACTCTCTTCTAGTACTTTTTGTTTCTCATATTAGCATGGTAATTATCCTTGTGTTTGTTCTTTTTTGGACATTATAGCAATATATATCCTCTTTATGTATTTAGTTTAAATTTAATCTCCATTGATTGAACACTGAATTTATGTATATCCTTTCTTTTGTAATTATTTTTTATAATATTTTATCTCCAGTTTTTTTCCTAATGATTTTTTAGTATATTTGATCTTCAGCATTTATATTAGCATGGCTATGCTTTTGATGTTTTATGGTATCTTATATCTCATAGTTGTTCCTCTTTTTGCATATCATATCTATGTATATTTTATTCATGCATTTATTTACTGTTTTTTGTTTATAAACTCCTGATGTAGGCCATCCGGCCGAAACACAACGTTGTGTCGAGTCATTTTTAATGTGGAATTTTGTTATTATTTGTTTGAATATTAAATTTTGTTTATTTTAAACTTAACTTCAGGTCCAATTATTGGATAGCCTGGCTCATATTCCCACCTTTTTGTTTACACTTTACGTGCCGTGGGATCTATTGAGTTCTCCACGTATGTGGATTCTCTTTAGACTATTACTCAGATAACATGAGAATTAGAATATTTTTTTGTATAATGACTTCTACCAGAAAATGTCCTCATTCTGATCTACAGATGTATGGGGGAGGTAGGGTATTTTGTAGCTGTGGAGCATATTTACATTTAATTCATAAGAATTGTTATACTGTGTCAGTCTACAGGTCCGTGAGGGTCATGGCTGAAGTGTGTCACATATGTGTGCACTATGCGTCATGTGGGTTCCAACTCATAAAAGGTTGAGAACCACTGATTTACCTGGATAAATGTTTTTTTCTTTTTAATACAATGTTGCAACACCTGAGAATTTTCCGTTTCTTTTCTTACTGTAATCCGTATTGAACCCATATTTTTTAGGCATATGTGGAATAGAAGAAGAAATGTTATGCTATCCTAAGTCTAGTATATATTCAGCAAAGCTTGAAGCAGATTGAACAATTTGATGTAATCCCAAAGCTGAAAAGGCACCTCAGAGAATATGATCTTACACAGACAGGAACATGAGGAAGGTTAAAGTCTCCAAAAACAAACTTATGAAAATCAACAGGTAAAGTTACAAAAGCATATAAAAGTGCAGAACAATCTCTGTGTAGCATATTTGGAGGACAGTAAACTACACCTAAAGCAAAATGAATGCTACCAACTCAAACATTATCAGTCCCCCTCCCAATGACAAGTTCATATATTCTATAAAATTTCAAAATAAAATGAAAATAAGAACATCCAATTCCCGCTTACCATGTCTGAAAGCCCAATACCAGGAAAAAAGAGAAAGGACAGTTTTAGTCTTAGCCAATCGAGAATTCAGTAAGGCTATCTGCAACAAGGCAGGATTAGGTGTTCCGTTCTCTGCGTTAACTGACAAAACAGATAAGGTTTTGGAATATCAAAAGGACGAGCAAGATTATGTCTACATTTGGAAAAAAGATGGCCATACTGCTCTTTGTCCTGAATAGCAGAAATCAGACACATCAGGTACTTTAATCAAGAAAGTTTCCAAACAAGCAATAGATGTGGGGCCCCTTGCTTTCCCATATCTGCCCAAAGTTGCTCCCTTTTGTCAGCATGACTTCGCTGGCATGCTCCCTCCAGCATGCGGCAGCTCTGGTTCTTTGCCTTTGTGCCTCTTTAGGTGGTCGTACGTCGTTTTCAAGGCTTTTGGTAATGCGTTCCACAGTTGTGTGCTTATACAGGAAAAACTAGATGTTTAAGTTCTTTTGTATTTAAATCCTTTGCAGCTTGGGTAGTGCAGATTTAGATAAGATTGTGTTGATCCAGATGTATTTCTAATTGGTAAGTAGATCAAGTCTGTCATGTAACTCGGGGCTTCTCCGTAGATGATTTTGTGAACCAGGGTGCAGATTTTGAAGGCGATGCGTTCTTTGATTGGGAGCCAGTGTAGTTTTTTGCGAAGAGGTTTTGCTCTTTCAAATCACGTTTTACCAAATATAAGCCTAGCTGCCGTGTTTTGAGCGGTCTGAAGTTTCTTTAAGGTTTGTTCTTTACGTCCTGCATAAATTCCATTGCAGTAATCTAAGTGGCTTAGTACCACTGATTGTATCAGGTTGCGAAATGTTTCCCTCAGGAGAATTGTTTCACGCGTTTGAGTTTCCACACTGAGTGGCACATTTTCTTTGTTGTGGATGCCACTTGACTCTCTAGTGTTAAGTTACGGTCCATTGTAACGCAGAGGATTTTCAAGCTGTTTGAAATAGGAAGGGTGTGATCTGGGGTGTTGATACTTTTGGGGATGTCCGCGCTGTGTTGGGATGAGAGGATGAGACAATGAGTTTTTTCTTTATTGAGTTTTAGTTGAAATGCATTTGCCCACGAATCCAGATGTTCAGGCCGAGCTTGATTTCGTTGGTGATTTCTGTCTGTTTGGTTTTGTAAGGAATGTATATTGTGACATCGTCAGCATATATGAAAGGGTTAAGGCCATGGTTGGATAAGGACTTGGCAAGTGGGGTCATCATTAAGTTGAATAGGATCGGTGATAGCGGTGATCCTTGTGGTACTCCACAGTCTGCTTTCCACGGTGATGATATGCTTGAATTTGATTTTACTTGATATGTTCTTGTGGTTAGGAAGCCCTTGATCCAGTTAAGTACGTTTCCACCAATCCCGAACTTATCTAGTAATCTTATTAATATATTATGGTTTACCATGTCGAATGCACTCAACATGTCGAATTGGAGGAGAAGGATGTTTTTGCCTGTTGCTATTTCCTGCTTGAATTTGGCTAGAAGAGTAATACTGTTTCCATGCTGTGGAGGGGGCGAAAGCCTGACTGTGATTCGTGTAATATTCTGCCTTGCCTCACACCCTCCTGGAATAATCTTCCTTTACCCATACGCCATGCCCCCTCCCTACCCATCTTCAAATCTCTGCTTAAAACTCACCTCTTCAATGCTGCCTTCTGCGCCTAACCGCTCGAGAAAAATATAAAATACCCCAATCTATCTACCCTATCAGATTAACTGTTCACTCGTCCTCTAGATTGTTCACTTGTCTTTAGATTGTTCTCTTGTCTTTTAGATTGTAAGCTCTTTGAGCAGGGACTGTCCTATGTTTGAATTGTACAGCGCTGCGTAACCCTAGTAGCGCTTTAGAAATGGTTGTTGTTGTTGTTATGTAATCTTAAGTAGAGGAGTGTGGTAGCCGTGTTAGTCCACTCTTAAGGTTATCAATAGAAATCAAACAAAATAAAACATGGAAAAGAAAATAAGATGATACCTTTTTATGTAATCTGTAAGTTGTCTGGTTATCGTGCTTTCCATCAGTTTGACCACCAACGGGATAGATGCTACTGGACGGTAGTTAGTGATTTTGTTTGGTTTTTTTCTTGGTATCTTTTGGTATTGGGGTGAGTAGGATATTGCCATTTTCCTTAGGGAAGAGGCCTTGCTGAAGCATGTAATTTAGGTGGGATGCGAGGTCTGCTATGAAGCGGTCAGGGGCGGATTTCATTAGGTAGCTGGGACAGGTATCTAGTTTACAGTGAGTGTTGGAAAACCTACTAATCGCCTGGGTAACTGTTTCGAAGGTAAGGAGGGCGAAGTTTAACCAGGTCCGCTCTGCCGGGTATTCTCCAATGGTTGGGTCCAATTCATTAAGGAGGTTTTCAATGTAGGTGTTGTTCTGAAGTAGCGTGTTGCGTAGGTTTACAATTTTTTCATTGAAGTACTTCACAATTTTATCTGCAGATGGGATGTCTGTATTCGTGGTAGTGACCAAGTTGGTGTCTAGGAGTTTGTTCACGAGCAGGTATAATTTCTTAATGTCTATGTAATCTGTCCCTATTTTAGTTTTATAGTATGATCTTTTGGCCTGTCTTATTGCATATTTGTATTTTCTTTGTATTTGTTTCCATGTGTTGAGTGTGTGTTTATCTTTTGTTTTATTCCATGCTCGTTCGAGTTTCCTGGTTTGTGTTTTTAACTTTTTCAGTTCATCGTTGAACCATGGTGTCGAGTTATGCCTGCGTGGGGTTCTTGTTCATAAGGGCGCAATTTCATCTAGCGTGCTTTTGCATTTTTTGTCCCATTCTACGAGGTAGTATATGGAGTCTGTGTTGCCCATTCGTTATTGTATATTAGTTGCCAGAATGTTTTTGTGTCTACTTGACCTCCTGTGCTGTAGGATGTGTGTTCTAGTATTCGTTGTATACCCTTCTTCCGCCAATGTAGGGCTAAGTTTAGTTTGTAGTGGTCGGTCCAGGGTGTGTCTGTCCATTTCGTATTTGTTATTGTTAAGTTCTGGTCTACTGAGAGTTTTGTGTGAGATGAGATCAAGTGTGTGCCCTTTGACGTGGGTTGCTTGCATTTGTGGCCATTTGAGATCACATAAACGGAGAAATTCCTTACATTCTCGTGCGTTGATAGAGTTCGGGTCTTCTATGTGAAGGTTGATGTCTCCTAGTACTAGTGTACTGGAATTGGTTACACATGTGTTTGAAATGAAGTCCATGATCGCGTAGGGTTTTGTTGTGGATTCTGATTGAGGCAATTTCAAGTTGAGGTGTTATGGACTCGGCAGTGGTTTCGGTGGTAAAGTGGGACCGATAGATTAGTGCTATATGCCTCTGCCTCTCTTTTCTTTTCTGGTCCAGTGTGTGATTTTGTATCCTGGAGGGCACAGGTCTAGGGTTATAGGGTCCTTTTGGTCATGGATCCAAGTTTCAGAGAGGAAGAGTAGGTTGAGGTTTTCTGACATGATCCAGTCTGTTAGTATTGCTGTTTTATTTACAGTGGATCTGGCGTTGAAGTAGCCCACTTGGATTGTTTGGGATGGGTCTTCTGTATTTGGTGTTAAGTGGACTTTTGTTAGTTGTCGTTTCTTTGTTGAGGTGAGTTTGTTTGGGCCCTTCTTTCCCTTCTGCTGTGGTTGTTCGCATGCAAGTGTTCTCCCTTTGTTTAGGTTATCATCAGTTTGGTGAGGTGTGGTGTATTTGATCAATCTATGATGACTATGTAGTATGGGTATGATGTTGTTTTCTGCAAGTAGGGTGGTTAGTGATAAGTGGATCAGTGTTAAGGAGTAGATTATTAGGAGTAGTTTGAGGGTATTCATTATGGTATATATTTCCTGTGGTTACTATTAAGACCGTGTTGCCCCAATCTGCTCTTCTCACAAGCCTGCCTTCTCCGGCTGATCAAATGCAGTGCAAAAGGCTCCTTCTCAGGCATGCCCATCCTGCTGAAGGTGTCTTCAGTTCACTAGCAATTATTCAGTTTATACTTTGGTTTTTACCGTCAGGCCTTCCAAGCCTGGTCAGTTGTAAAGTCTCAGTATCTTGAAATATAAGAGCACTTTACTCACGGTCTGGTGATCGGACGCGTTGCCCAGGGCACAGAGACTCCACAACCCTGGGAGCTGTGTCTATGTTGGAGGTAGACACCAGAGGGGGGGCAGCAGCCTCAGGCTGCCGCTACTGCTTTGCTCTAAGCCCCTCGGAGCCTGTCTCCGGGGCCTCTGCCGCGTTGCCCCTTCTCCTCTTGTCGCTACTGCTGCACTCTGGTCTCAGTGCTGTCGACTGAGCCCTCAGTGGCCTCGGCGGTTCCCTCCGAGAGCGACCTCACACCTCCATAACTCCCATGCTCTTGGGGCAGCTCCACTGAACAGTGCTCCCCTTTCCTGCTGCCGTCTGAGGAACTGGCGGGCTGGCAAGGCAGAGCCGGGCGCATGACCGCTTCCACACAGCCCGTGTGGTCCCCGTGGGAGAGGCTCGATCGTCTCTCCCTGCTCTGGGTGGGCGGGTGGGTGAGGAGGCAGAGTCGGTCGCGCAGTCGCTGTCCCGTGACCCTCATGGGGTACCCCATGAGGACAGGTTTGATTGCCTCTCCCTGCTCCGAGGGCAACAGCGGTGCTGATCACCGGACCTGCAAGGGCTCCCCGAGTGCCGTCTGCTGCCTCGTGCGGTCTCCCGTGGGGGCAATTCAGACTGGTGCCCGATTAACTCAGCACAAGTTAGGACAGCTGTTTTGCTTAACTTTATGCAATTGCTTAGATGGTAAGTGCAGGCTTGGAATTACTGCAGGCAGGAGAGGGGAAGAGATTATCTGAGAGGTTCAGGAATTTGTAAGACAAAAAGACGTCATTGACCATAACCATACCTTGGAATGTAGCCAGGGGAAATGCTTAGTAATTATTTTTGTTTGTTACATTTGTACCCCGCGCTTTCCCACTCATGGCAGGCTCAATGCGGCTTACATGGGGCACTGGAGGGTTAAGTGACTTGCCCAGAGTCACAAGGAGCTGCCTGTGCCTGAAGTGGGAATTGAACTCAGTTCCCCAGGACCAAAGTCCACCACCCTAACCACTAAGCCACTCTTGGTTTTTAAAGTCCAATTTCTAATATTTAACAGGCATTTCTGTTCATCAAAGACATGCAACTGACAGCTGTGTTTCACTCCTGTGAAATTATCTGGAAGTTTTAATGAAGGACGCTCCAGCAAGATAACCGAACTTTAGATGTAGTATAACATTAACTCAAAAGTTGTAGTGGTGGTTTTAGTTAGCAGTTTCTGATCCTGGTGTCCTTTGTTCCAATTGATGCAGATCTCTGGAGGTTTTTCAGTTGTAAATCCAGCTAATTTCACAAGCAAAGAGAGTCAAAGATCAAAGGCTTCCAGCAATAGAGAACAAATGGCTGTACTTAGCACTTCTATGTGAATTTCTTTGGAAGCTTAATGCAGGGCTGATGGTTGGCTTTAGTTTTAAGAAATCTAACATTCAGGGGTAGATGCACTAAAAACATCTTTAAAGCCCTTCCCTTACCGATTCTCTAGATTCCTTAGAGAATCGGTAAGAAACGGGCATGCATATGAGCTGGTCACTGCCAGCTCATTTGCATGCGATTTCCTTCCAAGCCAGTCGGCCAGCTGAGCATGCGCAGAGCAGCCAAGCGTTATGCCAAGGACGCCCTTTACCTGTGCAAACAGTAAGCCCAAGCACAATAATAAACAACGGAAAGCAGCATCAGTGTGGTTGAAATGTGCACGCTACTGAAGAAATCTGCGAGGCAGGATACATCTCAGGACCACGGTCCAGCCAGCCACTCTTCTGTCCCCTGAAGGAAAACCTAAGCCTCTCTTCCTGAATAAAAGAATTGCCTCGCCTCAAAAGGACCGGCTCCTTCCCTCCCATCCCCACCAGCTCTCTGCTGTAGCATGGCGCCGGCCCAGTCCCATCAGCCCTTCACTCCGCTGCTCTGCGCCTCTGCTAGGCAAAGGAGAAGAGAAAGGGCCGGCGGCAGGCCTCGTTCCCGCGGGTTTGCGAGTACTGCCAACTTCACGTTGGAAAGAGATGAAGGACCAAGGAGAAACTGGGGGGGGGGGGGGGGGGGGGGGGGGGGGGGGGGGGGGGGGGGGGGGCTTTCACCCTGCTCAGCAGTCACTGGTGAAAAATATTGCATGTAAGCTCCAACCTCTCGATTATGCCCCGCCTCCAGATCTCAGCCAATCACAGTGCGTTTAGCTGACACCGGTGACAGCTAAATGCATTGTGATTGGCTGAGAGAGACCTGGAGGCGGGGCATAATCGAAAGGGACGTCCAAATAGTTTTTTTGATTTGGACGTCCTCGCACGTCCCAATTCTCTCCGGCGGTGGTCATTTCGGGCACTGAGGACACCCATCACAAAAAAAAAAATCATGGGGGGGGGGGGGGGGGGGGGAAACGTCCAAGTGCTCGTCAGGGACGTCCTTTTTTGTTTTTGAGTGAAGGACGTCCATGTTAGGCACTTTAGAAGGACGTCTCTGACGAGCATTTGGAGGTTTTTTTTTCTTCTTCCAATGCCCTTACAGCAGCCCCAACGAGAGGTGCAGACCTCCCGTTAGGTTTTCCACAGTAAGGGGATCGGAAAACGGTAGTGCATCTCTTTATAATACGATTTATACACATTATAATACTAATTTGCTCATCTGCATTCCGTTTTCGCTAGCTGCTACCGTGACAGGACAATGCCCTTTTGTGAATCCCAGTTTACTACTTGCATGTTAAACTGGCTAGAACCAGTTTAAAACCCACGTTGCTGGCTCGTTATGTTTAGTGCATCTAGCCCTCAAGAGTTTTAGAAATAGTTATGTGGTTAAATTAAAACTTTAACTCACGGATTGTAGGTATGAACGTTATAGTTTCTGGTTCTGATTCCTTGGATGGGCCAACTGAAGCAGGTTGCTGTACATTTGTTTTAATCTCTTGTATCTTTCTTTTTCTTTTTGTATAGCTGCAATGTTTGCTTGACTGGGGACGTATAGGGGGGTACAGATGAAGAGGAGGGGCTTCTAATGGTGGGGTAGGTGAAGCACTGTGCTCTTAGAGGGTGTGGTGGGAACTGTTAGATGAGAGTGGTGGGGGAGGGAGGGTGTTATGTTTTCATGCTTGTTTTTTTTTTTTTTTTTTTTTGAGGGGGATAGATATGTTGGTTGCAGGGTATGTGTGCTTGATGTTGTATATTATCATCATATCTAAGAGCTTTGATTCAAGGCCTGACTTTGGTTCAGGATCTAAAATGAGAGAAAACCTTAAAGGCCCATGACTGTAACCTGAACATCAGTGTGACTGCAGAACTCATGATCTGTTGTGACACTCATGCAGCAGAATGAGGAACGGGTGCACGTGGAAAAAGGTAAAATTATGTCTTACCTGATAATTTTCTTTCCATTAGTTCCAACAGATCAATCCAGAGACGAGTGGGTTGTGTCCCTCTACCAGCAGGTGGAGATAGAGAGAACTTCAGAGTTTACTATATATAGACACGTGCAGCCATCTTACTCTCAGTATTATCGATACTAAAGCAAGTGAAAAGCCAAGCAATCCACCATCACAGTTCACTCCTGTCTCAAGAACACCTTTGCAGGCTCTTCCTCCACCACACCAGCGGGAGAGAAAACACCTAAGTGTCAAATTGTCAACATGAGAGTAGTCCATGCTTCGTAGTTGTCCATCAGTATCCAACGATCCCTTAAGAAAGAGAGAACCTAGTGGAACAAAACAGGAACAAACACCCCTCTGGTGACTATGTACCTTAAGCCACCACACACACAATAAAGGGCGGGCCTCTGGATTGATCTGTTGGGACTAATGGAAAGAAAATGATCAGGTAAGACATAATTTTACCTTCCATTGCATCCCACAGATCAATCCAGAGACAAGTGGGATGTACAAAAGCAGTCCCCAAAGTAGGGTGGGTTCCCCAAACCGGTAAAGACTCCCAGTGAAACTTAACCGAACCCTCAAGACGGAGAACGGGCATACCCCAACCCCCAAGAGGGCTCACGAACATCAGATGCTAATCACGATATGCCCCAGAACGTGGAACCAGAAACCACCAACGCTAGAGCAGAGCATGGTACCAGGTTCCGAAAACAGCGAAAGCCGGACATCCAAAATCTGAGGAAAGGCGGTATGCAACAAGAAGAGAGAATTTCTCCACGCCGAACCTACATAAATATCTGCAAGCCTGAACACACTGCAAAGCAGCGCAATTCAACGTAAAACTGTATACCTGTGCCCGGAAAGGAATCCAGAAGCCAAGCCGCCTGAGGGATGATGTGAGTGTCCAGAAGAAAGCTGCGCTCAACTTGCAGCGATAGAGCAGCATTCAACATGCCGCAAAGAACTGTGCTGAAAAGCAGCGCTGGAACAGCGCACAAATGCAGCGATGGGGCTGTGATCAACCTAACGCAAAGAAGTCGTGTACAGGGATAGAGCCGCGCTCCGCTTCCCAGAATGAAGTCGCACTAAACATCCAACACAGGATCCGCGCCCAACCTACAGAAATGGAGATGTGTTCAACGGAACACGCTGGCGCCAAAATCTAAATGACGCGATGGAGCCGTGCTCAACAGAGAATAGAGTCGATCCCAACCTGTATCAATAGAACGGTGCCCAACATGTGGCCAAGGAACTGCGTACAACTTACCGCAAAGAACATAGAGAAACTGCTCAACATGCCCCAAAGCAACCGTGCTCAAGATGCCGCAACGCTGGTGAACTCAACATGCAGCAACAAAGCTATGCTCCACATGTAGGAATGAAGCTGTGCTCAACCTGCATGAAATGAGCCAAGCTCAACATGCCACAAGAAAGCTGTGCTGTGCTCAACATAGAACAAAGAACACAGATGGAGATCTGGAAAACAGCCATAAAGGCACTGCCAGGTGAGACTTGGCGTTTATCCCAAGCTCCAGAGGAATATGAAAGTAACACTGAACTAACCTCCTCAAATTAAAGGAAGCAACAGACAGCCACAAGGCAGAAAGGAAGAAACAACTTGCCAGGCCAAAATGCAAAATGAAGCCGGCCTCTAAAAGGAAAGTGATTAAAACCAGCTAATGGAGAGAAGCCAAGCAAATCAGAACCTCCCTATGTCAAGGAGAAAAATACTGTTAGAAAAAAAAAAGAAACAAATAGCAGGGGCTTCACCAGCAAATGCCAGGAGCACCAAAGACCCGACTCCTGAAAGGGAACTGCCCAGCAGCCATAAAAGACTGACAGTCAAGAAACATAGACCGAGCCTGCAGCCTACACGCAGCCAGCGAGAGACCCCTTCAGTTCGAACTGACAGGAGAAGTCCTCCAAATCGCAAAGGTACCGATCCCAGAAGGACTCAAGACCAGAATTAGACGCCAGAAGCGAAAATGAAAGAAACGTCGCAAGCGCTCCCTTAGACGATCTGACCTCAAGCAGACCAAGCTGGACGGCCTGAGTCAGAGCCAGGACAACTGCGTTAGCTGAAGCAAGGCTCGCCGGTCTGATCCGAGCAAGGCTCGACGTTCCGATCCAAGCAAAGCTCGACGTTGAGATCCGTAGGCCGACCTGACAGCCTGAGTTGTAGCCAGGCCCTGGGCCGAAGAAATCTTAACAGCCTGAGCCCGTTCACCGGTCGAAGCCGGAGCAAGGACGCCGACCTGAGCCGGGATAATATGAATTGCTTCAGCCGAAGCAAGGTCGCCGGCCTGAGCCAGGATAATATGAATTGCTTCAGCCGAAGCGAGGCTCAACGACCCGATCTGAAACAAGACTCGGCGGCCTGAGACGAACTCAGGCTCGACGTCTGGAGCTAAGGCCAGATTCAATGGCCTGAGCCGGAGCAAAGCTCGAGAGCCTGAGCAAGGCCAAGAAAGCTCTACAGCCTGAGTCAGAGCAAAGCTCGATGGCCTGAGCTGGAACAAAGCCCGACGGCCGGAGCCGGAGCAAAGTCAGCAAAACTTTACGGCCAGAGCCAGAGCAATGAGCCACGGTCTAAACCATGTACCGTGTTCAGTTTTCCCTGAAAATAAGTTCCCTCATCGGAAAAACTGAGCCGGAGCAAGGCTCAACAGTTAGATCAAAGGAAAGGCTCGAAGTCTACTGAGGCTGTACTGAACAGCTCCAGATAGCAAAGCAGAGGAAAACAGACACTCTGCCTCTAAAGGCACCATTACCATGGAAACCTGCAGAAAATAAAGAACTGCAGTGAAAAAAAGAACAGGCCTTCCAGCAGCATGGCAACAGAAAAATTAAAGCAGCTAGGCACATGAAACTTGTATTGACACTGCACTAGACAGCAGACTGGACTACCGGATTTATTGTCTGCCGCTCCATGAAAAAAATAAACCCCTAGAAAGACCCAGAGGCCACACAGCATAAATTAGAGACAAAAGGGCCCCGGGCCTCCGCAAGAAGGGCCAGCAACATGTACAGCCCCAAGGAAACCAAGAAATCATAGATAAGGCAAAAACCTTCATCGACAATAGCAGGAAGCATATAACTCTCTCCTGCTGCCGCAGTCTCGAAAACCGAGACCCGGGAAAACGCACCAAAGAAACGAGGAGATGCCCCCAGGCTGTCCCCGCTAAACACTGAAGAACTCCGCGTCAGAAAAACAAACAGAGAAGCGAGCGGTTTACCACACACGCTCCCTTCTCCCCAGGCGGTCGACGACCAAATTCCGGGCAGGACCCAAATCCTACCACTCGGAGCACTTCCCTGCTGTGACTCCGATAACGTCCGGGAAACAGAACCATCTGAAAAGCACGAAGGCCAAAAGCCCTGCACAAGATGGCGTCCGCTACGGCGAAAAGCCCGCCAAAACCAATACCGCGGACTAAAAATTCTAGCAGAGAGCATCACCCCCGCTTGTTAAAACCTGAAAGGTCCCTGGAAACTCGCAATCTCCCCCAGAACCACACGAGGCCCAAGCTCCGAGCACAGGTCTCCGCAATAAAAGAAGTAAAAAACACTCTTACCTCACAGAAAGGAGAAAATGAGCCCAAGGGAGGAAATACCAACCATTGCTGTATCCCCACAGAGCTATCACCATCTCTGCTACTTCATTCGGCTGTGCATCCCGTTTTTGTGTTTTTTTTTTTTTTTTAAAGACATGAGTGCCAGGGAAGCCATAACTCAGAGACAAGTTATCACCACAGCATGGAAGCAGCGCAGGGGTAGGGGAGGAACCTGACCCACCAGGTGTACCCCTTACTGGCCCAATCTGGCCACGAACCCCTAGCTCAACAAAACCTGAGGGAACAGGCGAGGAGCAGATTTCAAAGCACTCAACAAAACCTGAGGGAATAGGCGAGGAGCAAATTTCAAAGTGCTCAACTAAACTTGAGGGGACAAGCTAGGAGCAAGCTCAATCCAGAGAGCTGCACAGGATGTGTCCATCCACCTGCTGAGATAGAGAGAATACTGAGAGTAAGATGGCTGCACGTGTCTATATATAGTAAACTCTGAAGTACTCTCTATCTCCACCTGCTGGTAGAGGGACACAACCCACTCGTCTCTGGATTGATCTGTGGGACGCTATGGAATAGAGTAACATCGTTTAGCAACATGGTGGTCAGAGATGTTTTAATGAAAAACAGAACAAGGTAACTCCTCAGGAAGATGACAGTCTTCCAGGAAGAGATAGTCTATTATTAGCTTTTCCAGTAAATACTAACCACATTATTACTATATTCAATCAGTGTTAGCCATTATATTAGTACATCTCCAATAAATGGGATTATTGTCAGATTACCTATGTATGACCTGTTATGTTAATGAACGTATATAAATGAGTGTACTTCCTACTTCAATAGAGAGACCGTCACAGCCAGTACCTTTGTGCAAGCAGGGCTGCTCTCTCATGAGAAACCAATCAATTGTATCTGCATTAGCAAGTAATCCTATAGCTTTCTCAAAAGTAGCCTTGAGTCTTTTATATCTGCAAATTGGCTTTAGCTGGTAATTTGGGGTGAGGGCGAAGACGACCCTAAAATAAAACATTAGAGACTCAGACCCAGAGAACACCTATGTGTAGCTGTGGTACTGTACTCCCATAAGCAATTGATTGTACATATATTTGGAGAATAAATAAAAGTATTTGATTGCTTATATATTCTTTGGAGTCTCAGATACAGCAGTACTTTTGTATAGCAATGTTCCGTACTCCCAGTGAGATATCACTGATCTGCTAATTGTACAAATACTTGGTAAGAAATAAGGGACCAGATGCACTAAACTTAACGAGCCATTAATGAGCAAGTAGTAAACCCTGGCATGCACTAAAGGCTTCTCTGATCTTTTTTCAGACGATAGTATCAGCTAACGAAAACGGAATGCAAATTGTGTAGAAACCCTATTGTAATGAGATGCACTAACCTTTTCTGATTACCTTAATGCTGGAAAATCTAACGAGAGGTCTGTACTTGTCGTTGGGGCTTCACTATATACATAAAAAAGACGAGCTGTGCCTATGGACGTCCTTCACTATATATATATATATATATATATATATATATATATATATATATATACATAAAAGACGCAGTGTGCCTATGGACATCCTTTGTGGACGTCCTTCGCCTCCCCCCCCCCAGATCTCCGCCGCTCCCCCAACCCCCTGCATTGAAATGACAGCTTCCCGCAGCCCCGGCCTCCCTGCCATCCTCGCACCCGAGGCCCCGCCCCTGCCGCCCCCCCCCCCGAGGTTGTCACCGCCGCCGCTCCCCCCCTACCCCCCGTCTGCCACCGGGCCAGGCTCTCACAGCGCCTCTCACCTCCGTGTGAAGGCGCTGCAGCAGGCAACAGCTGATCACCTCCCTTCGGACTTCCCTCTTTTCCTCCCTGGCCCGCCCTCGTCTGACGTAACCCACCTATAAGAAAACAGTGCTAGATATATTACAGTGGGCTCTAGAACACCAATATACCTACTGTTGGGAAACTGGAACAAGCTGCACTGTTACAAATTCCTACACAGACACTGCATGGTAGCAGAATCCTTCATCTCAGTTGCACATGCAGAACATGGACAGACCCTCATCTAATACAGACGAAGGAGCCACAAAAAAAACAAACAAACATACAGACAAAAGTTGAAAAAGAGACCTCCTCCACTCTGCCCAAGAAAGCCAGACTCGGTCCAACACTAGTAAAAGAGAAACAAAAATGTATTTTCTCCTGTACTTTGCAAAATAAAAATAGAAAGCAATGTACATTTTACAAAGCAGGTACATCTCAGTCCTTACAAAGTATTGCATATAAAAATAATTTTTTCTTTTGTACCTTTGCTGTCTGGAAATTTAGCTAATTGAGCTGGTCCCACTCTTTTTTTTTTCCACGTTCCATGAGTCAGCCTTCCAAATTTTTTTCCAGGTTGGCCTTTCCATTTCTTCTCTCTTCTCGTCTTCTTCCTTTCCTTCTCTACATCTGTCTGGCATTGATCTTTCATTTTATGTCCCCACTATCAAATAGCTGTGTACCTCTATTTTCTTTTTCCAGAACAGCTGACTTAGAACATAAGAGTAGCCATACTGGGTCAGAACAATGGTCCATCAAGCTCACTATCCTGTTTCCAAACAGTGGCCAGGTCACAAGTACCTGGCAGATACCCAAACCTTGGCAACATTCCATGCTGCAAATCCCAGGGCAAGCAATTGTTTCCCATGTTTGTCTCGATAGCATACTATGTATGGACTTTTCCTTCAGGAACTTGTCCAAGCCTTTTTTAAACCCAGATATACTAACCACTGTTACCACATCCTCCAGCAAAGAGTTCCAGAGCTGCTGTTATAAAGATGGAATATATTGAATTTAAATGGAAATAAAATAAAATAAAATTAAACTCTCCTTTCACTGGGGCACATGGAATCACATCTTCACTTCACCTGTTATGCAGAAGTTTACATTGTAGATATGTAAATGGATTATTCAGTTTTAAAGAATGTTTCAGGGACAAGTAGCTGTCCCTGAAACATTCTTCAAAACTGAATAATCCATTTACATAGTTTTATAAGTCAAAATAAAAATAAATATTTTGTTTCATGCAGATTTCTTCTGTTTAAACACAACTAAACGGTCTATAAGCCCCTAATGCAGTCCATTGGGTTTCTTATATTTTGTTCCTGTGATGACTTATACTGTGCCAAAACTGAAAACTTTTCTATCTGGTCGATAAGAGCAGCTCATTGTGAACACTATCCACACTAAGACTTTTTTTTTTTTTTTGTGGTTGTACATGAGGAATTGTGATGTTGATGTTGAATAAATAAGTATATGTTTGTGTCCCTAGTCATGCATCCGAATAGCGAATGCTACATACCTGTAGAAGGTATTCTCCGAGGACAGCAGGCTGATTGTTCTCACTGATGGGTGACGTCCACGGCAGCCCCTCCAATCGGAATCTTCACTAGCAAAGGCCTTTGCTAGTCCTCGCGCGCCAATGCGCATGCGCGGCCGTCTTCCCGCCCGAAACCGGCTTGTGCCGGCCAGTCTCATATGTAGCAAAACAAAGACAAGGGAAGACACAACTCCAAAGGGGAGGCGGGCGGGTTTGTGAGAACAATCAGCCTGCTGTCCTCGGAGAATACCTTCTACAGGTATGTAGCATTCGCTTTCTCCGAGGACAAGCAGGCTGCTTGTTCTCACTGATGGGGTATCCCTAGCCCCCAGGCTCACTCAAAACAACAACCATGGTCAATTGGGCCTCGCAACGGCGAGGACATAACTGAGATTGACCTAAAAAATTTACCAACTAACTGAGAGTGCAGCCTGGAACAGAACAAACAGGGCCCTCGGGGGGTGGAGTTGGATCCTAAAGCCCAAACAGGTTCTGAAGAACTGACTGCCCGACCCGACTGTCGCGTCGGGTATCCTGCTGCAGGCAGTAATGAGATGTGAATGTGTGGACAGATGACCACGTCGCAGCTTTGCAAATTTCTTCAATGGTGGCTGACTCAAGTGGGCTACCGACGCTGCCATGGCTCTAACATTATGAGCCGTGACATGACCCTCAAGAGCCAGCCCAGCCTGGGCGTAAGTGAAGGAAATGCAATCTGCTAGCCAATTGGATATGATGCGTTTCCCCACAGCCACTCCCCTCCTATGGGATCAAAAGAAACAAACAATTGGGCGGACTGTCTGTTGGGCTGTGTCCGCTCCAGGTAGAAGGCCAATGCTCTCTTGCAGTCCAATGTGTGCAGCTGACGTTCAGCAGGGCAGGAATGAGGACGGGGAAAGAATGTTGGCAAGACAATTGACTGGTTCAGATGGAACTCCGACACGACCTTTGGCAAGAACTTAGGGTGAGTGCGGAGGACTACTCTGTTGTGATGAAATTTGGTGTAAGGGGCCTGGGCTACCAGGGCCTGAAGCTCACTGACTCTACGAGCTGAAGTAACTACCACCAAGAAAATGACCTTCCAGGTCAAGTACTTCAAATGGCAGGAATTCAGTGGCTCAAAAGGAGGTTTCATCAGCTGGGTGAGAAAGACATTGAGATCCCATGACACTGTAGGAGGCTTGACAGGGGGCTTGGACAAAAGCAAACCTCTCATGAAGTGAACAACTAAAGGCTGTCCTGAGATCGGCTGACCTTCCACACGGTAATGGTATGCACTGATTGCACTAAGGTGAACCCTTACAGAGTTGGTCTTGAGACCAGACTCAGACAGGTGCAGAAGGTATTCAAGCAGGGTCTGTGTAGGACAAGAGCGAGGATCTAGGGCCTTGCTGTCACACCAGACGGCAAACCTCCTCCACAGAAAGAAGTAACTCCTCTTGGTGGAATCTTTCCTGGAAGCAAGCAAGACACGGGAGACACCCTCTGACAGACCCAAAGAGGCAAAGTCTACCTCTCGACATCCAGGCCGTGAGAGCCAGGGACCGGAGGCTGGGATGCAGAAGCGCCCCTTCGTCCTGCGTGATGAGGGTCGGAAAACACTCCAATCTCCACGGTTCTTCGGAGGACAACTCCAGAAGAAGAGGGAACCAGATCTGACGCGGCCAGAAAGGAGCAATCAGAATCATGGTGCCTCGGTCTTGCTTGAGATTCAACAAAGTCTTCCCCACCAGAGGTATGGGAGGATAAGCATACAGCAGACCCTCCCCCCAATCCAGGAGGAAGGCATCCGATGCCAGTCTGCCCTGGGCCTGAAGCCTGGAACAGAACGGAGGGACTTTGTGGTTGGCTCGAGATGCGAAGAGGTCTACCAAGGGGGTGCCCCACGCCTGGAAGATCTGTCGCACTACACGGGAATTGAGCGACCACTCGTGAGGTTGCATAATCCTGCTCAACCTGTCGGCCAGACTGTTGTTTACGCCTGCCAGATATGTGGCTTGGAGCACCATGCCGTGACGGCGAGCCCATAGCCACATGCTGACGGCTTCCTGACACAGGGGGCGAGATCCGGTGCCCCCCTGCTTGTTGACGTAGTACATGGCAACCTGGTTGTCTGTCTGAATTTGGATAATTTGGTGGGACAGCCGATCTCTGAAAGCCTTCAGAGAGTTCCAGATCGCTCGCAACTCCAGAAGATTGATCTGCAGATCGCGTTCCTGGAGGGACCAGCTTCCTTGGGTGTGAAGCCCATCGACATGAGCTCCCCACCCCAGGAGAGACGCATCCGTGGTCAGCACTTTTTGTGGCTGAGGAATTTGGAAAGGACGTCCCAGAGTCAAATTGGACCAAATCGTCCACCAATACAGGGATTCGAGAAAACTCTGTGGTACAGGTGGATTACGTCTTCTAGATCCCCAGCAGCCTGGAACCACTGGGAAGCTAGGGTCCATTGAGCAGATCTCATGTGAAGGCGGGCCATGGGAGTCACATGGACTGTGGAGGCCATGTGGCCTAGCAATCTCAACATCTGCCGAGCTGTGATCTGCTGGGCCGCTCGCACCCCGCGAGACAAGGGACAACACGTGTTGGCTCTCGTCTCTGGGAGATAGGCGCGAGCCGTCCGAGAATCCAGCAGAGCTCCTATGAATTCGAGTCTCTGCACTGGGAGAAGATGGGACTTTGGATAATTATCACAACCCCAGTAGCTCCAGGAGGCGAATAGTCATCTGCATGGACTGCAGGGCTCCTGCCTCGGATGTGTTCTTCACCAGCCAATCGTCGAGATATGGGAACACGTGCACCCCCAGCCTGCGAAGTGCCGCTGCTACTACAGCCAAGCACTTTGTCAACACCCTGGGCGCAGAGGCGAGCCCAAAGGGTAGCACACAGTACTGGAAGTGACGTGTGCCCAGCTGAAATCGCAGATACTGTCTGTGAGCTGGCAGTATCGGGATGTGTGTGTAGGCATCCTTCAAGTCCAGAGAGCATAGCCAATCGTTTTCCTGAATCATGGGAAGGAGGGTGCCCAGGGAAAGCATCCTGAACTTTTCTTTGACCAGATATTTGTTCAGGGCCCTTAGGTCTAGGATGGGACGCATCCCCCCTGTTTTCTTTTCCACAAGGAAGTACCTGGAATAGAATCCCAGCCCTTCTTGCCCGGATGGCACGGGCTCGACCCGCATTGGCGCTGAGAAGGGCGAAGAGTTCCTCTGCAAGTACCTGCTTGTGCTGAAGCTGGAAGACTGAGCTCCCGGTGGACAATTGGAGGTTTTGAGGCCAAATTGAGGGTATATCCTTGCCGGACTATTGGAGAACCCACTGATTGGAGGTTATGAGAGGCCACCTTTGGTGAAAAGCTTTCAACCTCCCTCCGACTGGCAGGTCGCCCGGCACTGACACTTGGATGTCGGCTATACTCTGCTGGAGCCAGTCAAAAGCTTGTCCCTTGCTTTTGCTGGGGAGCCGAGGGGCCTTGCTGAGGCGCACGCTGCTGACGAGAGCGAGCGCGCTGGGGCTTAGCCTGGGCCGCAGGCTGTCGAGAAGGAGGATTGTACCTACGCTTGCCAGAAGGTAGGGAACAGTCTTCCTTCCCCCCAAAAATCTTCTACCTGTAGAGGTAGAGGCTGAAGGCTGCCGGCGGGAGAACTTGTCGAATGCGGTGTCCCGCTGGTGAGCTGCTCTACCACCTGTTCGACTTCTCTCCAACAATGTTATCCGCACGGCAAGGCGAGTCCGCAAATCCGCTGCTGGATTCTATTCTCCAGGTCGGAGGCACGCAGCCATGAGAGCCTGCGCATCACCACACCTTGAGCAGCGGCCCTGGATGCAACATCAAAAGTGTCATACACCCCTCTGGCCAGGAATTTTCTGCACGCCTTCAGCTGCCTGACCACCTCCTGAAATGGCTTGGCTTGCTCAGGGGGGAGCGCATCAACCAAGCCCGCCAACTGCCGCACATTGTTCCGCATGTGTATGCTCGTGTAGAGCTGGTAAGACTGAATTTTGGCCACGAGCACAGAAGAATGGTAGGCCTTCCTCCCAAAGGAGTCTAAGGTTCTAGAGTCCTTGCCCGGGTGCCGAAGCATGCTCCCTAGAACTCTTAGCCTTCTTTAGGGCCAGATCCAAACTCCAGAATCATGAGGCAACTGAGTGCGCATCAGATCTGGGTCCCCATGGATCGGTACTGGGACTCGATCTCTGGGGATGTGGGGATTAGTTAAAGGCTTGGTCCAGTTCGCAAGCAATGTCTTTTTTAGGACATGGTGCAAGGGAACAGTGGACGCTTCCTTAGGTGGAGAAGGATAGTCCAGGAGCTCAAAACATTTCAGCCCTGGGCTCGTCCTCCACAACCACCGGGAAGGGGATGGCCGTAGACATCTCCCTGACAAAGGAAGCAAAAGACAGACTCTCAGGAGGGGAAGGCTGTCTTTCAGGAGAGGGAGTGGGATCGGAAGGAAGACCCTCAGACTCCTCGTCAGAGAAATATCTGGGGTCCTCTTCCTCTTCCCACGAGGCCTCACCCTCGGTGTCAGACACAAGTTCACGGACCTGTGTCTGCAACCGTGCCCGACTCGACTCCGTGGAGCCACGTCCACGATGGGGGCGTCGAGAGGTAGACTCCCTCGCCCGCATTGGCGAAGCTCCCTCCGCCGACGTAGTCGGGGAGCCTTCCTGGGAGGCGACGGCAGCCGGTACCGCACGCGGCACCGACGCCGGAGACCTCACCTCGGGCGATGGGCCAGCCGGCGCCACGCTCGACGGTACCGGTGGCGCAAGCACCGCCGGTACCGGAGGGGTAGGGCGCAGCAGCTCTCCCAGAATCTCTGGGGAGAACGGCCCGGAGGCTCTCGTTCAGAGCGGCCTGCAGAGAAAGGCATGGAGGTCGATGCAGGCGTCGACGTCAGAACCTGTTCCGGGCGTGGAGGCTGTTCCGGGCTGTCCAGAGTGGAGCGCATCGACACCTCCTGAACAGAGGGTGAGCGGTCCTCTCCGGTGCCGATGCCTGCTGGGTGCCGACTCCTTCGGCGACCCAGAGCTCTCGGTACCGACATGGGAAGGGGAACCGGTGACGATGCTTCTTCGACTTCTTGGGACGAAGCATGTCACCGGAGCTTCCCGGTACCGACGAGGAGGACGTAGAATCCAGCCGTCGCTTCCTCGGGGCCGAGATCGAAGAAAGTCGGTCTCGGGGGGGGGGGGGGCTGTACCGCAGGAGCCCTCAGGGTAGGGGGAGACCCACCCGAAGGCTCACCGCCACCAGCAGGGGAATGGACAGCCCTCACCTGCACTCCAGACGAAGCACCACCGTCCGACGACATCAGCAGACGAGGTCCCGGTACCACCGACGTCGATGCAGCTGTCCGATGTCTCGGCGCCGATGCAGAGGGCCGATGCCTCGATGCACTCGATGTACTGGCCGCCGAGGTTGAAGGTCTGGACGCTGAAGACGTCGATGCACTCGATACCCCCGGTGCCGATGCCGACGAAGAGCCCGAGAACAAAAGTTCCACTGGGCTAACCTCGCTACCTGAGTCCGCCTTTGCAAAAGGGAACACAGACTACAGGCCTGAGGGCGGTGCCCAGCCCCCAGACACTGAAGACACGACGCGTGCCTGTCAGTGAGCGAGATTACCCGGGCGCACTGGGTGCACTTCTTGAAGCCGCTGGAAGGCTTCGATGTCATGGGCGGAAAAATCCACGCCGGCGAAATCGAAAGACGAAATGGCGAAATTTGGCACAGAAAAAAAAAAGGGAAATTTCGACCGGGGCCTAAGTAAGGCCTACCCCGACGACGAAAGAAAACTTAACGGTGGCGAAAAAACTCGAAGTAGAGGGAGGAAAAACCAAAAGTGGTTAATCCAAATAATTTCTGGGATTTCTCACAGAAAGCAGTCGAAAAACGACGCGCGAGGCCGACTTTTCGGGGCACGAACGGTAAAGCACAACCGTACCGAGCGCGGAGAAAAGAAGACTGGCCGGCACAAGCCGGTTTCGGGTGGGAAGACGGCCGCGCATGCGCGGTGCGCATTGGCGCGCGAGGACTAGCAAAGGCCTTTGCTAGTGAAGATTCCGATTGGAGGGGCTGCCGTGGACGTCACCCATCAGTGAGAACAAGCAGCCTGCTTGTCCTCGGAGAAATATAATATTTATATAATCTTTTCAAGAAAGTCAGTTAATCATTTAACTTACTAATGGAACATAACCACAGAGGCATGGTATTGTCATATTTTCACTATGGTAATACCAGAACCCAACTAAGGAACAGGTCATTTTGAGTTAGTCTTCACTGGACCAAACTTGCTTTCCATGTTCCATCACCATAGAATTCAGTTATATCATGGAAGAAAGTACATGGATATGCCTGAAACATCTGACAATGTTGAGATTAGCATATATGTCCAACTGAGCATTCAAACGTCTGTCCTTGAATGATGCCGCATGTTCAGGAACCATAGACAGTTATTCAAATATTACCACATGTACACAACAGAACAGGCATCCATACACACAGTGCAAAAGTAAACAACAACTTCTACAGAGTACATCCAAAACAAGCTTCTACAGAGTACATCCAAAACTTAGTTTTTATTTTCTCATGTCCATCTTCCAAAATTCCAGATAGCAGATGCACAAATCAGCAAGACACAAAGCAGTCCAAAACAAGTAAAGTCAGAAAAAACAGTTTATACCTAATTGTTCACCTTTGGGTTTTAAAAAGCAAAGCCATATGCATGTAAGGACCTGAATAATGAATTAAAACAAAGTTTAAAGCAAATGTAATACTTAGTAGCAATAATGAAACAATGATGGAATATTCAGTAGTAAGCAACCTGAGCCAACAGATTTATTTTCCACTGAACATAATTAACTTTGTATGAATGTCGTGACTATTAGTGTGCTGAACTGGACAATGTTGGCACATTAAGACTGACTTTGGACAGACTTTCTGCATGAAGGAAGACCTCCGCTCATTATTCAATTCCTTCTCTGTGAAATAGTAGTAATAAAAAAGGCAAGTGCATTTTTATAATGTACCACTGCAATCTACAAAAGGAGCAGGTTCCCACATGCCATCTTTATCTTTTGATGTAGGCGCAGGAAAAAAAAGATATTACATGTTCCCAGGTTTCAACCTAATGTTTTTTTTTTAATTATATTTTTAAATAGGTTAGTCTGATTGTTAAGCACCTGAAAATATCTCTGTATGAATACAGAGAGTCCCTATAACCAGTCTCCAAAATGACATGATTTACAATTTAGAACAAAGTAGTACTCTAACCGATGAAACCAATACTTCCTCTGTATACATCAATATACTGCACAAGCCAGCATGTTAAAAAAATATAAGTAAGAATATTAAATAAAAATGCTACCAACAATAAAAAGAAAAAAAAATGACAACTTGGAAAGAGCAGCTCCTAGATTTGTTTGCTTTGGGTAAATGAGGATAGCAGCTGCATGGAGGAAAGCAAGGGAGACAATACATACCTAATGGCTTTCAACGTTTTTACTTCAACCCCCGTTTGAGCCACTGCCACCCAACTTGGCTGCAACAAAAATGAAGCCATGTGCGGGGCCATAGTCCTATGTGCGCCACTGGCGCCTCTGCCAGTTTCCTTCCTCCACCCAAACATGAAGTTACTTTGGGAATATGAAGTTACTTTTGGGGGGGGGGGGGGGGTGGAGGAAGGAAACTGGAAGAGGGGGCAGTGGTGCACAGCTTCATTTTTGTTGCAGCCAAGTCAGTTGGGTAGACAGCGGCTTCAGTGACCCAGTCAGTGAGGGGCAGGAAAGGAAAGGTAGCGGTTCCTCCAGGCTGCCGCGGACTCAAAATGCAGTGGCCGGGAGGAAAAGGTAATAGTACGAACCTTTTGGTGCATAGGTGCCATTTTTTCTAAAGATCTGTTTGAGGGACCGACTGCTCCCCCTGCACCCCTCCCCTATGTCACTGGGAGTTGGTCCAGAGGGTGGCTACAAAATTAATAAGCTGTCTCAGTCATAAATCATCATTGGACATTACAGAGTTTAGAAACCCACGAACTGACAAAATTTACTACTTAAAACAATACACAGATTGCAATACCAAAAATGCTGTTCACATCATTATTTGTCCCTGTTCCTTACTTTATGTGGGAAAAACTATGAGAAAAATAAAAATACGTAAGACTGAACATAGAAGCAACAAAGAAATGTTTGACCGCACCATTAGTTCAACACTGTGCTGAATTCTCCCATTCCTTTGCTGATTTAAGATTTTTTGTCTATCAAGTAATCAAAACACCGTGGTGGGGAGGCGATACTGATTCTCTTTTACTATAAAAGGAACAGTGATGCATTTTTTAGATGGATACAGTTTTCCTAGCAGGTCTGAATAATGAACTAGACTTATCTGTCTTTCTGCATTGACTACTCTATAGAAGGAAGAACATTGAAATTTAGAGATGAAAGACTTTTTCAAATAAGTAACAACAATGTGTTATTTTTAAACACAGGTTAAGCCCTCTCCATCTGCAACCTAAATTTGGACTATATATATATATATATATATATATATATATATCCTGAAAGTATCACCTTACTATGATTTCATTCATTCAGTAACAATATATATATATATGAGCCTCCCTGTATCTTAAATTTGCCATTATCAGCATTTTTGTTTTTGTTGCATTACTGTTCTTGCTACTATGAAATAGCTTCTGTGGGATTCTTTAACATGATCTTTTCTGACATTATTCTGGACAATCAAATGAGATATGTAATGTTGTTCATGACATATGTTCTTTACTATTGTTTTTTGTCACTATGAAACAGCTTTGTGTTTCTGATCAGTAAGCATGGTATCTCTCTAACTCCTGCATTGTGTGTCTAATATCAGATATACGTGTTCTCTACCCATTATTTAGAAATCCAAAATTATGACCACGTTACAATCATCTATATTCTACCTCATATTGTTCCATATGTGAAAAATAGTAATTCTGGTACATTGACTGTCAACAATGGACTCTGGATTCATTGCTATATCGGACACAGACCCTTTCATTGGTTTAGTCACCGGTATATTCATTTTGTTTATAATACTCACGATTTGAAAATATCCCATCTGATCATATGACACTTCAAGGTTTAAATTTAAGAACAGTTATTTTTACTACCTGGTCTGGTCTGTGTCAAGATTCTGAGATGTAACCGGATATTGCTGTTGAATCTGAGGGACATTTTCTTTTTTAATTTATTTCATCTTATGGTTTTATTTTTTGGTTCTTATTTCTAATTTAAAGTTTCGTAGTTAACAATATGTATTTCATCATCATACTTGTCAGTATCACAGAACGTTTTTTACTTAAGTTCAGCATGCATATCATAATAATTACTATTTTACTATTTACTAATGTTTACTATTTTACTATTACACGGTTTAATTGTATTTTACTGAACTTTAGTTTGCCCTACGGTCTTGTGTAAGCCACATTGAGCCTACTACTAGTGGGAAAATGCGGGGTATAAATGTGTTAAAATAAATAATAAATAAATAATGACAACAGCTTGTCTGTCACTTTTAAATCGCACCATTGAGTTTCACTTTCTGTTTGATTGTACCTGAAGCAAAAGGAACACTGCACTCCTGTGCGGAACATGTAGACATTTTACATTTATATTTGGAACGGTAAGTTTGTTATTTTTTTAATATATTGCACATTTTTATGCTTCGGATCAATTGATTAACTTACTGGCCAGTTGGCATCTTTTCTGCATTCTTATTATATGTTTTTAACATCCAGATACCATCTGTTTCCTTTAATGCCAACATACATTAATATTGGATATTTAGCATACAATTTCCGGATTTATTAGATTGTATATTTTCATATTAGTTTCAAGTTGATACAACTTCTGCAGTTTTAGCGACATGAGCTACATAACTGATAGTATGTTTTTTGGCGCCATTTTTTGTCACAGCTTTTTATATTACACTAGCCGTTAAGCCCGTTAAAACGGGCGTGTATTGGAATGTTTTTTTTCCCAAGGCCCCCCTCCCGTTGCAGCTGCAAGGCCCCCTGCCATCCTCCTTCCCTGCCAGCTCCAAGGCCCCCTCTGTCCCTCCCTCCCAGCTCCAAGGCTCCAGTCCTCCCCCCTTCCCAGCTGCAAGGCCCCCTGCCCTCCCTCCCTCCCAGTTCCAAGGCCCCAGGCCCTCCCCCCCAGCTCCCAAGGCCCCCTTCCCTCCCTCCCTCCCAGTTCCAAGGCCCCCTGCTCTCCCTCACAACTGTAAGGGGCCCCCTGCCCTCCCTCCCAGCTCCAAAGCTCCAGTCCTCCCCCCTTCCCAGCTGCAAGGCCCCCTGCCCGCCCCCCCTCCCAGTTCCAAGGCCCCAGGCCCTCCCCCCCCGCTCCCAAGGCCCCCCTCCCTCCCTCCCAGTTCCAAGGCCCCCTGCTCTCCTTCACAACTGTAACAGCCCCCCTGCCCTCCCTCCCAGCTCCAAGGCTCCAGTCCTCCCCCCTTCCCAGCTGCAAGGCCCCCCGCCCTCCCTCCCAGTTCCAAGGCCCCCTGCTCTCCCTCACAACTGTAAGGGCCCCCCTGCCCTCCCTCCCAGCTCCAAGGCTCCAGTCCTCCCCCCTTCCCAGCTGCAAGGCCCCCCGCCCTCCCAGTTCCAAGGCCCAAGGCCCCCCCAGCTCCAAGGCCCCCTTCCCTCCCTCCCAGTTCCAAGGCCCCCCCTTCTTCCCAGCCAGCTGGAAGGCCCCCTTCAGTCCAGCCCTCCCAGCTCCAAGGCCCCCCCTCCTTCTGAGACCTCCCATGTCCCCTCCCCCCCCCCAAGGTAGCAGCTACCGCCCCCCCACCCGGAGTCGCCACCACCCCCCCCCCTCACCCGGCCCGGGCCCTCTCTTCGTTATTCAACTTACAGCAGTGCCGAAACAGCAGCAAGCAGCAGCTCCCGTTGGCCTTCCTTCACTGCCTGTGCCTCGCCCTCGTGTGACGTCACGTCGGCGAGGGCAGGGCACAGGCAGTGAAGGAAGGCCAACGGGAGCTGCTGCTTGCTGCTGTTTCGGCGCTGCTGTAAGTTGAATAACGAAGAGAGGGCCCAGGCTGGGTGAAGGGGGGGGTGGTGGCGACTCCGGGGGGGTGGGGGGTGGGGGTGGGGCGGTAGCGGCTACCTTGGGGGGGGGAGCGGGTAGCGACGTCAGCGGTTCCCTCCCTCCCCTTCCGCGCAGTTTCCCTCTCTGTCCCGCCCCCTCCCCCCGTCATCACGTCTTGATGCGGGGGCGGGACAGAGAGGGAAGTCTCTACTGCGCATTTGCAGGTGAGTCGGTCACTTGCCATTTACAGGTTTGATGACTATCTCCTCCTCCTACTACTTATTTCTAAAGCGCTACTAGACATACGCAACGCTGTAAACTTGAACATGAAGAGACAGTCCCTGCTCGATAGAGCTTACAATCTAATTAGGACAAAAGAGATAAGGGAATATTAAAGTGAGGATGATAAAATCAGGGTTCTGAACAAGTGAATAAGGGTTAGGAGTTAAAAGCAGCATCAAAAAGGAGGGCTTTTAGCTTAGATTTGAAGACAGCCAGAGATGAAGCTTGACGTACCAGCTCAGGAAGTCTATTCCAGGCATATGGTGCAGCAAGATAAAAGGAACGGAGTCTGGAGTTAGCAGTGGAGGAGAAGGGTGCCGATAAGAGAGATTTACCCAGTGAACGGAGTTCACGGGGAGGAATGTAGGGAGAGATGAGAGTGGAGAGATACTGAGGAGCTGCAGAGTGAATGCACTTATAGGCTAATGAGAGGAGTTTGAACTGTATGCGGAAATGGATAGGAAGCCAGTGAAGTGACTTGAGGAGAGGGCTAATATGAGCATAACGACACTGGCGGAATATTAGTCGTGCAGCAGAATTTTGAACAGATTGAAGAGGAGAGAGATGGCTAAGTGGGAGACCTGTGAGAAGCAAGTTGCAATAGTCTAAGTGAGAGGTGATGACAGAGTGTGGATGAGGGTTCTGGTAGTGTGCTCAGAAAGGAAAGGGCGAATTTTGCTGATATTATAGAGAAAGAAACGACAGGTTTTAGCAGTCTGCTGAATATGTGCAGAGAAGGAGAGGGAGGATTCGAAGATGACCCCAAGGTTACGAGCTGATGAGACAGGAAGGATGAGATTGTTATCCACAGAAATAGAGAATGGGGGAGGATCTTCAAATCTTTGCTCAAAGCCCACCTCTTCAATGTTGCTTTCGGCACCTAACCTTTATACCTTTCAGGAAATCTAGACTGCCCAATTTGACTGCCCCTATTTGACTGACTGTACATTTGTCCTTTAGATTGTAAGCTCCTTTGAGCAGGGACTGTCCTTCTATGTTAAATTGTACAGCGCTGCGTAACCCTAGTAGCGCTTTAGAAATGTCAAGTAGTAGTAGTAGTAGTAAAGATGAGAAGCTCAGTCTTGGTCATGTTTAGTTTCAGATGGCGCTGAGACATCCAGGCAGCAATGTCAGACAGGCAGGCCGATACTTTGGCCTGGATTTCGGCTGAGATTTCTGGTGTGGTGAGGTAGATCTGGGAGTCATCAGCATAAAGATGATACTGAAAACCATGGGATGAGAGAGTACCAAGGGAAGACGTATAGATGGAGAAAAGAAGAGGTCCCAGGACGGATCCCTGAGGTACACCAACTGACAGTGGGATAGAAGTAGTCATAAATAATGTGCCAGGAGCTCAATTTAATGACTTTTAAAAAGATACAGATCACATTGTTTTTATATTTTTAGCAGATGCTCACCGTGTGGTTCAAGCAACACTTAAACAGTTGACGATATCAGGAACGTTTAAAAGTCAACTACTGAAGCACAATTAGAAATCCAATTCATTATCGTTACTGCGTGTTAGTTTTAAAATTTATATAGACAAACGTTTTAAGTTAACCAGTGAAGTACAATTATAAGATAAATTTATTATTGTTACTCTGTGTTGGTTTTCAACGATACAATTCAACCAGACAACTGTTTTATTTATGATCATTATATACATATATTTTTTGAAAGGATTTTAGTCAAGTTTGTAGTGGACTCAGCTTTCTTAAGTTGTCTTAGTCAACTTAGAGCAAATGGTGAGTCCTTTTGCCGATTTACCTAAGTTTAGTTGTCTTTTAATACATGAATCTAAATGTCACTTCAGCAATATCACTATTAGCGTAACTTCATTACTGTCATCATATTTGTTGTTATAACAAATTCTCTAATTTGGATATGTTTCATCACATCTCAATTTTATTATTTTTTATAATAGTATATTATGTTTGTTACACTGGTGACACCACGGTTTAGGTATATCGCAGTATTTGTTAATATGTATGTTCACATTATTTATGTATTGGTTCCCCCATAAGTTTTTAATGTCTGTTTTTTAATTTAATCCTAGATAATAAAACTCATCCTCAACGTTCTGAGGACACTGACGTCACTGTCAGGTCCTCCGGGCACTTCCTTCCGGTTCGAAGACTTCGTGGTGGTGAAGCCACCGAAAACACTGTGTTCGGGCCCCGCCCTCGTGTCAAACGTGATGACGTCGAGGGCGGAGCAATGGCGTCAGTGGCTTCACAACAAACGACGCAGCAGATTGAAGGTGGCGTGCCGAGATCCGCAACAATGGCGGCCAGTGCCATCAGAACCCCGAAAGGGGTGAGTAGGGAGGGAAGGGGGGGGGGAGGTTCGGAAGGAAACCGGCCTAGCGCCCGTTTCATTAACGCAACGGGCATGTTTTACTAGTTTGTTTATAATACATGATTTATTATTATATTTATGTTCTAATGCAGACCCCTGATGAAGGCGCTTCACGCTGAAACACGGCCTGTGTCAGGTCAATGACATATGATGAATGAATAAAGATTTTTGCCCCGCTTGTGAAGGCCCCTGGTACTTTTTTTTTTGCTATTTGGACTTTATTCTGTGCTTTGAACCCTCTCTGTTTTTTGCTATAAATCACATAGGGCCAGGCTTATGGACCTCAACATGTATACGGAGGGAATATGATACAGATGTTTAAATACCTCAGTGGCGTTAATACACAGGAGGTGAGCCTTTTTCAAATGAAGGAAAACTCTGGAATGAGAGGGCATAAGATGAAGTTAAGAGGAAATTGGTTTAGGAGGAATCTAAGAAATACTCTTCAAGGAAAAGGTGGTGGATGCGTGGAATGGCCTCCCGGTGGAGGTTGTGGAGACAAGAACTGCGTCAGAATTTAAGAAAGCATGGGACAGGCACGTGGGATCCCTCAGGAAAAGGAGGAGTTAGTGGTTACTGAGGAAGGGCAGACTGGATGGGATATTTAGCACTAAACTGCCATCATGATTCTATGTTTTCACTATTCCCCCCACCCCCAAAACCAAGTTTCAGCACAGTCCTTAACATTTTAAGAGACTTATTTTGCTCTCAGACATTTTCATCTCCATTTGTATAATTCTTTTCGTGTTCTGTTTTATTTGAAGAATATCTTAGCAACATTTCCTCTCAGCCACTAAGAATAAGAACAGAACCCATTCTTATATTAAATCTCTGTGTTCCCCCATTAAAGTTGCCTTTAAGCAAATGATATCTAGTGACAGCAAAAAATTATAACAGATTAGTATACTCAGGTGCTACAGGCAATGACAAAATGGGTCTGAACAAGCTGAAAAGAAACAAAAGCCCATTGCATGAAATCTAGACTAAACCTATTTTCATTAAACACTACAATTTTCTGTAATATCTCCAGCTTTGTATAAATACCTTATATAGAGCTCTTTTATATTACTTCATGATTAATATTCCTGTGAATAAATATGAAAACTAGCTGTGAGGTTACTAAGACAATTTTAGGAAGTCTGATAGAGATTCACATGCTTCAAAAGGTACAGTAACATAAGATGCAAACCATTTTAAGCAAAAAAAAGTTCTAGACTTATGAAGCAGCAGACTCCCAAGACAGTAGAAATCTTTTTACAGAAAGGGTGGTGAAAGCATGGAACAGCCTCTTGGTGGCAGTAAAAACTGAAAAAGCTTGGGTTGTCAAAGTGAAGGTAAAACTGTTCTCATAATACAAACGGAAGGAAATTAAGCAGTTTCAATGGGCCTCCTGTCCCTGTGACACTGTATAAGTAAATAATTAGCATTTTGTAAATGACTCCTTCAAACTATTTTGCTGAATTTACTAACCTTGAAATTTGGAGAGAAATATCTATTGGCCTTGTCTTTATTTGCCTTGTCTAGATCATTCTTTGTTAATGTGAGAATAAGATATTCCTTGTCATTATCTGAGCGCTCTGTACTGTAAATACCATCAAGTTCTGATTCTCCAAGTAAACTCCCATTTTCTACTTTTTCAGAGTATTCTTCAGGTCCCGGTATGAAGAACGTGTTTACCCAAAAATGGAACATTTTGTCCTAAAAAAAAAAAAATAAAGGCAGAAAAAATTATATAACCTATGAGATTTACTGATATATATGTTATTTTTGCTAATTTGAAAAATCAGAGAGGCACGGTGCCCTAGCAGATAACGCATCTGATAGAATTTTTAAAAAATACTAGTGTGAAGGTAAGGTTAAGGTAAGAAAAGGCATGAAGTTTAAACAATGCTATATCTAACCATCTCTGGGAAAAGGTGACCAGTCACCAGAAACAAAAATGAGGTTTTAATGAATTTTGTTACAGCAAACTATTTGTGCTACAACAGTCCAAAATGTATTCTTTTATTTGGGGGGGGGGGGGGGGGGGGGGGGGTACTTACTGAACCTCAAAACATGCAACTTTTGCAGACTGCTTATGGACCCATGACATTGAAAAAAAAAGAAAAAAAAAGCTATTCTCAACATTTTGGATCCGCTATTTTAGTCATCTTTCTCCCAGAGATGGTCGCACATTCTTAAGCAGTTGGAAAAACATCTGCTTTGAATGAAATGTCTGTTAGGAACAGATGTGACAAATATTCTGTGAAAAAAACAAGCACATAGATGTAGTAGATGGATCTGAAAGTCCATATCCTATATAATAATTTGCACCATAAACGTTCCATGAAGCTGCCTGGGCCCGTGCCTCCATTCTGATTGGCTGTGCCTGGGACTGAAGCTTTGGATGATGTCATCCAGAGAGCCCAAGCAACAGCAGTGCGGGCCCAGGCAGCTTCATCGAACGTTCATGGAAAATAAAAGCTAAGAAAAAGAAAGGACAAAAACCAACCCCCTCCCCAGAAAAGCAGATTAAAGAACTTTGCTTGCTTGACCTCCCTGCCGGCCACCTGAACAGCAGCGCTGCCTCTAAACCCTCACGAGCACACGCACAATAAGCAGGTTCTAGCGCGCGCGCACAGAGCTCACTGGGCTGCTGCAGGATGCCGGCGGTGCAGCAAACACTTAACAGGAGGGAGCAGAGGAAGACTCCCTGGCCCACGAGCCGCCTCGAGCCCTTCACCCGCCAATGGCCGTCGCCGCTGCTACTGCCCCGCGCTTCCATATCACAGGGTGCAGCCCAGGGTCCTTGGCTCGGCGCCCACACGTCTCCCTAAAGGCAGCGCGATACCAGCTGCAGCCTGGGCCCCTGAGAGGCATTGCGGGGCTGCAAGTGCGGTGCACTTCTCTCTTCACTGCAGGACTCGACGTAAGACACACACCTCTCCATCCCGTTGAGTTCCAACTGCGGTGCCGGACAGAGCACAATCTGTCAGTGCCTCCCTCCTCTTTCCAAGTCGGATGAGTACTGCGCAAGCGCCCCGCTACCCTCACTCAGCTGTCTCAAGGGCTCTCCTGTCCCCCAATCCCCAGGCTTAGTGGTGCGCGCTGAATTAATCTAAAGAAGCACAGGAATTATCCCACTGTATTTAGCACTATTCGAGGAGGATGAGATCAGGCTTATGTTGTCTGTGTGAGATTTTATGGCTTTTCTGTGCTATTTGTTTTGACGGGGCGGGCTGCAGGTCGACTCGCTCTGCTGGGCGGGCGGCCTGGCGTTGGCGTGTGGGGTGGCAAGCTGGTTGACTCGCACTGCTGTTGCTTGGGCTCTCTGGATGACGTCATCTGAGGCTTCAGTCCCAGGCACAGCCAACCAGAATGTAGGCACGGGCCCATGGAATGTTCATGGTGCAAATTATTATATAGGAAGGATGAACGTTCCATGAAGCTGCCTGGGCCCTTGCCTCCATTCTGATTGGCTGTGCATGGGACTGAAGCCTGGGATGACGTCATCCAGAGAGCCCAAGCAAAGCGAATGCTACATACCTGTAGAAGGTATTCTCCGAGGACAGCAGGCTGATTGTTCTCACTGATGGGTGACGTCCACGGCAGCCCCTCCAATTGGAAACTTCACTAGCAAAGGCCTTTGCTAGTCCTCACGCGCCCATGCGCACCGCGCATGCGCGGCAGTCTTCCCGCCCAAACCGGCTCGTGTTCGTCAGTCCCATATGTAGCAAGACAAAGATAAGGGAAGACACAACTCCAAAGGGGAGGCGGGATGGTTTGTGAGAACAATCAGCCTGCTGTCCTCGGAGAATATCTTCTACAGGTATGTAGCATTCGCTTTCTCCGAGGACAAGCAGGCTGCTTGTTCTCACTGATGAGGTATCCCTAGCCCCCAGGCTCACTCAAAACAATAAACATGGTCAATTGGGCCTCGCAACGGCGAGGACATAACTGAGATTGACCTAACAACTTATCCAACTAACTGAGAGTGTAGCCTGGAACAGAATAAACATGGGCCTAGGGGGGGTGGAGTTGGATTCTAAACCCCGAACAGATTCTGAAGCACTGACTGCCCGAACCGACTGTCGCATCGGGTATCCTGCTGCAGGCAGTAATGAGATGTGAATGTGTGGACAGATGACCACGTCGCAGCTTTGCAGATCTCTTCAATAGTGACTGACTTCAAGTGGGCCACTGACGCAGCCATGGCTCTAACATTGTGAGCCGTGACATGACCCTCAAGAGCCAGCCCAGCCTGGGCGTAAGTGAAGGAAATGCAATCTGCTAGCCAATTGGATATGGTGCGTTTCCCCACAGCCACTACCCTCCTGTTGGGATCAAAAGAAACAAACAATTGGGCGGACTGTCTGTTGGGCTGTGTCCGCTCCAGATAGAAGGCCAATGCTCTTTTGCAGTCCAATGTGTGCAGCTGACGTTCAGCAGGGCAGGAATGAGGACGGGGAAAGAATGTTGGCAAGACAATTGACTGGTTCAGATGGAACTCCGACACTACCTTCGGCAAGAACTTAGGGTGAGTGCGGAGGACTACTCTGTTATGATGAAATTTGGTATAAGGGGCCTGGGCTACCAGGGACTGAAGCTCACTGACTCTACGAGCTGAAGTAACTGCCACCAAGAAAATGACCTTCCAGGTCAAGTACTTCAGATGGCAGGAGTTCAGTGGCTCAAAAGGAGGTTTCATCAGCTGGGTGAGAACGACATTGAGATCCCATGACACTGTAGGACGTTTGACGGGGGGCTCTGACAAAAGCAAACCTCTCATGAAGCGAACAACTAAAGGCTGTCCTGAGATCGGCTTACCTTCCACACGGTAATGGTATGCACTGATTGCACTAAGGTGAACCCTTACAGAGTTGGTCTTGAGACCAGACTCAGACAAGTGCAGAAGGTATTCAAGCAGGGTCTGTGTAGGACAAGAGCGAGGATCTAGGGCCTTGCTGTCACACCAGACAGCAAACCTCCTAAATAAAAAGAAGTAACTTCTCTTAGTGGAATCTTTCCTGGAAGCAAGCAAGATACGGGAGACACCCTCTGACAGACCCAAAGAGGCAAAGTCTACGCTCTCAACATCCAGGCCGTGAGCCAGAGACCGGAGGTTGGGATGCAGAAGCGCCCCTTCGTCCTGTGTGATGAGGGTCGGAAAACACTCCAATCTCCACAGTTCTTCGGAGGATAACTCCAGAAGAAGAGGGAACCAAATCTAACGAGGCCAAAACGGAGCAATCAGAATCATGGTGTCTCGGTCTTGCTTGAGTTTCAACAAAGTCTTCCCCACCAGAGGGATGGGAGGATAAGCATACAGCAGACCCTCCCCCCAGTCCAGGAGGAAGGCATCCGATGCCAGTCTGTCGTGGGCCTGAAGTCTGCAACAGAACTGAGGGACTTTGTGGTTGGCTCGAGATGCAAAGAGATCTACCAAGGGGGTGCCCCACACCTGGAAGATCTGTCGCACTACTCTGGAGTTGAGCGACCACTCGTGAGGTTGCATGATCCTGCTCAACCTGTCGGCCAGACTGTTGTTTACGCCTGCCAGATATGTGGCTTGGAGCAACATGCCGTGACGAGCCCAGAGCCACATGCTGACGGCCTCCTGACACAGGGGGCAAGATCCGGTGCCCCCCTGCTTGTTGATGTAATACATGGCAACCTGGTTGTCTGTCTGAATTTGGATAATTTGGTGGGACAGCCGATCTCTGAAAGCCTTCAGAGCGTTCCAGACCGCTCATAACTCCAGGAGATTGATCTGCAGATCGCGTTCCTGGAGGGACCAGCTTCCCTGGGTGTGAAGCCCATCGACATGAGCTCCCCACCCCAGGAGAGACGCATCCGTAGTCAGCACTTTTTGTGGCTGAGGAATTTGGAAAGGACGTCCCAGAGTCAAACTGGACCAAATCGTCAACCAATACAGGGATTTGAGAAAACTCGTGGACAGGTGGATCACGTCTTCTAGATCCCCAGTAGCCTGAAACCACTGGGAAGCTAGGGTCCATTGAGCAGATCGCATGTGAAGGCGAGCCATAAGAGTCACATGAACTGTGGAGGCCACGTGGCCCAACAATCTCAACATCTGCCGAGCTGTGATCTGCTGGGACGCTCGCACCCGAGAGACAAGGGACAACAAGTTGCTGGCTCTCGTCTCTGGGAGATAGGCACGAGCCGTCCGAGAATCCAGCAGAGCTCCTATGAATTCGAGTCTCTGTACTTGGAGAAGATGGGACTTTGGATAATTTATCACAAACCCCAGTAGCTCCAGGAGGCGAATAGTCCTCTGCATGGACTGTAGAGCTCCTGCCTTGGATGTGTTCTTCACCAACCAATCGTCGAGATAGGGGAACACGTGCACTCCCAGCCTGCGAAGCGCCGCTGCTACTACAGCTAGGCACTTGGTGAATACTCTGGGCGCAGAGGCGAGCCCAAGGGTAGCACACAGTACTGGAAGTGACGTGTGCCCAGCTGAAATCGCAGATACTGCCTGTGAGCTGGCAGTATCGGGATGTGCGTGTAGGCGTCCTTCAAGTCCAGAGAGCATAGCCAGTCGTTTTCCTGAATCATGGGAAGAAGGGTGCCCAGGGAAAGCATCCTGAACTTTTCCTTGACCAGATATTTGTTCAGGGCCCTTAGGTCTAGGATGGGACGCATCTCCCCTGTTTTCTTTTCCACAAGGAAATACCTGGAATAGAATCCCAGCCCTTCTTGCCCGGATGGCACGGGCTCGACCACATTGGCGCTGAGAAGGGCGGAGAGTTCCTCTGCAAGTACCTGCTTGTGCTGGAAGCTGTAAGACTGAGCTCCCGGTGGACAATTTGGAGGTTTTGAGGCCAAATTGAGGGTATATCCTTGCCGGACTATTTGGAGAACCCACTGATCGGAGGTTATGAGAGGCCACCTTTGGTGAAAAGCTTTCAACCTCCCCCCGACCGGCAGATCGCCCGGCACTGACATGTTGATGTCGGCTATGCTCTGCTGGAGCCAGTCAAAAGCTCGCCCCCTGCTTTTGCTGGGGAGCCGTGGGGCATTGCTGACGAGAGCGAGCGCGCTGGGGCTTAGCCTGGGCCGCAGGCTGTCGAGAAGGAGGATTGTACCTACGCTTACCAGAAGAGTAGGGAACAGTCTTCCTTCCCCCATAAAACGTCTACCTGAGGAGGTAGATGCTGAAGGCTGCTGGCGGGAGAACTTGTCGAAAGCGGTATCCCGCTGGTGGAGCTGCTCTACCACCTGTTCGACTTTCTCTCCAAAAATATTGTCCGCTTGGCAAGGGGAGTCCGCAATCCGCTGCTGGATCCTATTCTCCAGGTCGGAGGCACGCAGCCATGAGAGTCTGCGCATCACCACACCTTGAGCAGCGGCCCTGGACGCAACATCAAAGGTATCGTATACCCCTCTGGCCAGGAATTTTCTGCACGCCTTCAGCTGCCTGACCACCTCCTGAAATGGCTTGGCTTGCTCAGGAGGAAGCTTGTCCACCAAGCTTGCCAACTGCCGCACATTGTTCCGCATATGGATGCTCGTGTAGAGCTGGTAAGACTGGATTTTGGCCACGAGCACAGAAGAATGGTAGGCCTTCCTCCCAAAGGAGTCTAAGGCTCTAGAGTCCTTGCCCGGGGGCGCCGAAGCATGCTCCCTAGAACTCTTAGCCTTTTTTAGGGCCAGATCCACCACACCAGTCATGAGGCAACTGAGTGCGCATCAGCTCTGGGTCCCCATGGATCCGGTACTGGGACGATCTTCTTGGGAATGTGGGGATTACTTAGAGGCTTGGTCCAGTTTGCCAGCAATGTCTTTTTTAGGACATGATGCATGGGTACTGTGGACGCTTCCTTAGGTGGAGAAGGATAGTCCAAGAGCTCAAACATTTCAGCCCTGGGCTCATCCTCCACAACCACCGGGATGGGGATGGCCGTAGACATCTCCCAGACAAAGGCCACAAAAGACAGACTCTCGGGAGGAGAAAGCTGCCTTTCAGGGGAGGGAGTGGGATCAGAAGGAAGGCCATCAGACTCCTCATCAGAGAAATATCTGATGTCCTCCTCCTCCTCCCACGAGGCCTCACCATCGGTATCAGACACAAGTTCATGAACCTGTGTCTGAAGCCGTGCCCGGCTCGACTCCGTGGAAACACGGCCACGGCGGGAGCGTCGAGAGGTAGACTCCCTCGCCAGCACCGGCGAAGCTCCCTCCGCCGACGTCATCGGGGAGCCTTCCTGGGAGGCGGCCGCAGTTGGTACCACAAGCGGCACCGATGTCAGAGACCTCACCCGGGCAAGGGGCCAGCCAGCGCCTCACTCGACGGTACCGGTGGCGCAAGCACCCCCGGTACCGGAGGGGAAGGGCGCAACAGCTCTCCCAGGATCTCTGGGAGAACGGCCCGGAGACTCTCGTGCAGAGCGGCTGTGGAGAAAGACATGGAAGCCGATGCAGGCGTCGAGGTGAGAGTCTGTTCCGGGCGTGGAGGCTGTTCCGGGCTGTCCAAGGTGGAGCGCATCAACACCGCCTGAACAGAGGGTGAGCGGTCCTCCCGGCGTCCATGCCTACTGGGTGCCGACTCCCTCGGCGATCCAGAGCTCTCGGTACCGATGCGGGAAGGAGACCGGTGTCGATGCTTCTTTGATTTTTTCAAACGAAGCATGTCACCGGAGCTTCCCGGTACCGACGAGGAGGACGTAGAATCCAGCCGTCTCTTCCTCGGGGCCGAGGCCGAAGAAGGTCGGTCTCGGGGGGGCTGTACCGCAGGAGCCCTCAGGGTAGGGGGAGACCCACCCGAAGGCTCACCGCCACCAGCAGGGGAATGGACAGCCCTCACCTGCACTCCAGTTGAAGCACCACCGTCCGACGACATCAGCAACAGTGGAGGTCCCGGTACCACCGACGCCGACGCAGCCTTTCGATGTCTCGGTACCGACGATGCAGAGGGTCGATACCTCGATGCAGTCGATGCCGAGGTCGAAGGTCTTGAAGCTGCCGACGTCGATGCACTCGATGACTCCGGTGCTGTTGTCGACGAAGAGCCCGAGAACAAGACGTTCCACTAGGCCAATCTCTCTACCTGAGTCCTCTTCTGTAAAAGGGCGCAAAGACTACAGGCCTGCGGGCGGTGCCCAGCCCCCAGACACTGAAGACACGACGCGTGCCTATCAGTGAGCGAGATTACCCGGGCGCACTGGGTGCACTTCTTGAAGCCGCTGGGAGACTTCGATGACATGGGCGGAAAATCACGCCGGTGAAATCAAAATTCGTAATGGCAACTAAGGGCACCAAAATAGGGAGAGAAAAAACCCATACCGAGGCCTCAAAAAAGGCCTACCCCGAAAGCGAAAGGAAACTTATGTCGGGGAAAACAAACTGGACACACGGGAAGGGACAAGACCGAAACGTCTCTTTTTTTTTTTTTTTAACAAAATCGCGAAGACGCGCGAGGGTCAACTTTGAGGGGCGCGAAACGGCGCAAAACACGACCGTCCCGAGCGTGGACAAAAGAAGACTGACGAACACGAGCCGGTTCGGGCGGGAAGACGGCCGCACATGGGCGCGCAAGGACTAGCAAAGGCCTTTGCTAGTGAAGTTTCCGATTGGAGGGGCTGCCGTGGACGTCACCCATCAGTGAGAACAAGCAGCCTGCTTGTTCTCAGAGAATAACAATTTCACTCAGTGTAGACAGAGAAAGTGAAGAGCAAAACACTTTGCCACCTAGAAAAGACCGACGTTATATTTTGAACAAAGAAAGTTGAAGATCAAAATCAAGGGTGTCAAACTTAAGACCTATGGCCTGGAAATCAACTAGCACTACTGTTACTTCTCACTGAAACAGCTGACAACACAGAAATGCTCTTGTTCTGTGTGGCTACTCTCCAACACTGAACCTGGCAGTAAAAGTTATAAAATATCTCCTTCCATTCTGGCCCAATACAGCACATCAACTGTAAGTTCACCTTGAGACAACTAGCAGCTTCCTTTCTACTCTGCCCTGCAGAGGGACCCATTGAAGCTCATCAAAACACTGACGTGATCAGCAGGGATAAAACTTTTGAGATCAGGGGGGACCCCCCCCCCCTTACAGAAAAAAAAAGACCACCAGGGACTGTAAACAAGAAAGGCTATGAGCTCTCAGTTGTCCCACCATATGAGCGCTGACCATCAAAATTAGTAGAAAGGAAATAAAATTATTTTCTATTTACACACTGCTGGAAAAATCATAATCAAACTCAAGAAAGCCAAATAAAAAGCTCTAACTGAACAGACATTACAATGATAGGCTATACATTTCATGTCCTTGAACCAGGAGATTCACTGTTTGGAAGCACGGTTTTCTTTAAGGCAGTAGGGTTCCCAAGCCTGCCCTGAAGGTTTCCCAGCCAGTCAAGGTTTTCAGGGAATCCACAACGAATAGTCAGGAGAGAGACTCGCCTGCTGTGGAGGCAGCGTGCAAATCTTTCAAGAATGTTCACTGTGGATATCCTGAAAACCTGTCTAGGGAGGCCCCAGGACAGGTTTGGGAACCACTGCTTTAAGGTTTCCTTGTAAATGAATACTTTGGATTATGAGTTTACTTTTTCTGAAACTTCTGAACTACAACCTTTTTAGAAAGGCTGCAGTGTTTCTAGAGTAACTAATGTATGGTAGCATCTTCCCCAGAAAAAGCTAAGTCAGAACAATTTCCACCACCTACCAACTTCTTTATTTTCTTAAACTTTACTTATATATACCCTGCCCGGAGTGTCTCTCTGTAACAGGAAGTTCCACCTCAGATCTTCCTGTTACAGATAGATGCTTTGGGCCGGGAGAGAAGCAGCACTGTTTTCAGTGCAGCCTGCAGCGGTGAGAAGGGAGAAGGAGCCGCAGTGGAGAGTGGGCCTGCTAAAGATGTGAACCGGGGGGGGGGGGGGGGGGGGGGGGGGGGCCGGGGCGATTTGGTGTCCATGGAATGGTGGGGAGTGTTAGAGAGGGGATGAGATGGCGCCCATGGAGGGGAGGGGATGATTTGGTGTCCATGGAGGGGTGGGGAGCGTTAGAGAGGGGATGAGATGGCGCCCATAGAGGGGAGGAGAAATAGATACCGCCTGTGGAGTGGAGGGGAAAGGAAACGAGGAGATGGTGCCCAGGGAGGGAGAGAGAAAGGGAGATGGTGCCCATTCGTATCATACGATTAATTGTGCGATTAAATTTTTAAAATTGCGCTCAACTGTAGAATTCAAACTTTTAATCAATGTACAGCCCTATTATCTATTTAAAAAGCTCTAATTACCGACACATTAAATCTGAGCTTAGTTCGTGGGAAGGAAAGACATGGTGTCCATGGAATGGAGAGGAGAGGAGGGGAAAGGGAAGGGAAGATGATAAAATAAAATCACCAGACAACAAAGGTACTAAAAAATATATATATTTTGGTAGGGTTGCACAATTGGCGCCACCGACCCCACTCAGAGCTGCCAGAGACACCTACCGGACTCAAAGCTGGGGCTCCCCCCATCACAACTATGAAAAGAGAAAATGGTTAACGGGCAACGATAAAGTTTTGCTAAACGGTGACTTTCGTTTCAAGGACAAGACAACTGCTGTTTGTAAATATTGTGGTATGGATTTCTGATACCACAGACGCCTCACTATGCTGACCTACCACCTTAAAAGCAAACGTCCTTTTGTTCACTCATCAAAAGATTCAGTTCCTGGAACTTCAGATTCATCTGACAACCGGAAAATTGAAACTTCTTCAGAAAATCAACTGTTGTAAGGCAAAAGCAGATACAATGACCAAAGAAACTGATACAATGGATTGCTATAGACTGCAGACCAGTTAATGATGCAACAAATTTAGGGCTGCAGAGACTTCTCCAGGTGGCCACATCTGACTCTTACCTATGTGTTGCCTTCATGAGTTACCATTAGGCGAAGGTTATCTGAACTTTATGATCATAAAAAGCAGGACAAAAATGATGCACTTACCAAAAGCTACATGTGAATCTATAACAGCAGATTACTGGACTTCTGTTGGGATTGAGAGCTATCTTGGAACAACTGTGCATTTCATTGATGAAAACTGGTGTTTTCAGTCGATAGCTCTTGGAATTTTTAATTTTAATAAAACACACAGCTGAACAAGTGGCTGACCATGTCAAATATGTACTTGATGAATGGCATCTCTGGGATACAATTTCTACTTTTGGGACTAATAAAGCTAGAAATATGGTTAAAGCAACTTCTCATCTGCCGTACAAGAACATTCCTTGTATGGTACATGTACTGCAGCTCTGTGTAAATACTGCTATACAAGAGGCTGGAATTGATGTGGCCCTCTGCAAATGTCAAAAGATAGTATGTCACTTCAAACACAGTTCTGTCAACACTTCAGAGCTTCATAAACAAGGGAAAATTAGGTTCTTACCATGATAATTTTCTTTCCTTTATTCATAGCAGATGAAGCCATTACGTATGGGTTGTGTTCATCAACCAGCAGAGGGAGATAGAGAGCACTCAATTTTTCACAGTGCCTCATGGCCAGCTAGCTCCACTGCCTCTTCAGTATTTGAAGCTTCCAAAGCAGTATGGCAAACCGCAATGGGAATAACATGAACTTTCCTCACAGCGAACGATGGCCCCTTAACAAGGGCATAAAAACTCAACAAAAGGAGGGAATGAACTCATCCTCCTGGAGGGAATAAACTCGTCCTCCACTTTGTATAAACGGAGGGAATACTTGCATCCTCCTGGAGGGAATAAACTCATCCTCCCAAAACATGAACTGGAGGGAATGAACTCATCCTCCTATAACTGTAACAAGAATCCTGAAGACTGTTTTCCGACTCCCCAAGGAAGGAATATAACTTCAGGAAACAAGAACAGCACCTAAAATCAGAATCACTGCAATACAGACAATCATACAGGGAGGGCTCATGGCTTCATCTGCTATGACTAAAGGAAAGAAAATTATCATGGTATGAACCTAATTTTCCCTTCCTTGTCATCAAGCAGATGAAGCCATTACGTATGGGATGTAACAAAGCAATCCCTAAACAGGGTGGGAACAAGCCACACCACGCGCTAGCACCTGTGCTCCAAAACGCGCATCCCTCCTGGCAGCCACATCCAGCCTGTAATGTCGGGCGAAAGAGAGCTTAGAAGCCCATGTTGCAGCACTGCAAATCTCATGAAGAGATATTGCTCCAGTTTCCGCCCAGGAAGAGGAAATCGCTCTTGTGGAATGTGCCTTAAAGGCTTCAGGTGGAGCCCGGCCAGACAGCAGATATGCTGAAAAGATAGCTTCTTTGAGCCAACGGGCAATAGTGGCTTTAGACGCTGAAGACCCTCTGCGAGGACCTGCAAACAGCACAAAAAGATGATCAGAGGTCCTGAAAGAATTTGTAATTTGCAGATACTGCAACAGAGTCCTGCGCACATCCAAAAGGTGCAACTGCCCAAATGAATCTGGAAACTCCTCCTCAACAAAGGAGGGAAGAAAAACAGGCTGGTTTAGGTGAAACGCTGAAACCACCTAAGGCATAAAGGAAGGCACAGTCCGAACCGTGACCCCTGACTCTGAGAATTGCAGAAAAGGGTCTCTACAGGACAGCGCCTGGAGCTCTGACACCCGTCTCGCCGAGGTAATGGCCACTAAAAAGACGGCCTTCAGTGTCAAATCTTTCTCTGAAGCACGCCGAAGCAGTTCAAAGGGAGCCCCCTGAAGGGCCTTCAATACTAACCCCAGGTTCCAAGCTGGACAAGGTGCCCGCACGGGAGGACGGAGCTGAAGCACCCCTCTAAGAAACTGTGCCACATCTGGATGAGCAGCTAAGGACACGCCTTCAAATTTGCCACGCAGGGAGGCCAATGCTGCCACTTGCACCCGCAGGGAACTATAGGCCAAGCCTTTGTGTACACCATCCTGCAAAAAGTCCAGAATCGGCGCACCAGGGCATCCACTTTAGGCATTGCAAAGTGAGCCAAATGTTCATCACATAAAGGGTATAATTGCCCCATAGCCCTGGCAACCTTCAAAGGTCCCTCGGGGTCAGCCCATTGAGCCGAAATAAGCTCTTGGATGGAGTCATGCAAAGCAAAGGCTCGAGCAGGCTTTCTGGTACTAGTCATCCTTGAATTAACAGAGGAGGCTGTGCCACTCCCAGGACCTTCAATCGAGAGGGCTTGTAAGGCATCTGAAATAAGCGCTGGCAGCTCCTCGCAGTGGAAAATCCTCACCGCAGACGGATCATCAAGCTCCTGTGGCAATTCTGCACCCGACTCTGGTTCCTCAGCCCAAGAAGTTCCGCCAGACCCCTCAGAATCCTCATAGCCCGACCACGGGGGGGAGGGAGGGAGAAGGGGGGGGGGGTGCGCCACACTCAGAAGGGGAATGAGCCCTTCTGTGTTTATCAGGAGGATAAGAAACAGGCAAAGCCAACTCCAAAAGGCCAGGATCCACCGGGGGGGGGGGGGGGGCAGGCAGAGGGTCCGAAGAACCCTGTGGACGAGCTCTTTTAAGCATGTACGCCCTATGCAGCATTAAAACAAAATCAGGGGAGAAATACGCTCCCTGACCGCCCGGATCCTGCCCAGGGCTATCAGCTCTATTATTAGCCTCACTCAGAGGACTCCCCCCCCCCCCCCCCCCCCCCCGGATTCAGGGCTCTCCGTTGCAACGGAGGCCGCACCATGTGGAAAATCCAAAATGGCATCCGCTGCCAGCTCACAGCACAAAAGATCGCCGCTCGCCATGCTCGGGCCGGCTCTACCGTCTGTACAGCATGAATTACAGAGCTCCGCTGCTGATTTGCGCTTGCCACATTTAGAACAGCACTTTACAGTCTCCGCAGCCATCGCCGAAAACGGCGGTAAAATTCAAAAATGGCGGTTCGCGCCAAAAACGTCCCGATCGCGGGCCCACCCCGGAGAAGTCAGAAAACACTCTTATCTCACTAGACCGAGTATCACAGCTCCGGTCCTGCAGAAGAATCTCAAGAAAAAAAAAACCTCTTTTCCAAGATCGCTGCACTAAAGCGCAACGCGACTTTAATTATTTATTTTTTTAACGCTGTGAGGAAAGCAGAGGCAAAAGAGGTAAATAAAAACACTCCGGAGGCTCAGATAAGTGGGAAAGGCGAACCAATGTGCCTGCATCCACTGAGTGGGAAGGACAGGGAAAAGCAAGCTATCTCCACATCCACGGGTGCATGGGTAAGGCAGGGAAAGGGCTGACCTACGTGCCTTCAAAGTGAAGCTGCTATAGCCTCTAACACCCCGGCTAACAACTGGCAAGCCAGGAGCCACCCCCAGGCTGATTTTTGATGGAGCTCGAAGAAGCTGCAGCCACCCTGCTTGGGGAGATAGAGAATACTGAAGAGGCAGTGGAGCTAGCTGGCCACGAGGCACTGTGAAAAATTGAGTGCTCTCTATCTCCCCCTGCTGGTTGATGGACACAACCCATACGTAATGGCTTCATCTGCTTGATGACAAGGAACAGCGATTAAAAGAATTGCCTGAAGAGCAGCTGATTCAAGATGTGCCAACAAGATGGAACAGTACCTTTGATATGCTGAAACGACAGCTGAAACACAAGGAGCCAGAAATGTCAACCGGCAGAGCATAAAAACGCATCTGCACTCTTAAAGGCAGAATGGGAAAAGATTGAAAAACTTTGTAACGAGCTTGAACGACGTAAATTTGCCACAGAACACCTTGGTGGTGAGAAATATGTATCCTGTTCAGTTGTTCTGCCTACAATTTGCCATTTGAAACGTGAGTTTACCATATCTGATGATGATCCTGAATACATAATTCGCTTTAAGGACACACATTGTGCAGAGCTTGCAAGCAGAGTTTTAATGCTAAGTTTTTGTCCATAGCATGTGCTTTGGATGTACGGTTCAAGAAGTTGACATTTCTTTCTCATACAGTAACTTGGGTTTCCATCAAACAATTGCTTGCTGCTGAAACTTCAAGCCTTAGACCTTTTCTTCTGTCTCTCAAGAAACAACCACAGAAGAAAATGAAATTCAATCTGCCACCTAGCTCTGATGATGAAGATGAGGAACAACCTGTAGGCAAGTTGGAACTTTATAAAGCAGAGCACACTTCAACTGGAGAAGTTCACATTTTAGAATGGTGGAGAAGACACTGCACCGTGTACCCAGCTCTCTCACAATTGGCAAGACATTATCTTTGTACTCCAGAAACCACAGTCCCATGTTAACGTTTATTCTCCAAAGCAGGATTTATTATTGACAAACGTAGATCATCTCTGCTCCCCGAGAGTCCCAATCAACTGCTTTGTCTAAATAACTGGCTTAATGGCTAATTCATTTGTCTATGGCGGCAATTCTATAACTTGGTGCCTCAAATTAGGTGCCTCACTCTGGCAGCCCCCTCTCCTCTGCATGCTCTTTCTCCTTGCTCCTCATGGCGCTCGGCCTTGACCACTGTAGTGAAAACACAGTGCAACTCACCTGGCCCCCAAACGTCTCTCTCTAATAGGAAGTTCTGCAGCTTTGTGGAGGAGTAGACTAGTGGTTACAGTACCAGGCTGACAACCAGCAAAGCCAGGCTCAAATCTTGCTGCTGGTCCCTGTGATCTTGGGCAAGTCACTTAACCTTCCATTGCCACAAGTACAAAACTAGATTCTGAATGTGTGAAGTGTAATGTGTGTGGTACGCTGCCACATATGCTGGTGGAAAAGTCCATAGTCTGCTGACAGACATGGGGAAACAATGGTATCCCAATAAAAATTATTAGTGCCAAACACAGGATTAAATACTCAATAATTAGCCACAATACATCAAAATGTCAATACCTCTTGACTAATACAATATATTTTTCACAAAGCAATGAACGTTCCAAACTCAATCATATGTGCATTAAAAATTACAATCTTTATTATGCAAGCACGCTAATCTAACAATAAAACACTCTCGGAGGATTCCAAGATGGCCGCACGCATTTGCGTTTAGCTGCAGCATAGCCTTACCTTGTGATGCCTAAGAGACGTAGGAGGGCAGCTGCCCAAGCCCCCCAACTCCCTTCCACAATTCCTGGACCAATGGATTGGTTTGTGCAGCTGCAGAGGACTGGTGAAGAGATCGGGAGTGGCTCGAGGCAAAGCGCTGGCGATTTAGAGGAACTTTCAGCGTCTTTCGGGCCTTATACCACGCTAAGTCCTGAAGAAAGAGATCCACCCCCATAGCCAACGGTAGCAAGTTCCCCACTTCTAGGAGCGACGACGCCTTCCCAGCTGGGTGTATTGGTGCCGATTTTGCCGGGGACCCAGATACAGAATTTTGAATCGGGAGGAAGGAGGTTATTAACACCTCCGGATGAAACTTGTCCGATTGCAGTAGCTGTGGAGGATTTAGAGGCGACTCGAGAGGAGAAAGCTGAGCAGAAGATAGTGTTTCCCAGAGGCCTTACTACCAAACCGAAAGAGGTAACAATAGATTCACTATGGGATCTTATGTCCCAGCTGGGGCAAATGTTTCTCTCTCAAACAGCTAATCAGACTCAACCTATAAATATGATAGAACAAAAGATTGAAAAGCAAAAAACAGAATTTGATAAAATGACTCCTAGAATTGACAAAATGGAACAAGGACTAAAGAAAATGGAAAATTTTCAATTTTCAAAGATGTTTCCAACCTGAGATTAAAATCTGAAAACTTCGAGAATTATATAAGGAGTCAAAATCTATGTTTAAGGAGTCAAAATCTATGTTTTATTAATTTTCCTTATATTTCAATGGTAAAACCTGCTGATATGCTAAAAAGATATCTATTAGAAAATTTAAATATACCTGAATCTACCACCCTTTACAAGGGTTTTCTATTTGCCTCAAAAATTAACGAAACAACAACAACAACAGGAAGGGGAGAACTCAGATATTTCTGCTTTCTTAGAGACACCCAATACTGAATTGGCCACGGCTGCGACGTCGGTTGCAACCATGGCTTTACCTCCAGACAAACAATGGATATTCCAGATGTTTTCTAAACATAAGGAAAAGCCATTTTTGGGTTTACGTATTTCCTTATTTCCCGATTTCTCAAGAGAAACACAAAGAAGAAGGAAACAATTTCTCATAATGAAACCAGCAGTAATACAAGCAGGTGGTACCTTTTTCTTGAGATACCTCTGCAAGTGCATAATAAGGTTTGGTACCACTAAATATACTTTTATGGACCCTTCTCAGCTCTCAACACTCATCGCCTCCAAGACAACTTCTGGAGCTTTATTTTAAAAAAAATGTAACACCAGCCTTTTCGCAAATGCTGTTTCCTCTGATTTTTTCTTTATTTTAATTCCTCTGTTTTGATTTTGGAATCCCTAATTGAGGACTTGAATGATATCTCTCTATATAAAACGCACCTCCAACGTTCGAATGAAGCCTCTGTTAGCCAAAAGTGAAGGGGGTGAGATCGCATTGTGTCTGCCCCGCCCACGCGTCAAACGTGATGACGTCGAGGGCGAAGCAATGACACTCATCCAATCACAACGCTCGGCAGCGAAGCGTCAGGGAAGGAGGCGGGGCTCTCAACGTCTAGCCTTCCCTTCGCTGTGTTCCGCCTTCTTCTGACGTCAAGGATGACGTCAAAAGAAGGCGGAACACAGCGAAGGGAAACCTAGACGTCGGGAGCACCGCCTCCTTCCCTGACGCTTCGCTGCCGGAACCACGGAGGTACATTTAAAAACAAGAAAAAAAAATAAAAACCATGTTGGGGGGAGCGAAGAGGGTGGTCACAAAAGAAAAACAATGGGAGCGGGAGGGCAGGGGAGAAACGACACCATGGATGCGAAGGGGGGGGGGGAAGAAGAGGGCGGCCCAGGCTGGGACATGGGAGAGAGAGGAGCATGGATGCAAGAGGGGGTCATGGAAGGGAGACAGGGGACTTGCTGGAAAAGGATGAATGGAGGCGGCAGGGGACAGAGGAGCATGGATGGGCATGGATTGGGAGGGCAGGGCTCAGGGAGAGAGGGCAATTGCTGGAAAGGGATGAATGGAGGGGGCAGGGGACAGAGGAGCATGGATGGGCATGGATTGGGAGGGCAGGACTCAGGGAGAGAGGGAAATTGCTGGATAGGGATGAATAGAGGGGACAGATGGGCATGGATGGATATGGATTGCAGGGCAGGCCTCAGGGAGACAGGGCAATTGCTGGATAGGGAAAAATGGAGGGGCCAGGTGACAGATGAGCATGGATGGGCATGGATTGGAAGGGCAGGACTCAGGGAGACGGGAATTGCTGAATAGGGATGAATGGAGGGGACAGATGGCCATGGATGGATATGGATTGCAGGGCAGGCCTCAGGCAGAGAGGGGAAATGCTGGATAAGGAAAAATGAAGGGGCCAGGTGACAGATGAGCATGGATGGGCATGGATTGGAAGGGCAGGACTCAGGGAGACGGGAATTGCTGAATAGGGATGAATGGAGGGGACAGATGGCCATGGATGGATATGGATTGCAGGGCAGGCCTCAGGCAGAGAGGGGAAATGCTGGATAAGGAAAAATGAAGGGGCCAGGTGACAGATGAGCATGGATGGGCATGGATTGGAAGGGCAGGACTCAGGGAGAGGGGAATTGCTGGATAGGGATGAATGGAGGGCACAGATGGGCATGGATGCATATGGATTGCAGGGCAGGCCTCAGGCAGAGAGGGGAATTGCTGGATAGGGATGAATGGAGGGGCCAGGTGAAAGAGGAGCATGGATTGGAAGGGCAGGACTCGGGGAAAGGGGAATTGCTGGATAGGGATGAATGGAGGGGACAGATGGCCATGGATGGATATGGATTGCAGGGCAGGCCTCAGGCAGAGAGGGGAAATGCTGGATAGGGAAAAATGGAGGGGCCAGGTGACAAAGGAGCATGGATTGGAAGGGCAGGACTCATGGAGAGGGGAATTGCTGGATAGGGATGAATGGAAGGGACAGATGGCCATGGATGCATATGGATTGCAGGGCAGGCCTCAGGGAGACAGCGGAATTGCTGGATAGGGATGAATGGAGGGGCCAGGTGACAGATGAGCATGGATGGGCATGGATTGGAAGGGCAGGACTCAGGGAGAGGGGAATTGCTGGATAGGGATGAATGGAGGGCACAGATGGGCATGGATGCATATGGATTGCAGGGCAGGCCTCAGGCAGACAGGGGAATTGTGGATAGGGATGAATGGAGGAGCCAGGTGACAGAGGTGCATGGATTGGAAGGGCAGGACTCAGGGAGAGGGGAATTGCTGGATAGGGATGAATGGAGGGGACAGATGGCCATGGATGCATATCGATTGCAGGGCAGGCCTCAGGGAGACAGCGGAATTGCTGGATAGGGATGAATGGAGGGGCCAGGTGACAGAGGAGCATGGATTGGACTCACACTTTCACTCTGACTCTCAAACACTCACTCTCACATACACTCTCCCAAACACACACACTCCGAGGAAAACCTTGCTAGCGCCCGTTTCATTTGTGTCAGAAACGGGCCTTTTTTACTAGTTTGTAATAGTTAAAGAAAGTAAATTAATTTTAAAAAATTTCTTCGTATCTATCACTTTCTTTTAAGACTGTAAGCTTGAAAATAATATTGTAAACTATAAATTAAAAAAATTAAATAACAATAAAACACTCTCTATTACATGATCTCACAATATCCTGCCCCCTCTACACAGCACAATCCACAAATGTCTTTCTCCAGTGATGATTGTTGAAATCAGAACAGCTGTAATATATTCATTAGAAGTTCCAAATTCAAAATTCATTTCACAATATTGTTCTCAATGTTCCTGCTCCCCAAATCAGGGACGCTGAACTTTATTCCTTCACAGTTTGTTCTTTTCAATATTGAAAATCTGGACTTTACAGACAGACTGTTGAGCTTATACATTTTTGCTTCTTTTTTTGTCTTATTTGAACACACTTTGCCTTAGCTTTCCTCCTCCCTTCCCTCCAACTAGTCTTTGTCCTTCTTTTTCACTCCTTCAGTTGCGTGAACACTGTTCTCCCTTATCTCATCAAAAAAGTTTATGACACATTCCTTCAGTCTTGCATAACCCTCCCCCCAAACTGATTCCCTCTCTCACCACCCATTTATATCTTCCACAGTCAGTTCTCTCTGCTACCTCCTCTCTCTGAACCTTCACAGTCAATCCTCTCTGTCATCCCCTCTCTTTCCCCATGTTTATCCATCCATCCCCCTTCACTTCAGGGCTGGTAGGGAGGGACAAATCAAACTCATGGGCATCACTTTGCATTTGTCCGCATTAAATCTGGCCATTGGATGCCCAGTCTTCCAGTTTACAAAGGTATTCCTGCAATTTTTCACAGTCCATGTGTTTTAAAACTTTGAAAATAGTTTTGTGTCACCTGCAAATCTGACCACCTCATGTACCAATTTCTAGATCATTTATAAATGTTAATTGGAACCAGTCTCAGTACAGATTCCTGCAGCACTCCACCTTTCTCCATTGAGAAAAATGGCCATTTAACCCTACCCTCTGTTTTCTATCCATTAACCACTTCCTAATCCAAAACAGAACACTGCCTCCTATCTCATGGCTTTTAATTTTCTCACGCATCTGTCATGATGAACTTTGTCAAAAGCCTTCTGAAAATCTAAATACACTACATTAACTGGTTCAACTTTATTCACGCTGTCGCCAGGACAAGGACATGGAGGTATCTCTCTCCACTGCAGTTTAGGATCCTTTATTGTAGAGGTAATTTCTTGTTTCTAAGTGTCTGAAATCTAAAAGGAGAACACCAGAAGCCCCACCTAACTACCAGGAAACCCTCCGGGACCACAGATGGGAAAATTAGGTTCTTACATTGGTAATTTTCTTTCCTTTAGTCACAGCAGATGAATCCATTACGAATGGGTTGTGTCCACCTACCAGCAGGGAGAGATAGAGAACACTGAAAACCATAGTGCCTCTAAGATGGCTAGCTCCATCTGCCTCTCAGTATTTTGAAGCTTCCAAAGCAGTGTTAAACCACAAAGTAGAATAACATGAACTTTCCTCACAGCGAACGAACGCCCCAGAACAGGAGCAATAGCACAAAGGAGGGACGAACCCAACCTCCTGTAGTAGAACAGAAATCCTGAAGACTGTTTTCCAACTTCTCCCAATGAGGGAACATGTCTGCAGGAAAAACTGAACACAAAACAGAGTCAATCAAGGAGGGACCATGAATTCATCTGCTGTGACTAAAAGGAAAGAAAATTACCAAGGTAAGAACCTAATTTTCCCTTCCTTGTCATCAGCAGCAGATGAATCCATTACGAATGGGATGTATCAAAGCAATCCCTAGATAGGGTGGGAACAAGCCACACCATGCGCCAGCACTTCTGCTCCAAAAAGCGCGTCCCTCCTGGCAGCCACATCCAGCCTGTAATGTCGGGCAAAAGAAAGCTTAGAAGCCCAAGTTGCTGCACTACATATCTCTTGAAGAGAGAGTGCTCCAGTTTCAGCCCAAAAGGAGGAAATCGCTCTTGTGGAATGAGCCTTAAAGGCGTCAGGCGGAGGCTGGCCAGACAGCAGATATGCAGAAAAAATGGCTTCCTTAAGCCAACGGGCTATAGTGGCTTTAGACGCTGGAGACCCTCTGTGAGGACCTGACAATACAAAAAGGTGATCAGATGTCCTGAAAGCATTTGACATCTGCAGATATTGCAACAGAGCCCGGCGCACATCCAGGAGGTGCAACTGCCCAAAGGATTCTGGAAACTCCTCCCTAGTAAAGGAGGGCAAATAGATAGGCTGGTTTAGGTGAAACGCTGAAACCACCTTAGGCATGAAGGAAGGCACCGTACGTACCGTTACTCCGGACTCTGAGAATTGCAGAAAAGGGTCTCGACAGGACAGCGCCTGGAGCTCAGATACCCGTCTTGCCGATGCAATGGCCACCAAAAAGACCGTCTTTAGAGTCACATCCTTCTCCGAAGCTCGCTTCAGCGGCTCGAAGGGCGAACACTGAACAGCCTTTAATACTAGCCCCAGGTTCCAGGCCGAGCAAGGGGCCCGCACAGAGACCGGAGCAGAAGCACCCCTCTCAGAAACCTTGCAATGTCCGGATGTGAAGCCAGGAAGAGGCCAGCGACCTTCCCCCGAAAGCATGACAATCCTGCCACTTGAACACGTAGGGAATTATAGGCCAAGCCTTTTTGTAAACCATCCTGCAGAAAGTCAAGTATCGGCAAGACAGAAGCCCGCATGGGTGTTATCGCCTTAAAAGCACACCAAGCCTCAAACTGGCGCCAGATCCGAGCATAGGCAACGGAAGTGGAACGCTTGTGGATCTGCAAGAGTGGCGATGACCTTGTTAGAATAGCCCTTGTCTCTCAATTGCGCCCTCTCAATAGCCATGCCGTAAGAACAAAGTGGCATAGATCCTCCATGGTCACAGGGCCCCGTGTTAACAGGTTCGGAACAAGAGGCAAAGGAAGGGGAGCCTCCACCAGCCTCTGCCGGAGGTCCACATACCACGGCCACCTGGGCAATGAGGATCACCACTCCTTGATGTAGCCGAATTCGGAGGAGCCGCCCTATTAAGGGCTAAGAAGGGAACACATACAGGAGGGCCCGGAGGCCAGGGTTGAGCCAAGGCATCCAACCCCGCCAAGCGAGGATCTCTCCGTCTGCTGAAAAAGAACGGGACTTTGGCATTTGTGCTTGACACCATAAGATCTATTACGGGCTTTCCCCATTTGGCAGAGTTCTGAAGGAACACTTCGTCTGCCAGTTCCCACTCCACTGGGTCGATTTGATGCCTGCTTAGAAAATCGGCTTGCATGTTGCTCTGACCTGCTAAGTGAGCTGCTGACAGAAGCTGCAGATGAAGCTCGGCCTAGTGGCATATCTGAGCGGCCTCCGCGGCCAGTGCTCTGCACTGAGTGCTGCCTTGTCGATTTATGTAGGCCACTGCTGTCATGTTGTCCGACAGAACTCTGACAGCCAGTCCCTCCAGGGTTTTGTGAAAGGCCAGAAGCGCCTGAAATATCGCTCTCAGTTCTAAGCGACTGATGGACCACCCCATTTCCTTGGGTGTCCATAGACCCTGGGCATAGCATCCCTGGCAATGTGCTCCCCAGCCCTTCAGGCTGGCATCTGTTACCACCAGGCACCAATCAGGAAGTGCTAGCGGCATTCCTCGCCGCAGCATGCTGAGAGCCACCACTTCATACTGAGTCGGGCCGAAGGGAGCCACGTGAGTCTGCGTTGATAATCCTAGGACATCGGAGACAATCGTTGAAGCAGGGCAATCTGCAGAGGACTCATATGCGCTCTTGCCCATGGCACCACTTCTAAGGTGGCCATCATCGACCCCAACAGCTGGACAATGTCCCAAGCTCGCGGGCGAGGCATCCTCAGGAGTAGACGGACCCGATTCTGAAGCTTGCATCGCCTTTGGTCGGGGAGAAAGACAAACCCTGAGGCCATGTCGAACCGGACCCCCAAATACACGAGAGACAGAGGGGGTCAGGTGACTTTTGGGTATATTGACGACCCAGCCCAGAGGTTGCAGTACTGAGACCACTCTAGCTGTGACATGACGACTCTCTTTTGCCGAGTCCGCTCTGATGAGCCAGTCGTCTAGGTACAGGTGAACCCGGATACCCTCCTGCCTGAGAAAGGCAGCTACTACCACCATTACCTTTGAAAAGGTTCGGGGAGCTGTGGTGAGGCCAAAAGGCAAGGCCCGAAACTGGAAATGTCTTCCCAACACCGCAAATCGGAGGAACAGCTGGTGCGGGGGCCAAATAGGTATGTGCAAGTAAGCTTCTTTTAGGTTCAGAGATGTGAGGAACTCTCCTGGCTGTACCGCCACAATGACGGGGGGCAGGGTTTCCATGCGAAAATGCCGCACTCTCTTGTTGACTTCCTTCAAGTCGAGAATGAGCCGAAAAGACCCGCCCTTTTGCGGCACCACAAAGTAAATGGAGTAACGACCGCAGTTGTGTTCGGCGGGAGGCACAGGGATCACCGCCCCAAGGTGCAACAAGACTTGTAGGGTCTCCTCTACCGCCGCCCGTTTGACGGCAGTACCGCATCGGGACTCCAAAAACACGTCTCTCACTGGGGCATTGAATTCCAATCGGTAACCTTCTCTGATCAGGTGCAGGACCCACTGATTCGAGGTAATCTTGGTCCACTCCTCGAGAAAGAGGGAAAGGCGTCCTCGTACAGCTGTAAAGGAGGAGGGGACCGGCGCACCATCATTGAGAGGGTCGCCCTTGAACTCCAGGTCTAGCAACGGCCGCTGCGGATCGTTTGTCCGAGCGAAAGGAATTCCTCTGCTGAAAACGGGCACATTGAGTAAACCCAGCAGAGTGCCCCGGGCGATACCGTCTAGCTTCACGGAAGCGAGGTCTAGAGGAGGAGGGAACCACCTGACCCTTGGAAGAAGGCAGCGGCCTATCCTCAGGTAACCTCTGGGGTTTAGCATTCCCCAGATCTTTAACAATCCTCTCCAACTCCTCTCCAAATAACAGAAGTCCCCGAAATGGCAACTTCACTAGCCTTTGCTTACAGGCCATGTCAGCCGCCCAATGCCGTAGCCATAGAAGGCGGCGGGCAGACACCGCAACAGACATCTGTTTAGCCGAAGCTCTGACCAGATCATAGAGGGCGTCAGCTAAAAATGACAAGGCCGACTCCATGCGCGGTGCAACCTCAGTGAGGGACTCCGCACCATCCACGGGCTGTTCCACTGCCTGTTGTAACCAAGAGAGGCAGGCTCGAGCAGCATAAGAACTGCTAGGCCCGAAATCTGAAAGGACCGTTTTAGCGCTGATTCCAGGCGCCGGTCCTGAACGTCCTTCAGGGCGACCCCTCCTTCTACTGGGAGGATGGCCTTTTTTGTCACTGCCGTGACTAAGGCATCCCAAAAAGGGCCAAGTGCTCCTCACTCAGAGGGTAAAGATGCCCCATCGCCCTGGCCACTTTCAAGGGCCCCTCTGGGTCAGCCCATTGAGCAGAAGTAAGCTCTTGGATGGAGTCATGCAAAGGAAAGGCTCGAGCAGGCTTCTTAGTACTCGCCATCCTCGGATTACCAGAGGAGGCCTCGCCTTGAACGGGATCATCAATAGAGAGGGCCTGTAAGGCATCAGAGGTAAGCGCTGGCAGCTCATCGCGATGGAAAATCCGAACCGCAGTGGGATCATCCAGATCCAGTGGCAAACCGGCACCTTCCTCTGGCTCCTCAGACCACGAAGGCCTGCCAGATCCCTCAGTCCCCACAGCCCGACCACGGGGGGGGGGGGGGGGGGGGGGGGGGGGTGCGCCATTCTCCGACGGGGAATTTACCCGTCTATGTTTAGCGTGCATCCAACGCTCAGGGGCATCCACTTCGGACATCTGCCCTGGGCCATCATCAGTTGGAGGGAGACCAGGTAGCAACGCAGTGTCAGACAACTGCGGCAGAGATTTTTTCAGCATGAAGGCTTTATGTAAAATAAGCACAAACTCAGGGGAGAAAAACTCAGCCTGACCTCCCGTCTCCGAATTAGGAGCTACGGGGAACAGAGATCCTCTGGTAGCCTCGGCCCGAGGCGCCCCTCTGCTCACAGACTCCTCCGCAACCGCGGGAGTCGAGCCATGCGGCGCTTACAAGATGGCGCCCGCTGCCAGCTCCATTGAGCGGGAAGACTCATCGCTCGCTATGCTCGTACTGGCTCTACCGTCTATACAGCACGTTTTACACAGCCCCGCTGCTGATCTGCGCTTGCCACAACAGGAACAGCGTTTAACTCCCTCAGTGGCCATCGCCGAAAAACGTCAGAATACAATACAAAATGGCGGCATCACGCCAAAATCACCCCGATCGGAACGCCGTCCGCGGGCCCTCCCCGGAGGAGCTGAGTACCGCTCTTACCTCAAAGGACCGAGTCCACCGAGCTCCGGTCACGCTGCACATCAATAAAAGCCTCTGAATAGCAGCGCATAAAAAGCGCAGTTTTTTTTAACGCTGTTAGGAAAGTTGGAGGCAAACAGCTACAGAGGTACTTTGGAGGCAGTAGAGGGCGGGAAAGGCAGGGACAGGGCGAACCTATATGCCTACATCCACAAGAGGGAAGTGGGAAAGGCAGGGAAAGGGCGAACCTATGTGCCTGCATCCACAATGGGTAAGGCAGGGAAAGGGCGAACCTATGTGTCTTTAAAGTGGGCACCACCAGCCACAACACCCCAGCTCAACTGGCCAAGCACAGGAGCCTCCCCAGGCAGAAATTTTCAAGCAGCTGAACAAGCTGCGTCCTACCCTGCTGGGAGATAGAGAAATACTGAGAGGAAGATGGAGCTAGCCGTCCTAGAGGCACTATGGTTTTCAGTGCTCTCTATCTCCCCTTGCTGGTACACAACCCATTCGTAATGGATTCATCTGCTGCTGATGACAAGGAACCTGGTTTTCAGTATACTGCCCTTCGTAAGTATACATCAAAGCTGTTTACTTTAACTACACAAAATTAAACTGGGAAAAGAAGATCCTTGGTCACAACAGGAAAAGAGGAGAAAAAGCAGTCAAAAGAGTATCCATCCTGAGGTCCAGAATATCAAATGACTATTAAGGCTGGAAGAACTGTTGGAAAAGATAGGTTTGAGGGCTGCCTTAATTTAAAAAAAAAAAAAAAGAGGACTCCACATACAGGGTCACGATATTCCTCTCTGGCACAGACCAGGAGTCCCCAGTGTCACTAACAGAGATAACAAACACCAATCTTCGCAGCTACAAGACCTTCAATAGAAATAGGTGAAATAGAATTGAAGGTCTTCTCCGAAGTATCCTGAACCAACATCATATTATAAATCAAGAGCAGCTCGAGTAGCCCAACTGAACTTTCCAGTGCTGCTCAGGCTGAGAGGTAAGATTAGCCAGACATGCACTGCTTTGTCAAACAAGGATTTAAGCCACTCTGTCCTTCTATGCAGCTGGGTTTGTTTTGTGGCAGTGGTCTTATCAGGGTCTTGTCGGGCCCTGCAGCCAAGCCACTAAACAAGGCCACTCTGAAGGATCTGTCCTTAAGAGGGTAATCCCTTGGGACCCTCACACGGCCAGCCTCATTTCTGTAGGCCTTGGAAATCTGAATGATTCCTGCCTTCCACCAAAGGCAAACTCTCTGTTACAAGCAAACCAAGAGGAGTGTTGTCCGCCTTACCCAAGGATGCTGCCTCCCACATGCACTGATTGAAGAGGATTCCTCAAATACTTGTGGACAAAGACGTGTAGAAAAAACAAATCTGTCTGGGGATTATGATCTGCACCCTCTCCATAGGAGTTCTCAACAAGGGCAGGTGAGTCTCAAGACCTGTACTGCTCAATGACTTCAGGCCAACTCTAGAGTCCTGACTTAGGCACCAGCTGACTCAAAGGGAATTTGAGAACAAGAGCATCTCCACTCTTGTGGGTGCACAGCATTCGCTCTACTCTGACTAAAGGGGGAGAGAGAATTTTGAAGGAGGCAGTGTGGCCCTTCGACAAACAGACGAACTTCCAAACCGCCTATATCAGAGGGAGATTCTAATCAGCATTGGTGACCTTACCATTATGTCACCTGAGTGGGGCCTCAAGTGGCACTTTTGTGAGGCAGCATCGTCCCCCGCCCTTTCCTCTCTAACCCCCTTCCTCCAGATTACATTTTTCTTTTCTTGTTTTTTTTTTTTTTTTAAGGCAGAGGCAATGATTCCCATAGGCTGCCCTGTCGCCGGTCCCAGCCCCTTCACTCTACTATGACCCACCTCCGAGGAAACAAGAAATTATGTCAGAGAGGTGGGTCGCAGTAGAGAGAAGGGGCTGGGACTGGCAGCAGTTTATGGGAGTCTCTGCTGCTGCCTTCTTTTGAAAAACTAGAAAAGAAAAGGTAATTTTGGGGAACAGGGTTGGGGAAGGAAGGGTGGAGGTGATGGGGTTGACAGCGCATTTCTTGCCTCAGATGGCAGACTGACTTGGGCTACCTCTGCTAGCCAGGCTGCATGCCTTGCCCATGAGGGTGCCCACTCCTGTCTTGAGAGCAAGCTCTTGAACTGATCAAGCTGCTCTACTGTCCTATCAAGCCCTGCAGGGGTATGGCCTGGGAACCCCAGCCATGTCAGGTTATCCCCATCAACCATAGCCCAAAGCATCAGAGAACAACTTAAGCTCACAGGTGAAGCTCCCAGAGGCTATATCTTTTATGAGTTAAATCCTATTGTTTGACTCAATGGAGAGCACATTAACAGTTCCCAAGCTGTTCAAATGGAGAATCTACTAACAGTGTCCTTTGCCAACAACTGGCATGAACGTCTGCCTAACCAAGGGAACCACAAGGGACACAATAAGTTTTCTCAAGGGCCTTCCTCAGTCTTTAAAGTATGATCTTTGGGATATTTCTCATGATCCCCAATGGCAGCAGACCCCGCTTATTTCATATACCACCAGCAGGGTCCAGACCAGCTTTCAGGCTCATCCCAGGAGAGCCATGGTAGAAAGTAGGGTTTCAGAGATATTGCTGAATAGTATAGCCTGGGCTCCCAGGAACCCAAACTTCTCTTAAGAAGGCAAAATGACCCAGGCAAGAAGCCTGGAGTCACAAAGTACAAAGCACCCCCCCCCCCCTTTTTTTTTTAACCAGAGACTCCAGGTTAGAGGGGAACCTGTCCTTCCACAGGTGCCATCTTACCTCATTTGACTCCATGGACCTTCCTGTCCATGGAGGGCAAGCCATCCTGTACCAGTGATCCTCAACAAGAGTTCCAGGCAAGGGCATACAGCTGGCCACAGAATGGTAATAGCATTGCCCCAACCCCCCCCCCCCCCCCCCAAAGGAACTGCTGCTTGGGTTTCCAGCTTTTGAGGCCCTCTAAACAGGAAGACACTCCTCTATGCTGGAAAAGTATACGGTGGACTGTGGGAATCTTCCCAGTCTTGAGGCCCTGGTTGAAAATCAAACCTGAGGCAATGTAAAAAGAATAGATATCCTACTCAGACTTGGAGCCTACCTGGGCTCCAAACCATGACCTGGAGCTTGCATCAGAGGAAAGCATTGCATTCAGATACCTCAGACTGGCATTGTAGGCACAGCAGCGGAGCCCAAGGGCCCTAAAGGGTTGTGAAGTACACCCGGACGAACAGAATAAAAAAACACAAACCGTTAGACCTAGACCCAGGCTCACTCCTATGACTCAAGAACAAAATGGAAATTAAGTGAGTTATCTAAGACCACACTGAGCTACAATAGGATTTAACCAATAGAAGACTTGAACCAGGCTTTCCTGCTCCTTAGTTTGCTGCTCCACTTGGGAAGTGCATTTGAGCTCACTCTTAGCGATAAGTATTAAGTCCATAAGAAGCTGAAGGAAAGTGGTTTCCACAGGCAATGCCACTGCATTTCCACTATGATCGGGAATGAGAAACATCCAACCAATAAGCGAGGTTACTTACCTGTAGCAGGTATTCTCCGAGGACAGCAGGCTGATTGTTCTCACTGATGGGTGACGTCCGACAGCAGCCCCAGGTCTGGAAATCTTCCTAGCAACAAAGCTTGCTAGAGCCCTCACGCGCCCGAGTGTGTGCACCGCGCATGCGCGGCCATCTTCCCACCCGCTGCACAAGCGTGCCGGCTTAGTCAACTTACAAAGCAAACACAACTCCAAAGGGGAGGTGGGCGGGTTTGTGAGAACAATCAGCCTGCTGTCCTCGGAGAATACCTGCTACAGGTAAGTAACCTTGCTTTCTCCGAGGACAAGCAGGCTGCTTGTTCTCACTGATGGGGTATCCCTAGCACCCAGGCTCACTCAAAACAACAAGGGTCCTTGCAACGGCGAGGACATAACAAGAACTGACCTACGAAGAAACAACTGAGAGTGCAGCCTGGAACAGAATAAAAATGGACCTAGGGGGGTGGAGTTGGATTCTAAACTCCAAACAGATTCTGCAGCACCGACTGCCCAAACCGACTGTCGCGTCGGGTATCCTGCTGAAGGCAGTAATGAGATGTGAATGTGTGGACTGATGACCACGTCGTAGCCTTGCAAATCTCTTCTATAGTGGCTGACTTCAAGTGGGCCACTGACGCTGCCATGGCTCTAACACTATGAGCCGTGACATGACCCTTAAGAGACAGCCCAGCCTGGGCATAAGTGAAGGAAATGCAATCTGCTAGCCAATTGGAAATGTTGAGTTTCCCGACAGCCACTCCCGTTCTGTTGGGATCGAAAGAAACAAACATTTGGGCGGAATGTCTGAAGGGGCTTGTCCGCTCCACATAGAAGGCCAATGCTCTCTTGCAGTCTAATGTGTGCAACTGACGTTCAGCAGGGTGGGTATGAGGACGGGGAAAGAAAGTTGGCAAGACAATTGGCTGGTTCAGATGGAACTCCGACACCACCTTCGGCAAGAACTTAGGATGAGTGCGAAGGACTACTCTGTTATGATGAAATTTGGTATATGGAGCATGAGCCACCAAGGCTTGAAGCTCAATGACTCTACGAGCTGAAGTAACAACCACCAAGAAAATGACCTTCCAGGTCAAGTACTTCAGATGGCAGGAATTCAGTGGCTCAAAAGAAGGTTTCATCAGCTGGGTAAGAACAACATTGAGATCCCATGACACTGGTGGAGGTTTGACAGGGGGCTTTAACAAAAGCAAACCTCTCATGAAGCGAACAACTAAAGGCTGTCCTGACATAGGCTTACCTTCCACACGATAATGATAAGCACTTATTGCACTAAGATGAACTCTTACTGAGTTGGTCTTGAGACCAGACTCTGACAAGTGCAGAATGTATTCAAGCAGGGTCTGTGTAGGACAAGAGTGAGGATCTAGGGCCTTGCTGTCACACCAGACGGCAAACCTCCTCCACTTAAAAGAGAAACACCTCTTCCTGGAATCTTTTCTGGAAGCAAGCAAAATTTGGGAGACACCCTCAGAAACACCCAAGAAGGCAAAGCCTACGCTCTCAACATCCAGGCCGTGAGAGCCAAGGACTGGAGGTTGGGATGCAGAAGCGCCCCCTCGTTCTGAGTAATGAGGGTTGGAAAACACTCCAATCTCCACGGTTCTTCGGAGGACAACTCCAGAAGAAGAGAGAACCAAATCTGACGCGGCCAGAAGGGAGCGATCAGAATAATGGTGCCGCAATTCTGCTTGAGTTTCAGCAAAGTCTTCCCCACCAAAGGTATGGGAGGATATGCATACAGGAGGCCCTTCCCCCAATGGAGGAGAAAGGCATCTGATGCTAGTCTGCCGTGGGCCTGAAATCTGGAACAGAACTGAGGGACCTTGCGATTGATCTGAGTGGCAAACAGATCCACCAAGGGCTGCCCCACGCTTGGAAGAGCTGGCTTACCACTCAAGTTGAGTGACCACTCGTGAGGTTGCATTATCCTGCTCAACCTGTCGACCAGACTGTTGTTTACGCCTGCCAGATACGTGGCTTGGAGAAACATGCTGTACCGGCGAGCCCAAAGCCACATCTGGACGGCTTCCTGACACAGGGGGCGAGATCCGGTGCCCCCCTGCTTCTTGATATAATACATGGCAACCCGATTGTCTGTCTGAATTTGAATAATTTGATTGGACAGCCGATTTGTGAAAGCCTTTAGCGCGTTCCAGACCGCTCGCAACCCCAGGAGGTTGATCTGAAGAACTGTTTCCTGGAGAGATCAACTTCCCTGAGTGTGACGCCCATCGACATGGGCTCCCCATCCCAGAAGGGACGCATCCGTTGTAAGCACTTTTTGTGGCTGAGGAATTTGGAAGGGACATCCGAAGGTCAATTTGGATTGAACTGTCCACCAATACAGGGAACTGTGAAAAACTGTGAACAGCTGGATTGCGTCCTCTAGATCCCCCGCAGCTTGATACCACCGGGAAGCTAGGGTCCATTGAGCTGATCTCATAAGAAGACGGGCCATGGGAGTCACATGAACTGTGGAGGCCATATGGCCTAGCAGTCTCAACATCTGCCGAGCTGTGATCTGCTGAGACGTTCTGACCCTGGAAATGAGGGACAGAAGAGTTTCTGCCCTCGCCTCGGAAAGGTAGGCATGAGCCGTCTTTGAGTCCAGCAGAGCTCCTACGAATTCTAGTTGCTGAACTGGAAGAAGGTGGGACTTTGGGTAATTTATAACAAACCCTAGTAGCTCCAGGAGTTGAATAGTCATTTGCATGGACTGTAGAGCTCCTGCCTTCGAGGTGTTCTTCACCAGCCAATCGTCGAGATAAGGGAACACATCCACTCCCAGTCTGCGTAGCGACGCTGCTACAACTGCCAGGCATTTTGTAAATACCCTGGGTGCAGAAACGAGACCAAAAGGTAGCACACAATACTGAAAGTGCTGTGTTCCCAGACGGAATCGAAGATACTGTTTGTGAGCTGGAAGTATCGGGATGTGTGTATAAGCATCCTTTAAGTCCAGAGAGCATAGCCAATCACTTTTCCTGAATCATGGAAAGAAGGGTGCCCAGGGAAAGCATCCTGAACTTTTCTCGGACTAGATATTTGTTCAGGGCCCTTAGGTCTAGGACGGGACGCATCCCCCCTGTTTTCTTTTGCACAAGAAAATACCTGGAATAGAATCCCAGCCCTTCTTGCCCCGGTGGAACAGGCTCAACCGCACTGGCTCTGAGAAGGGCGGAGAGTTCCTCTGCAAGTACCTGCCTGTGCTGGGAGCTGAAGGACTGAGCTCCCGGTGGACAATTTGGAGGTTTTGATATCAAATTGAGGGAGTATCCTAGCCAGACTATTTGGAGAACCCACCGATCGGAGGTTACGAGAGGCCACCTTTGGTGAAAAAATTTTAACCTCCCTCCGACCGGCAGATTGTCCGGCACAGACACATTTATAGTGGCTTTGCTCGCTTGGAGCCAGTCAAAAGCCCGTCCCTTGCTTTTGCTGGGGAGCTGCAGGGGCCTGTTGAGGCGCACGCTGTTGACGTGAACGAGCGAACTGGGGCTTAGCCTGAGCAGGTTGTCGGGAAGGTGGATTGTACCTACGCTTATTGTAAGAGTAGGGAGCATTCCTCCTGCCCCCGTAAAACCGTCTACCTGACGAGGTAGATGCTGAAGGTGCCCGGTGGGAGAGCTTGTCGAGGGCGGTTTCCCACTGGTGGAGCTGCTCTACCACCTGCTCGACCTTCTCACCGAAGATGTTATCCCCCCCGGCAAGGAGCGTCCGCAATACGCTGCTGGACTCGATTCTCCAGGTCAGAGGCACGCAGCCATGAGAGTCTGCGCATCACTATACCTTGAGCAGCAGCCCTGGACGCAACATCAAAAGAGTCGTAAGCACCCCTGGACAGGAATTTACGACACGCCTTCAGCTGCCTGACCACCTCCTGAAAAGGCTTGGCCTCCTCCGAAGGGAGTTTATCGACCAAGTCCGCCAGTTGCTTCACATTATTCCGCATGTGGATGCTCGTGTAGAGCTGGTACGACTGGATCTTAGACACGAGCACAGCGGAATGATAGGTCTTCCTCCCAAAAGAGTCCAGAGTTCTAGACTCCCGCCACAGGGGCGCCAAGGCGTAATCCCTAGAACTCTTGGCCCTCTTGAGAGCGGAATACACAACCGCAGAGTCATGAGGCAACTGGGTCTTCATCAACTCCGGGTCCCCGTGAATCACATACTGGGACACAGCCTTCTTGGGAATGGTGGGATTAGTTAATGGTTTCATCGAGTTCGCCATCAATGTCTGCTTAAGGACATTATGTAGAGGAACGGTGGATGACTCCTTACGTGGCGAAGGATAGTCAAGGACCTCGAACATCTCGGCCCTGGGCTCATCCTCAGTTACCACAGGGAAGGGAATGGCCGTAGACATTTCCCACACAAAGGAAGAGAAAGACAAACTCTCCGGGGGAGAAAGCTTTCTCTCTGGAGAAAGGAGTAGGATCAGAAGGGAGACCACAAGACTCCTCGTCAGAGAAATATCTTGGGACTACCTCTGCCTCTCACTTGGTATCTGACACTAGTTCTCTGACTGCAGTCCGAAGCCGGGCCGTCTCTACGCCAAGGAGTGATGTCCTCGATGACGGTGTCGAGAAGTGGACTCCCGCGCCGTCGGCGATGAATCTCCCTCCATCGACGGGGAATCAACTTAGGTGGCAGCCGAGGTCGAAGCCACAAGCTGCAACGGTGCCGAAGACCTCACCACAGGCAGGGAGCCAGCCGCCGCATCTATCAACAGTACCGACGGCGCAAGCACCACCAGTACCGGAACAGGCGGTCGCAGCAGCCCTTCCAGAATCCCTGGAAGAATGGCTCAGAGACGCTCGTCTAGAGTGTCTGTCAAGCAAGGCTGTGGAATCGGTGCAGGAGACGAAGCCAGAATCTGTCTGGGGCGAGGTGGTGGTACCGGGCTGTCCAGAGAGGCGCATCGACACCTCCTGTATGGAGGGTGAGCGGTCCCTCCCAGCGTCGACGCTTCACGGGTGCCGAATCCTTCGGCGCCCCGGAGCTCTCGGTACTGTGACGTGAAGGCGACCAATGAAAATGCTTCTTCGCCTTTGCTCGAAGCACGTCACGGTACCCCCCGGTACCGATGAGGAAGACGTGGAATCCAAACGTCTCCTCGGGGTCAGGTCCGAAAGAGGTCGGTCCTGGTGGGCCTGCACCGCAGGAGCCCCCGAGGCAGGTGGAGACCAACTCGATGGCTCACTGTTGCCAGCGTGGGATGGTCTCTCGACAGCCATTACCTGCGTTCCTGACGTCGATGCACTCTTCGGTGCCGACATCGACACCGCCGATCTTGGTACCGCTGCCGACGCCAAAGGACCAAGCGAAACTCAGAACAGGCGTTCCCACTGAGCTAATCTCGACGCCTGTGTCCGCTTTTTAAGGCTAGGACACAATGTACAGGCGTCGGGGCGATGACCGGCCCCAAGGCACGGAATACACGAAGCGTGTGGGTCAGTGACTGAGATTGCCCGGCTGCACCGAGTGCGCTTCTTGAAGCTGCTGGCAATCCTCAATGTCATCGACAGAAAAATAGCGGTGGCGAAATCAAAACTTGCGATGGTGCCAAAAAGAAGGGCACAAAAAACGGGGAAAAACCCCATACGGGCGGCCAAACGAAAGGATACTTACAGGGACAAACTAAGAGATAAAGGAAAGTTAGTTTTTGAAGTTTTTTTTTTTGAAAAAGAAGAGCTCAACACGAGCTGAAGGAAAAACCGAAAATAGGCGAAACGCTGAAGCGCTAACAAGGGCTCTCTTCTGTGGGGTGCAGAGCAACCGAAAAAACAGCCGCTCTGACAGCGGAAAAAAAAGAGACTAAGCCAGCACGCTTGCGCGACGGGCGGGAAGATGGCCGCGCGAGGGCTCTAGCAAGCTTTGTTGCTAGGAAGATTTCCGGACCTGGGGCTGCCGTCGGATGTCACCCTTCAGTGAGAACAAGCAGCCTGCTTGTCCTCGGAGAATAGCCATTGTTCCTGCCCTTTGGCTCTAGAAGATAGAGACAAGACTCTCTTGCTGTAAAAAGTGGCACCAATATAACAGGATTTTGACTTCATCAACAGCTCGCTTCCCCAGACAAAACCCCAGCGAAACACACCATCCTGGGCCCAATCAAATGTAGTGGGCTCTCTGGCTTGTTGTTTTATTATTTCTCCATAACATACGGTTATGCAAAAATGTGGCAAAAGACGGCGAGATGGATCAGTCGCCACTCACTTTCCCCATACAGGACTCAGCTTTGCCAAACTCCAGAGTTCCATAGGTACTTATGGAGCCAGAAATTTAAGTCCATGAACACCTTGTGGAACTCAAAATCCATTTCAGACCCATCTCTGGGCTGCTCTCCCCATAGAAACAGTGCCCCAGAAAAGACTTCCGAGCTGACAGCACACTCCACCCCCGATTGTGGATCTATAACCAGGAGGAACAAGGGGAAAACAACACTCAAAGCTGTCCCTCAATAATTTTTTTCAGCCCCACTGAAACACCAAACTGAATAAGCCTGAAAAGGAACACAGAGAGGAGTGGAGCTTAAGAGGAGGGACCAATTATTTAAAAAACAAACAAAAGACAAAAAAACTGCCACCAAACCAGGACCCTAAGGTCAAGGACTGGAATATTTATTTATTACATTTGTATCCCACGCTTTCCCACTTAAAGCAAGTTCAATGCGGCTTACATATTAATAGGGAATACAGCATTTACCAATAACAGTTCCAAGGGACCGCCTCAGACACTTCCTCACCAAGCAAAGGCTCACAGGCCGAAGTCTGAAGCTCTAGGTGGAGGGAAACCAACTGTGCCATCAGAGGAAGGTCCCTCAGACAAGAATGAGGGGGCACAGGATGAAAGTGAACCATTACAAGACTTAGAAGTAACCTGAGAAATCACTTCTTCATGGAAAGGGTGATGAATTTGTGGAACGGCTTCCTGAAGGAGATAAAAAACTAACTGAATTCAAGAAAGCTTGTGATAGGTACATAGGATCTCTAGGGAAGAGGAAAGAATAGTAAATGGTATGGATGGGCACACTGGATAGGTCATACGGCCTTTATCTGCCTTTATATTTCTCTGTTTCTATTTTAAGATTCATTGGGGCAAAGGTGTCTAAGAAGGGTTGTTCTAGTTGAAACTTCAACTGAACTTTCCATAAATTCCTGTCAAATCAAGGCTTCCTTCAGTAATCAAAGTATCACATGCTCCTCCTGCTTCATTCACCACTTAAGACTTTGAAGGAATATAATTGGAAATCAACATCTTATTGTGTTTGGGAATACTCAGTATCTCCTTGAAGTATTTAATCAAAAAAGTGTCTTCACAGTCAACAACCGTGTAAAAGGAAAATTAAGAAATCACAAATGTCTAACTCTAAGGAAATTTTCCAGTTAAATGTTTTATAGATCACTTCCCAATTTACAAAAATCATCAAATATAATTTAAAGAATAAATTCAAAGCCACAAATTACATGAACACAGGTCTCCCCTTCCAAACAACGTAGCTGGGATGTCCTAATTAAATTCTGGCAAACAGAAATCACCTATCAATAGCACTTTCCTTTTCAAATCAGTATTATGAATGTCCTCAAATTTTTATTCTATATCCTGAAATTACAGTCCAGACAATTTGTACTCTACAACTAGCAGATGGAGGCAGGGGACGACATAAATCACCACCACACAAAAACGTAAGACCAGTGACTGTGGAAAACCTCAGTATCCTAAAGCCAACACATTTGACAAGTTTTCTTAACCAAACCCACTAATCCCTCCTGTCTCTTAATGCAGGAAGAGCCATGTCTGAAACCTACAATTAAAAAAAAACCCACCAAAACCCAATCAATCCAGCTTTTATCTCAACTCCCTCAAAAGCTATCCCATAGCGTACCTCTTAACAGTTTCTTCACTGTTTTCATAGTGGGGATAACCAATTGTGCACCTTGATTTGAATGCAATCATCTCCCTGGAGTATACCACCACACTCTATCCTGAAAGGTATCATGACCCATTACCCATGCAACAGTTCGGAAGTCACTGATATTGTGTCTTAATGAAGCTTGAGACTTTTGGCTTTTTTGAATGTTAATTCATGCTTTTCAGAAGGTGAGTTACATTCAGATACAGTAGGCATTTTCCTGTCCCAAAAGGGCTTACAGATCTGTAGAAGTCTGAAGCAAGGGTAAATTAGGCCTTACCTGCTAATCTGCTTTCCTTTAGACCCTCCGGACCGGCCCAGAATGTGACTGATGGGTTGTGCACGCCTTCCAGCAGGTGGAGACTGAGAAAAAAACTGTGACTCTAGCGAGCCAATAAGAGACCTTGTCAGCCAGAGAAAGATCCAGTAATAGAGTACCAAAGCAGAAGAAAAGAAGTACCTAACCTGTGCATCCAAAAAACCTGAGCAGCCACCGGCACATTGCCAACAAAGGGTGAGTGCCTGAAAACATTTTTTTTTTTTTTTTTTTAATAGAGAAATAAACTAGCAATACGGCTCCAAAAGAAACCGACAACGAACCTCTGAAAACTCAGATATCTGAAGGGAGGGATCTGGGCCGGTCCGGAGGGACTAAAGGAAAGCAAATTAGCAGGTAAGGCCTAATTTACCCTTCCGTAGAGTCCCTCCGGACCAGCCCAGAATGTGACTGATGGGAAGTAAAGCAGTGAAATTATGGGAGGGACCCTAAGCCCCGCCGACAACACGCGCGCTCCAAAATCAACCAAGCGACGACTGAGAATGTCCAAACGGTAGTGCTTAGAAAAGGAATGCAAGGACGACCAGGTCGCCGCCCTGCAAATGTCCTCCGGAGGAACCAGACAACGCTCTGCCCACGAAGCTGCCTGACCTCTCGTAGAATGAGCTTTGAGATGGTCTGGAACTGTTTTCCCGGAAATAAGATAGGCCGAAGCAATCATCTCCTTGAGCCAACGAGAAATCGTGGGTTTAGAGGCCATGAGCCCCTTATGCGCACCGCCAATAAAAAAAACCCCAACCGATCAGATCTCCGAAAGACCTCCGTAGATTTAATATAGTGCTTCAACACCCGCTTGACGTCCAAACACTTCAAACTCCGCTGCACCTGCGAGCCAGAAAATGAACCTAAGACAGGCAAAACAACTGGCTGAGAAACATGAAACCGAGATACCACCTTGGGAAGAAAGGATGGCACCGGCCGCAAAACTACGCGATCTGGACAGAACTCCAAAAAAGGAGACCTACACGACAAAGCCTGCAACTACGAAACTCGCCTGGTCGACGCGACGGCCACCAAAAAAACACTGCCTTCAGAGTTAAATCCTTCAAAGAACAGAACGACAAAGGCTCAAAGGGAGGCTTAGAAAGAACCGATAGCACCAAATTCAGATCCCACGAAGGAAACGCACATGGCAATGGGGGACGAAGAAGATTAACTCCTTTGAGGAAACGCACCACATCCGGATGAGTAGCTAACGACTTCCCTTGGATAGGACCGCGAAAACATGACAAAGCCGCAATCTGCACTTTAAGGGAAGACAACACTAAACCTTTGTCAAACCCCCGCTGCAAAAAATCCAAAATCTGTGACACCGAAGCCGCCAGAGGAGAAAGAGAATACTCCGAACACCAATCTTCAAAGATCCTCCAAGAATGCACGTAATTCAAAGAAGTGGAACGCCGGCGGGAACGCAGCATAGTAGCAATAACCTGAGCAGAATAACCTTTCTTTGCTAACCTAGCCCTCTCAAGAGCCAAGCCGTAAGCCAGAATCGACCCGGATCCAGATGAGCGACCGGACCCTGCGACAAAAGATCTGGAGTGACAGAAATCCTGAAGGGAAGATCCACCAGAAGACGTCGAAGGTCAGCATACCACGGCCTCCGAGGCCAATCCAGCGCCACCAGAATGAGACAACCCTTGTGAGCCTCTACCTTCTGCAGCAGACGTCCTATCAGAGGCCAAGGAGGAAATGCATACACTAGCCCGTCCGGCCAGGATTGAAGAACAGCGTCCACCCAGTGCGCTTTGGGATCTCTGCGACAACTGTAGAACAGAGGAAGCTTTGCATTGACTGTGGACGCAAACAGATCCATCTTGGGAGCCCCCCAACAATCTACCAACAGACGAAACGCCACTTTGCTTAACGACCATTTTCCGGGATCGAGGAGGTGACGACTGAGAAAATCTGGCTGAACGTTGAGAACTCCTGCTACACGAGCCGCTGACAGAGCCACCAGGTTGACTTCCGCCAATTGCAGAAGCCATGACGCTTCTCGCTCCAACGGTAGACTCCTTGTCCCTCCTTGCTGATTGATGTATGACACCGCCGTGGCATTGCCTGACATTATTCGCACTGCCTGCCCTCTCAGCAGATGAAGAAACCTCTGGAGCGCTAGACGGATGGCCCTGGTTTACAATAGATTGATTGAACAGCTGGTCTCTGGAAGAGACCAGAGACCTTGAGCAATCTGCCCCTGACAGTGAGCACCCCAGCCTTGAAGACTGGCATCCGTCGTTACTACAATCCAGCTGGGCTGCTCCAGAGGCGAACCCTTGGTTAAATTGGCTCTCCGCAGCCACCATCTCAGACTGGCCCTGACTTGCAACAAAAGTGGCAGCTGGTGATAAAGCGACCTGATCTGGGACGACCACCTGGAAAGAAGGGACCTCTGCAAAGGCCGCAAGTGAGCCCTGGCCCAGGGCACCGTCTCTATTGCTGCCACCATCAAGCCCAGAATCTGAAGATAATCTCATGCCGACGGACTGGACATCTGTAAGAAGATTCGAATCTGAGCTTGCAACTTGAGCACGCGAGCCGGAGGGAGAAACAAACGGCCGAGCCTCGTATCGAAGAGGACACCCAGATATTCTAAGGACTGAGAGGGCTGAAGATGACTCTTCTGCAGACTGACTACCCAACCGAGGGAGCGTAAGAACTCGACTACCCGAGCCGTCACCTGAACACTCTTGTGGAAAGACTTTGCCCGAATCAACCAATCATCCAAATAAGGGTGGACTAACACACCTTTTGTTCTGAGAGCTGCCGCTACCACCACCATGATCTTGGTAAAAGTGCGGGAAGCCGTAGCTAGTCCGAAAGGAAGGGCCCGAAACTGATGGCCTAGAATCGCGAAACGAAGAACCTCTGATGTGCTGGACGAATTGGAATGTGAAAATAGGCTTCTGTAAGATCTAGCGAAGTCAGGAACTCTCCAGCCCGCACCGCAACAATGACAGACCGAAGAGTTTCCATCCGGAAAGAGGGCACCTTGAGAGCTCGATTGACCATCTTGAAATCTAAAATGGGACGGAAAGTCTCGTCCTTCTTGGGCACCAGAAAATAGATGGAGTAACGGCCCTGACCTCTCTCCGCCGACGGCACCGGACAAATCGCTCAAAGATCCAGAAGCTTGCGCAGAGTAAAACGAACAGCACCGGCCTTGACGCGAGACCGACAAGGAGATTGAAGGAAAGCATCAGACAAGGGACGAGCAAACCCGTCTCGAATAACCTCTAGAACCCACTGATCTGAGGTAATTTGGGCCCACCTCTCTTGAAATTGCGCCTACCTGGACCAGAGGCTGGGCCCGCACACCTTCATTGCTGCGAATTGGAAGAGGAGGAAAAGGAACCCCCCCCTGTCCCCCAACCTCCTCGACGACCTCCCCGAAAGGACTGAGTTCTTTGGGCAAATCTAGACCGAGGGCCTTGAAAACCTCTGGTTGACCGAAACCGACAAAAATCACGCCCTCTGCCACGAGCAGAAAAAGAACCGCGACCAGAACCTCTAGGCCGATCCTCTGGTAACCTTGGAACTTTAGCCTCACCTAGGCTATTCACCAGCTTGTCTAGCTCCTCCCCAAACAAAAAGGAGCCCTAAAGGGAAATTTACTCAGTTTGGCCTTAGACGCCGCATCCGCCAACCAACCACGAAGCCAAAGAGTACGGCGAGCCACAACTGAAAAAGCCATAGACTCTGAAAAGGCCCGAAGCAAATCATACATAGCATCTGCCAAAAATGCGGAAGCCATCTCCAGCTTCGCCACATCGTGATCAATGGCCGAAATACCATCCGAAGGACGGTCCAAAACCTGCTCAGACCACTGGAAACTCGCTCATGCGACCAAGGAACCACAGATGTCGGCCTGCACTGCCAGAGCCGAAACATCAAAAACATTCTTTAACAGGGAATCAATCCTGCGATCCTGGGGGTCCCGCAGTGCCTTGCCACCATCTACTGGCACTGTGTTCCGCTTAGTCACCGCAGAAACCACAGCATCCACTACCAGAGAACCTAAAAGCTCTTGATCCAACTCAAGAACAGGGTAAAGCCTGCCCATGGCTCTAGCCAGCCGAAAACCAGAATCCGGACGCTCCCACTGAGCCTGGATAATATCCCTTATGTTTTGATGCATGGGAAAGGACTTGCCGGCCCTGCGAATTCCCTTTATCAGCATATCCACTTTCCTAGGCTCAACCACAGTACTATCCTGGTTATCAAAACGGAGCATAGAGGAAACCTGAGAAATAAGCTCCTGAAGGTCATCCTTATGAGATATTCTGACCACCGAAGGATCCTCCCCTAAGGGAATGGAATCACCCTCATCTACCGCCTGAGTAAAATCCTCCGAAAAAATCTCCTCAGGGAAGCCTGACTTCTCTGCTAAAACCGGGAGCTCTTGATCAGGATCAAAGGAGTCCTCCTGCTCTGCCTGCAGGGACTGTCTGACTCTCTTTAAAGGCACAGTAGAGCCTTCCAGAGAACTCTGTGCTGGAGGTACAGCAGGAGCTGATTGATGCAATAAAAATGCCTGATACATTTGAAGTACAAACTGCGGAGGAAATCCAGCAGCCCCCTGAGGTAACAACCAGGTTGAGGCCTGCTGAAAAGAAGGTGGAGAGGCCCTAGGGGCATCAGGCCCAGCAAGATCCGAGATGGCGGATGTTCCCGCCAAAATCGGCAACGAGGGAGCAGGAGACGCAACCGCAACACGGGAACCCGAATCCCCCCTCCCCCGACACCTGTAGCACTGAAGCCGGTGCGGCGATTTAGCAGGTCCTACACCCTTGCTCCTCAAAAATCTCATCCGCCGTACAAAACTTACAGACTTCGCTTGAACTGAGGCCCCGACGCTGACAGACGGAGCAGCGCCGCAAGCGCTCCGACATCGCGAACAGCTGATCACAAAAACAAATAGCAGCCCCCCGAAAACGAAAGTAAAAGCGCTACTCGGCAGAAAATACCAACGGAGCTGCCCTGCTTGCTCAAATAGACACACACACAGTAGTGCTGACAATCACGGTGCCCAAAGCCCGGATTCGTTTTTTTTTTTTTTTAAACTCTTTACTTTTTGAAAGAGCAGCTGCCTCTCCCTGCCTTTACAGTTCTCCCCACGAAGAGCTGGAGGAAATTCACAGGAGTCAGCCTGTTCCAGACAACAGACTGCTACTTAAAGCATCTCAACATCAATATTATGCTTACTTATTAGAGAGGAATAGGGGGGAGAGACTCGACCATCCGAGTGTGGCACCCCCCGGGCAAAAGAGACCCCCACGGACCTCAGCCCCAAATAAGCAGCTTTTTTTTTTTTTTTTTAATCCAAATGCACAGGAGAAACAATCTTTTACCAGAAAAATGACAACAGAGAAAAGAATGAGACTGAAGGACTCGCCACCTTCCACCTGCTGGAGACTGAGATTACTGGATCTTTCTCTGGATGGCAAGGGCTCTTATTGGCTCGCTAGAGTCACAGTTTTTTCTCAGTCTCCACCTGCTGGAAGGTGTGCACAACCCATCAGTCACATTCTGGGCCGGTCCGGAGGGACGCTAAGGAATGGAGAGTTAAATGACTTATCCAAGGTCACAAGGAGCATCAGTGGGATTTGAAGCTGGCTTCTCTAGTTCTCAGCCCACTACTCTAAGCATTAGGCTTCTGGCCTTAAAGGGGAGCCAGAGCAAGACTCTCAGTAAGGGAGATGCCAATGCTCATCTTGACATACCCACACCAGGGTTGCATTCTGTATTGCTTGCAATCAGACCACAAAGCTTCCTTGATAATCCTAAATATAGCTCGTCGAAATAATCTAGATCTAGCTTTACAACTGCTTGATCCACCATCTTAAACAAATGTGTCAGTCAGCAACAGGCTGCGCTTATGTACCCAGGGCCGTCAAAAGACTGGGCCGGGCCCTCCCCTGCCGCCCCGCCCCCCCTCCACACCCCTGAGGTTGCCGCCGCTCCCCCCTCCATCCGCCACCGGGCCGGGCCCCCTGCATTGAAATCGCAGTCTCACCTCCGTGAAAGCAGCGCTGCAGGCAGCAGAACGCCTCCCTTCGGCCCTCCTTCTGTCCCGCCCTCGCGGAAGTTACGTCAGACGAGGGCGGGACACAGGGAGGGAAGGAGGGCCGAAGGGAGGCGTTCTGCTACCTGCAGCGCTGCTTTCATGGAGGTGAGACTGTGATTTCAATGCAGGGGGCCCCCGGGGAATTTTGTCCCCCCTGCCCCCCCCCCCCCCCTCTGGGCTGTTATGTATGTACCTCACTAAATGCAACACCTGACATTTAAGGGACTCATCTAAGTCCAGATAAACCCCCAAATCCTTCACATAGTAACATAGTAACATAATAGATGACGGCAGAAAAAGACCTGCATGGTCCATCCAGTCTGCCCAAGACAAACTCATATGTGTATACCTTACCTTGAATTTGTACCTGTCCTTTTCAGGGCACAGACCGTATAAGTCTGCCCAGCAGTATTTCCCGCCTCCCAACCACCAGTCCCGCCTCCCATCATCGGCTCTGGTACAGACCGTATAAAGTCTGCCCTCCCCTATCCTAGCCTCCCAACCACCAACCCCTCTTCCCCTCACCTGCTCCGCCACCCAATTTCAGCTAAACTTCTGAGGATCCATTCCTTATGCACAGGATTCCTTTATGCATATCCCATGCATGTTTGAACTCCGTTACTGTTTTCATCTCAACCACCTCCCGCGGGAGGGCATTCCAAGCGTCCACCACCCTCTCCGTGAAAAAATACTTCCTGACATCTTTCCTGAGTCTGCCCCCCTTCAATCTCATTTCATGTCCTCTCGTTCTACCGCCTTCCCATCTCCGGAAAAGATTCGTTTGCGGATTAATACCTTTCAAATATTTGAACGTCTGTATCATATCACCCCTGTTCCTCCTTTCCTCCAGGGTATACATGTTCAGGTCAGCAAGTCTCTCTTCATACGTCTTGGAAAGCAAATCCCATATCATCCTCGTAGCTTTTCTTTGCACCGCTTCCATCACCTTTTCTAACAGGGGGTCATCCCAACATCCAAATTATTTTGTAAATTCAAACTTAGTATATATTGTTCCCATTGTTATTTTTGTTGTACTTTCATTTTCTTACATGATGGTAAATGCTCTGATATTACTGACAAAGGGTAGTATAGAAAATTCAAAACAATATTTCTGTTGATTTTCACATACCCTACCACACAAAATTAAAAATCATTTCTTCCTAATGCGAACAGTTTTATACAGGACCTAACTGGGCTACAGTTGCACCCTGTGGGGTTCACCCACTAGTACCCCCCATCCTGCCTGCTTCACCACTGCTCATAGCCGATTCCTATGTGCCCCCCATTCTGCCCCATCTGCTTCATCATCGCCCCCCATTCTGCTCCACCTGCTTCATCAGGAGACTGGGCTGGGAACAATTTTTGTGCCCCTCCACATTTGTGTTTGGGCAGCTGCTCTACTCGTACATGCCTTTTGTATGGCACTCGCTGCATATCATCTGCATAAACAAAAACCTACCTGTTGGATGCCCCTATCCCACCCTGGATGCTCTACGCTAAATCAGGTTTGAAATTTAGATGTCTAGTCATGAGAAGCTAGATTTAGCTATTCAAATTCTGTGAAATAGCTGGGCTTATCAGAAAAACACTTAGTAAAAAGGCTTCAAGTCAGTTATTCCCAAGTGCAGGGGAATCTGGCTTATGAAAGGACCTATTGAATCCAACACTATAAATGGAATAGATTTATGCTGTTATCAGGACTTCAATTCTTTCAATTTAGTCCATTCAAAAACAAAATACTAATGTTTTAAATACTTCAGACACTAATTTAGTTTAAAAATAAGGTTAAAATATATTATCACAGTAAATACCACTAACGTTTTCATTCTAAGTAGTAGAGATAACCAATACAGATCTGTAGAAGCCAGTAAACCAGTTACAGAAAGCATGCAGAAAACATCTTATTAAAATAAACGTGCAAACCTTTTTCATCATCTTGTTCTGTTTGTGAAAGAATTCCACTTTGATATCACCACACACTGGCAGCGGCTGAGGGAACTCAAAGTACATGTACTTGTCTTCACGTCTTGTGGGTCCCGAAGGAGAGGTGTAAATCTTCACTTTTAGTTGGTAAACCACAAACTGGGGATCTGCATGTTCAACAGAGAACAATGTCAATGTACAGGAAGTACTTCCGACAGAAAAAAAAATGCAGGTCAGCTATTGAGCAGGCAAAGGCCATCCTTAATTTAGTTATGAAGTGTTCAATATTATAATTCTTGCCAATTAAAAGTCACTAATTCCAATTGCTGTAATTATTCAATTAAGACCTTTCATGAAAATTGGCTTGTTGTAGTGTTGGCCAGATATAAAAAAAAACCTGAGTCCAGCAATATTAACTGGGGGTTGGGGGGGAAGTGAAATGCTACAAATTACTGCTTTTCAAATTGATCCTGCTATTAATATGAGACCTCATGAATCCCCAAACTAATACACTGCAATGACTGTCTCACTTTGGATGCCAACCTATAGCTCCAGGGTCTGTCAGAGGTACAAAAGGAAGGTAAATAAAGATTAAATGGCAAGTGTAAAGATAGTAAAAGGATATATCTCCAGTCCCCCTTAAGAAAGAAAAGCTTGGCCCAGCATAAAGGAAGCAGAGTTGGGCAATCAGGGCAAATGGGCAGGGTCCAAGTAAAGAGTTTAAAACCCCAGACCCTAAATGAGAAAAGGAGAACCCAGACTGAAGACTCCACAGGAATGTTAAGTTTAACACATTTTCCTGGAAACGCCACTGTCGACTACCTGTGCTGATGGGGGACCCACGCACAGAAACTTAAGAGATTGAGAAGAGCATTGAGGAACCAACGCGAAGGGCAGAACAGCACTTCGGCTGTCGGGGGTTTGGGTCCCCCGTCAGCACAGGTAGTTGACAACGGCGGGGGGGGGGGGTTCACTGGGAAGGGGGGTGGCGACAGGGTCGCGGAAGGGGGGTCCACGGGCTGCAACGCAGGGGCGGGGTTGAAAACGGAGGGAGGGCAGACTGTGAAACACTGAGGGAGGGTGGGGGATTGACTGCCTAGCACCCGTTTCCTTGGTTTCAGAAATGGGCCTTTTTCCTAGTATTTAATAAATGCATTGATCTCTTTCCCACCCACCAGACTATCATTCTCCTCTTCCCCACTACCCACCACAGCTCCATATTCAGCCCTTCCCATCTCTCTCTAGCATCCATTTTTCTTTGACTTACCTCATTCTGGAAGTGTGGGAAGTGTGTGAATTGCTGCTTTCTCCTTTTCCCTCACACTTCTGCTTCAGCAAGGAAATACATGACATTGAGGAAGACATTGCTACAGGACGAGTATATGATCTTGCCTGTACTACTTGCAGTGCAACTTTTTCTCCTTTGTTTTGCTGAAGCCAAAGTGGGTCAGTGAAAAGTGCAGTTGCATACAGCAGTGGTCCGATATGTCACCTCAAGAATCCCCTCTCTTGGTGCCAACAAATAAGAAGCAATTGGTGTATTAATTCTGTGATGCCCTCTCTCAAGCCCAGTAAGATAATGCTATTACCCTGCCTCCGCCAAAGTGCATTAGCTGCTCGCTGCTTGTGCTAGCTGCCAGCGAAGAACTGCTGTTTTTAACAAGTGCGAAGGGGGAGGGCATTGATTTTTACAAAAATGAATTGATTCACCAAAAATGAATCAGCGATCAATTTGAATTGTGATTCAGACAGTACTACTGAGGATTAGGTTGAGAACCCTTGGTCTAGAGAGATCTTATTTGTAGTCCCACGTACAATTATGGAACACCACCTTCAGAAGGAAATAAGTAGTATGGAGTCTGTCCACAGTGTGCCTACTAAAATAGACAGTGATCATAACGATCTCAATATGTATACTTTGGAAAAAAGGTTACCCGGGGATGGGGGTGGGGTGGGGGCAGAGAAGAGATACGATATAAACATTCAAATACCTCAATAGTATAAATACGGAGGAAGTAGACCTCTTTCAATTGAGAGGAAACTCTAGAAAAAGGAGTCACTGGATGAAGATAGGAGAGACAGACATTCAGGAACCTAAGGAAATAGTTCTTTACAGAAAGGATGGTGGAGATAAGAAGTGTAACTAAATTCTAGAAAGCATGGGAGAAGCACAGAGATCTCTGAAGAGAAAGGAACTGCATAGTTTAGTAGTTTGCATAAACTTGTAGACCACATAGGCCATATAGTCTCTATCTGATGTCATTTTACCTGTTTCTATATTTTTCTTTAAATTAAATTCTAAAGTGCTAAGGCAGTGCTTAACAACCTTTTTGTGGCCATGACCACTTAAGCACAGCCAACCAGGTAACCTTAGGAGGTGCAGAATAATGATATACCCAAGAAGAACCCACCCAGGTCCAGAGGCTTTGTGCTAACTAAATGTAAGGGACAGATGCTCTGATCTTTCTATGAAAAATGCTTAAGCAAAAACAGTTAAAGTATTTATGTAGAAAGTTTTATCTTTTGCCAGCATCCAACAGTGTCTTATACTACTCAGAGAAGAAGCAACATAAAAATCCACTACCAACAAAATATTTTTTTTTTAACTGATGAGACGGGCCAAAATTAACATTTTCAATTAAGTGACTTGAATAGCAATATTATTAACTACAGAAAGCATATGAAACCTAAGCAGTTACATGACCGTGAATAGGAAGGGAGGAGAATGCCACAACAGCACACAAAGGCAACAAAAAAACCCCACAATGGACAGTATGTTCATAAAGAGACAGTTGCAGTGTTGATTCATTTTAACCTCATTAAAAGCAAGCATGTATAATATTTACTGAGAAATGACATAATGGCATACAGTTCAATGTCACACTAGATGTGAAACAAAAAATTAAGCAGCAAAGTGTCTAAAAGGTTTCATATAGCACTACAAGTCTATGCAAAGTGTCATGCAAATGAAAACATTTTGCAACTAAAATAGACATTGAGATACATAAAGTTGATTTTCAGCTGCTTATTCAGCTTCTCCTTGCACTTCATGAAATGTTCATATGATAAAATTTAAACTTACCTGTTCATTTCCTTTCCTGGAATCCTGGCAGACAAGTCCAGACATGTAGGTTATGTACCCCTGACAGCAGATGGAGACAAAGGAAAAAAGTTCAGAGCTGACTTTACTCCCATGGTACTGACTTCTGTTCTTCAGTATACCTATATATTAAAGCTAAGAGCACTGGAATTTAAAAAAATTAAAAAAAAAAGGTGTCTATGTTCACCTTTCAAAAATACTATCTAAATCTAACCTGCTATAGCCAAAAATATCTACGTTAATCACCAAGGAGAGAGAAAACTTGAAATAAAGGGTAAAATAAACTCCAAATAACTAAAATGCACAACAATTCTCTTGCACTTTTTATTTTTGACTGCCGTGGCTTGCCTGGGTAGGTTCTGGCCTGGTGTGACAGGACTCAAGGAAAGGAAATTTACAGGTAAGTTTAAATTTCACCTTCCTCAACATCCATGCCAAACCAGTCGAGATACGTAGCAAGTACCCAAGCTCCACCTAGACTGGGTGACAGGAAGCTGAGACAGCTCTCAGGACTCATGCTCATAGCAGAGACCGAGACACACTGTGCCTGAACAAACTAAAGCAGTTCTTCTCAACCAAGTCCTTGGGGCAATCTGCCAGTCAGCTTTTCAGGATATCCACAATAAATGTGCATACAAGAGATCTGAATGCACCACCTCCTTGGTATGCAACCCAACTGGCTGAGTATGTCTGGATTGAGAAGCACTGAGCTAAAATGCTTAAAGCAGGAATGTCTGTGCCCTGCCATCATCATCTGAAAGGCTTTACTTTCCTAAAGAAAAGACCCCTGAAGGTCCAGGCCCACTATTCCTGTTTCCAACAGTGGCCAATCCAAGTCACAAGTACCTGGTAAGAACCCAAGAGTAAAAAATATTTTTTGCTGCTTACCTCAGGAATAAGCTGTGGGTTTTCCCAAATTCATCTTTAAAATGGTTTATGGAATTTTTCTTTTAGTAATTTGTCCAAACATTTTTTTTTAAACCTTGTTAACTGCTTTTACCACATTCTCTGATAACAAATGCCAGAGCATAGTTACACACTGAGTGAAAACCTCTCTCAGATTTCTCTTAAATCTTCTACTTAGTAGCTTCATATTGTATGCCTCCTAGCCCTAGAATTTTTAGAAAGCAATTCACGTCTACCCATTCAACTCCACTCAGGATTATTTAGCACTCTATCATATCTCCTCTCAGTCATCTTCTCTAAGCTGAAGAGCCCTAGCCTCTTTAGTCTTTTCTCATAGGGAAGTCATCCCATACCCTTTATCATTTTCACCGTCCTTCTCTGTACCTTTTCTAATTCTGCTATATCAAGAAGTGCACAAAATATTTGAGGTGTCGTCAAACAATGGAACAAAGGTATTCTAAGTTTTGTTTTCCATCCCCTTTCTATTAATTCTTAACACACTACTTGCTTTCTTAGCCACTACTGCATAGTGAGCAGAGGGTTTCAATGTATCAATGATGACTGCGAAATCCTTTTCCTGGCCAGTGACTCCTAATATGGAACCTTGTATCTTGTAGCTAGTTTGGGTTTCTCTTCCTAATATGCATCACTTTGCACTTGCTCACATTAAATGTCATCTGCCATTTGGATACCCAGTCTCCAGTCTTGCAAGGTCCTCTTGCAATTGCTCATAATCCTCTTGTGATCTAACAACTTTGAATAACTGTGTCATCAGCAAATCTGATAACCTCACTCATTATGCCCATGTTTAGATCATTTATCTAATATAATAAAACGCACCGTGAACGTTCTGAAGACAACGTTCTGTGAAGCCGGAAGCTTGAAGCCGGAAGCTTCAAACCCTGAAGCCTTGAAGCCTTGAAGCCATCTGACGTCACTCCCAGGCTGAGGCTGAAGGGTTCGGGGATTCGTGGTGTGAAGCCTTCAAGCCAGCCAGCCGTCTCTGCCCCGCCCTCGCGACAAAACAAACAAATCCGGAAGCGAAACGTTAGGGAAGGAGGCGGCGCTCCCGACGTCTAGCCTTCCCTTCGCTCGGAACACAGCGAAGGGAAAGCTAGACGTCGGGAGCGCCGCCTCCTTCCCTGACGCTTCGCTGCACGAACCGCCACGGAGGTAAAGTTAAAAAGAATAAAAAAAAAAAAAAAGGGATGCATGGATGCGAAGGGGTGGGGGGGCATGGATGCGAGGCATGGATGCGAAGGGGGGGGCATGGATGCGAAGTGGGGGGGGGGGGGGGGGGGAAGAAGAGGGCGAGCCAGGCTGGGACATGGGAGAGAGCGTAGCATGGATGCGAGGGGGGGGGGTCATGGAAGGGCAAGAGGGGACTTGCTGGAAAAGGATGAATGGAGGCGGCAGGGGACAGAGGAGCATGGATGGGTATGGATTAGGAGGGCAGGGCACAGGGAGAGAGGGGAATTACTGGAAATGGATGAATGGAGGGGGCAGGGGACAGAGGAGCATGGATTACAGAGCAGGCCTCAGGCAGAGAGGGGAAATGCTGGATAGGGAAAAATGGAGGGGCCAGGTGACAGATGAGCATGGATTGGAAGGGCAGGACTCAGGGAGAGGGGAATTGCTGGATAGGGATGAATGGAGGGGACAGATGGGCATGGATGGATATGGATTACAGAGCAGGCCTCAGGCAGAGAGGGGAAATGCTGGATAGGGAAAAATGGAGGGGCCAGGTGACAGAGGAGCATGGATGGGCATGGATTGGAAGGGCAGGACTCAGGGAGAGGGGAATTGCTGGATAGGGATGAATGGAGGGGACAGATGGGCATGGATGGATATGGATTGCAGAGCAGGCCTCAGGCAGAGAGGGGAAATGCTGGATAGGGAAAAATGGAGGGGCCAGTTGACAGAGGAGCATGGATGGTCATGGATTGGAAGGGCAGGACTCAGGGAGAGGGGAATTGCTGCATAGGGATGAATGGAGGGGACAGATGGGCATGGATGGATATGGATTGCAGGGCAGGCCTCAGGCAGAGAGGGGAAATGCTGGATAGGGATGAATGGAGGGACCAGGTGACAGACAAACATGGATGGCCATGGATTGGGAGGGCAGGGCTCACGGACAGAGGGGAATTGCTGGAAAAGGATGAATGGAGGGGGCAGGGGACAGATGGCCATGGATTGGGAGGGCACGGCTCACACTCTCTCTCTCATATACAATGTCTTTCTCACTCTCACACACTCTGTCTCACATTCACTCTCTATGTGCCACACAGTCACTCACACACTCGCTTGGTCTCATACACTCACTCAAACAGAGAATCTGTGTCTCACACACACTCTCTCTCTCGCCCACACACTCTCACTCACACTGTGTCTCACATACACACTTGCACACACTCTCATTCTCACACACACACTCTCTCACAAACACACTCACACCCAGACTCACGCTCTCTCTCACACAATCACACTTTCACTCTGACTCTCAAACAGTCACTCTCACATACACTCTCCCAAACATACACACTCCGAGGAAAACCTTGCTAGCGCCCGTTTCATTTGTGTCAGAAACGGGCCTTTTTTACTAGTAAATATATTAAAAAGCTGCAGTCTCAGCACAGATCCCATGGTGAACCCACTATTTACCCTTCTGCATTGAGAAAATTGACCATTAAATCCTACTCTGTTTTCTCTTTCAACTAGTTCTTAATCCCATGGCTTTTTAATTTCCTTAGGAGTCATTCAAGTGGTACTTTGCAAAATGCCTTCTGAAAATACAGTCACATAATACCAACCAACTTACCTTTATCCACATGTTTATTCACACCTTCAAAGAAATGTAGCAGATTGGCAAGGCAAAATTTCTCAAGGCTAAATCCATATTTCCTTTGTCCCCATTAATCCATGCTTACGTATGTGCTCAGTAATGTTCTTTATAACAGACACTGTTTTGCCCGGCTCATCAGTTTATAATTTAAGTCACCTTTGGAATCCTTTTTATGTTGAAATCTTTTTATTAATCTCACAAAACTGGCATCAGTAAGCAAAACATCAGCAAAACACAGTACAAGACCCAAGAAATAAACAAGACAAACAAGGTGAGTATATTTTGAATTCCCCCACCATCCACCAAAATTATGTAACTTGTACCCCCCCTCCCCCCAAAAATGAGAAACCATCCTTCTTAATCAAATAAGCATCATATAACACCAAGACCTACTGATAAAAGGTAAGTGAGAAGTGGCCTAGTGGTTAGGGTAGTGGACTTTGGTCCTGGGGAACTGAGTTCGATTCCCACTTCAGGCACAGGCAGCAAATTGTGACTCCGGGCAAGTCACTTAACCCTCCATTGCCCCATGTAAGCCGCATTGAGCCTGCCATGAGTGGGAAAGTGCGGGGTACAAATGTAACAAAAAAAAAAAAATATATGGCTCCTCGTCCAAAGGGTCAGCATTTTCCAAAAAGGAGACCAAGTAGCTTGAAAGAGATATCCTGGATCTGTAGGTGTTCCATGCGAAGGTCCTGCAGCATTAAAACTTGCCACTACTGTAATAGTGGTCCTGTGAGCAAACACCAAATCTGGAAGATGGACTTAAGAGCTAACACCACCAGGCATTGAAGAAAATGATTACTCCCTCGACAGGCTGGGGATTCCAGCATATTAGCCCCCAAAAGTAGGAGTGTGGAGACCACTGAAAGACCAAATCTTGAAAAAATCTGGAGAAGGCAGCACCAAAAAGCCTGAATGACAGGGCAAGACCAAAACATGTGGCCAAGGTGCATCCTGGGGCACTGATATTTTGCGCAGTGACCAAAAGCCACCAATCCAGCCTTGTGCATTCAGTGCAGGGAGATGAACCAGCACAAGGCAAATTTCTACAAGGATTCCTGGTACAGCACACGATCTGCATATAAGCCTTGCTGTTGAGAACAAAAGCTTGTAGAAGCTCCTCAGTAAGAGAATCCCAGGTCATCACTCCACTGGCAAGCCAACTAGGCATAATCAATGTAAGGAGTGGAGTTCAACAGCTGTCTGTGGTGGAACTGCAGAGGGACTGTGAGCTGGGAGTCCAAGATAAAGGTTTCCGATAGCAATTCCTGTACGTCCTCCATGAGGCTGGTCCAAATCGAGGAGCACACGTAATGACAAAATTGCATGTAAGCAAAGGTATCCGAAGATGGAATAAGAAACTCCCGATAAAGAGTCACAAAGGATTTCGGCTGACCCTTCAAGTCAACAAGCTGAATCCAACAGTGGATACCATAATATTTCCAGTGAGCAACGGGACCACCTCCATCTCCTCGTAGGAAGTCCGGGTTACCACAGAGCGCTAAGTATGGCGTGATGTGAATCCACTTCTGGGTTTCTCATGCTGCCTTGAAAATGTGGTAAGATTCATATAGACCCCTTGCCAGTGAAGGCAAGCTATCCAAAATGCAGGTAAAATGTATTCTGCAAATTGTTTCCAGCTGTATAAGGAAAAAATGGTTAGTATCTCTATACCAATCATTAATATGGCGCATGCTGTTAGCGGCAGCCAACTATTTAAAGACTACCTATTCCCCTGTGGCGAATAGGAGTCTGCAACACAGCTATGGGCAATCGAGGTCTCTTACCATGCTATAGAAAATGTCACAGAGTTCTTTTTTTTTTTTTTTTTAATTCTTTATTTATAAATTTTCACATTTACATCTCATGACATAAACATAGGAAATATCAGAAATACTACTTAACAAGAAAAACAAAATTACTTATTACCAAATTTGGTTCCAAGTAAGAAAATATCAAATTATATTAGTCCCCAATAAGTTGAGACAAGATACTAGGAAATTGAAAAGAAAAACATGCCTATAAAAATAAGCCAATTATTTATAACGGTAGGGACATGGCTGATTTCTACAGCCAACGTAACAACGCTTTAATTAGGGAGGCAACACATTAGGTAATTGAACATTTTCCTTAGATGAAATAAATTGTAATAATTTTTGAGGGGTAAAAAATATATAATTATTTGAACCAAACATTATATGACATTTGCATGGGAACTTCAGCAAAAAAGTAGCACCCAATTTTAAAGCTCTAGATTTATAAAGTAGAAATTCCTTTCTTCTCTTTTGCGTGTTCCTTGCTAAGTCGGGGAAAATCTGTATTTTATTGCCCCCAAAATAAGTAATTTAAATGGAGAAAATATAATCTTAGGATATTGTGTCTATCCAGGTCAAGAGCAAAAGTCACAAGCAATGTTGTTCTCTCTGTAATACACTCCAGAGAGTTTTCAAGAAATTCAGTCAAGTTCAAGCTTGAAGTGGCCTGAGATTGTTCCTTTGATGGTTTCACAGTTCCAGTAATATACTGGAGCCGTGTTATAGGGGGAAACCCCTCCTTCGGAATCCCCAATACCTCACCAATATATTTTTTAAGCATTTCACCTGCTGGTATTAAAGGAGATTTGGGGAAGTTCAACAGTCTCAGGTTATTCTTCCAATTATTATTTTCCAAATATTCTAACTTTCTTTCCTGAATTTCTTTTTCCCTGACCAAAGTTACAGTTAAATTCTTTAGTTGTTTAACCTCATTTTCCATCACAGAAATGTTTTCCTTATGTTCTTGAACATTTAAAGATAGATCCTGAGTAGTCTGTTTCAATTCCACTATCTCGCCCTTAATAGAAGCATTCATCTGCAGTAACATTCCATTTACCTCCTGTATTGCATCCCACAAACTATCCAAAGTCACCGATACTGGTCTTTTTCTTCCTCCACTGCTCTCGGAAGCCAGACCTCGGGTAGCAGGGGCAGCGACCTGCATCTGCCCCTGCTTTGCTGTTTCCAAACTCAAGGTTAATCCGGCGGTGGGTCCTCCTACCACGGACAACGGAGCGCACGCTTCCAGCTGCAATGACCCCACCGCCAGCAATTCACTTCCGGGTTGTGGAGGCGCGGTGAGAGTGGGAGGACTCAACGTCGCTCCCTCAGCGCTGTGCTCATCTCCCGGGGGGGTTGAGACCGTCGAAGTAGAGGTCAGCTTGCCAAGGATCCCGATACCAAAGTTCTCCAATGTCGATTGCCTGGAGATTGGTGTCGATGTTGGTGCCATGGAGGTAGGTACCAGCGTTTTCGCCTTTCTCTTCCCCATCTAGACAGTCGGGGAGAGAAATTCTCGAGGTCGTACAGAGAAGATTCTGAGGAGCTCCGGGTTCACACAACCATTATCTCCGCCATCTTGCCTAAAATGTCGCAGAGTTTGAGTTAGCTTCTGCTTACTGCAACCTTTCAAAAATAGGGGCAATAACTGAAAAGTGAAGAGCCATTTAGAGGCCAGAATCATATTAAACAGGTAAATATAGCCCGAAAGAGACAGGGGATTTGCGCCCCAGAGTCCCAGCCTCAGTTGTGTCTCCTCCAAAAATTGTCTAATATTCCTATCATAGAGGGTGATAAGGTCAGCAGGTAGGAGAATGCCTATATTGGAGAGCCTCATCCTCCCACTGCAATGGGAAGGGTCCCCGTCCAACTACTCACTACCAACCTGTAAGGCTTTAGAATTATGAAGATTGAGGGAAAACTCTGAGAGCCGGCGATATCGGGCAATCAAATCCAGGAATGCCAACAGATACCTCTGTAGGTGTGACAGCTCTACCAGCAAATCATTTGCAAACGCTAAACCCTGTATCTAAGTGCACTGTATTTGTACTCTGGAAATCTGCGGATCATGATTGAGGACACAAAGTAAGGGTTCTAAAGATAAAACGAAGAGGGGAGGGGATAACGGGCAGCTCTGTCTCGTGCCCTTGCAGATGGGAAAGATTAGACAGTGCATCCCATTTACCAGGAGTTGTGCTTGGGGACCCTGATAAAGTGTACAAAACGCTCTTAGAAACCAGCTCCAGATTCCAAATAGGTAAGGACACCGAATGTCAAAAGCCTTCTCGGCATCTAAACTAGTTACTAATGCTGGAATATCACACAAACGGCAATGGGTCATTACCAGGAAGAATCTTTGAACATTACAGACCGACTGTCTTCACAAACCCTACTTGAGTGTCTGCCACCAGCATTGGTAAAAGTCTCCCAAGTGTACTGCTAAAATTTTGGAGATGAGATTTGCATCCACATTCAGAAGGGAGATAGGTTGGTAGGAGTCCGCTTGATCTTTGGGCTTATGAGGCTTTGATATCAAAGTAATTAAAGCCATACCATCGTGAGACATAATAAAGGTCCAAGAAGTTGTAACTGAAGGCTTTTGTAAAACCCACCTGAAAAGCCATCAGGCCCTGGGGCTAAGTTTTGAGGGATTTGATAGCTTGCTGGAGCTCCTTGGCCTCAAAGGGCTTATTGAGGGTCTGCAAAGCCTCTGCTGTCAGGAAGGGGAGAGAAGTGGCCGACAAATTCACTGAGGGCAGCTGGAAACAAACTTACTACTACTACTTATTTCTATAGCGCTACTAGACGTACGCAGTGCTGTACACTTGAACATGAAGAGACAGTCCCTGCTCGACAGAGCTTACAATCTAATTAGGACAGACAAGAGATAAGGGAATATTAAAGTGAGGATGATAAAATAAGGGTTCTTAACAAGTGAACAAGAGTTAGGAGTTAAAAGCAGCATCAAAAAGGTGGGCTTTTAGCTTAGATTTGAAGACGGTCAGAGATGGAGCTTGACGTACCGGCTCAGGAAGTCTATTCCAGGCATATGGTGCAGCAAGATAAAAGGAACGGAGTCTGGAGTTAGCAGTGGAGGAGAAGGGTGCAGATAAGAGAGATTTACCCAGTAAATGGAGTTCCCGGGGAGGAATGCAGGGAGAGATGAGAGTGGAGAGCAGTGGTGTGCTGGTAAATGTTTAACAACAGGCTCTCTCCCCGGTCCCCCTCTGCGACCCCCCCCCCCCCAAATTGCAAAGCTGGCTATAGCCGGGGAAAGAGCCTTGGGGGGGGGGGGGGGGGTGGCAATGCATTACTCTAGGAAAAAAAAATTTAAATGATCCCAGGTTCCAATCTAATTCATGTTTAATGTGCGATAAAATGCCATGAATAAGTAAATAAATATAAACTTTTAATATTGAGCACCTGATTCTCAAAGTGAACATATTCCAAACACTATAATGAAAATAAAATTATTTTTTTTCTACCTTTGTTGTCTGGTGACTGTTTTTCTGATCATGCTGGCCCAGTATCTGATTCTGCTGCTATCTGTCCTCTTAACTCCGTTTCCAGGGCTTCCTTTCCATTTATTTCTTTCCTTTCCTCCTTTCTTCATTTCTGGTCCTCAGCTTCTGCCTATTTTCTTCATCCATGTGCAGTTTTTCTCCTCTCTTCCTCCCTCATCTCATCTCCTTCCTCACTCTTCCCTCCCCTCCATCCATGTCCAGCATTTCTTCTCTCTCCCCTCCTCTCCCCTGCCCTCCATCCATCCATCCATGTCCAGCGACCCTTCTCTCCCCCCCTGCCCTCCATCCACCCATATCCAGTGACCCTTCTCTCCCCCTGCCCTGCATGCACCCATACCCAGCGACCCTCCTTTCCCCTGCCGTCCATCCACCCATGTCCAGCAGTGACCCTCCTCTCCCCTGCCCTGCATGCACCCATACCCAGCGACCCTTCTCTAACCTGCCCTGCATGCACCCATACCCAGTGCCCCTCCTTTCCCCTGCCCTCCATCAACCCATGTCCAGCAGTGACCCTCCTCTCCCCTGCCCTGAATGCACCCACACCCAGCAACCCTTCTCTCCCCTGCCCTGCATGCACCCATACCTAGTTACCCTCCTTTCCCCTGCCCTCCATCCACCCATGTCCAGCAGTGACCCTCCTCTCCCCTGCAAGCACCCATACCCGTGACTCTTCTCTCCCCTCCATCCACAAATGCCCAGCGACTCCCTTCTCTCCCCTGCTACCCCCAACCGAGTTGTTCAGCGAATTCTCCTCCCTCCCTCCGGATCCGGTCCCTCACATCACCGACCTGACTCTTCAAATTCTTCGGGGCAGGCAGTCTTGCCTGCCCGCTGCCAGCGCTGACTCTCCCCCACTCGCGCTGCCGGTTCGTGCTTCAAAATGGCCGCCTCCAAGACTTCAGCAGAAGTCTCACGAGACCACCTCTGGAAGTCTCGGTGGCCATTTTTAAAGTGCAAACCGGCAGCACCAGTGGGGGAGAGTCAGTTCTGGCAGCGGACAGGCAAGACTGCCTGCCCCAAAGAATTCGAAGAGTCAGGTCGGTGACGTGAGGGACCGGATCCGGAGGGAGGAGAGCCGACTCGCGCATTTTAACAACCGGCTCTTGCGAGCCGGATCCAGCACACCACTGGTGGAGAGGTACTGAGGAGCTGCAGAGTGAATGCACTTATAGGTCAATAAGAGGAGTTTGAACTGTATGCGGAAACGGATAGGAAGCCAGTGAACTGACTTGAGGAGAGGGCTAATATGAGCATAACGACACTGGTGGAATATTAGTCATGCAGAAAAATTTTGAACAGATCGAAGAGGAGAGAGATGGCTAAGTGGGAGACCGGTGAGAAGCAAGTTGCAATAGTGTAAGTGAGAGGTGATAAGAGTGTGGTTGAGGGTTCTGGTAGTGTGCTCAGAAAGGAAAGGGCAAATTCTGGTGATATTATAGAGAAAGAAACGACAGGTTTTAGCAGTCTGCTGAATATGTGCAGAGGTGAGGGAGGAGTCAAAGCTGACCCCAAGGTTACGAGCTGATAAGACAGGAAGGATGAGAGTGTTATCCACAGAAATAGAGAATGGGGGAGGAGGAGGTTGGTTTAGGGGGAAAGATAAGGAGCTCAGTCTTGGTCATTTTAGTTTCAGATGGTGCTGAGACATCCAGGCAGCAATGTCAGACAGGCAGGCTGATACTTTGGCCTGGATTTCGGATGAGATTTCTGGTGTGGAGAGGTAGATCTGGGAGTCATCAGCGTAAAGATGATACTGAAAACCATGGGTTGAGATCAGAGTACCAAGGGAGGAAGTATAGATGGAGAAAAGAAGAGGTCCCAGGACAGATCCCTGAGGTACACCAACTGACAGTGGGATAGAAGTAGAAGAGGATCCACTAGAGTATACACTAAAGGTACGCTGGGAGAGATAAGAAGAAAACCAGGAAAGAACAGAGCCCTGAAATCCAAGTGAGGACAGCGTATCAAGGAGTAGGCTGTGATCAACAGTGTCAAAAGCAGCAGATAGATCGAGAAGGATGAGGATAGAACAGAGACCTTTGGATCTGGCCAGGAACAGATCATTCGAGACTTTAGCAAGTGCTGTTGAATGAAGGGGGTGAAAGTCAGATTGAAGTGGATCCAGAATAGCTTAAGATGAAAGAAAGTCAAGGCAACGGCGGTGAACAGCACGTTCAAGTATCTTGGATAGGAAAGGGAGATGGGGGCGATAGTTGGAAGGACATTTAGGGTCCAATGAAGGTTTTTTTAAGGAGTGGTGTGACTACGGCATGTTTGAAGGCATCAGGAACAGTCACAGTGGACAGTGGAAGATTGAGGATATGACAGATAAAAAGGATGACAGTAGGAAAGATAGTGTTAAGTAGATGGGTGGGAATAGGATCAGAGGAACAGCTAGTTAGTTTCGAGGAGGAAATAAGATGTGTAGTTTCCTCTTCAGTGATTTCAGAAAAGGAAGAAAAGGAGGCAGGGGTTGGAGGGTTGAGAGTATGGACTAAGGGAAGGAGAGGTAGAGGTGACCTGGTTGAGAATTCAAGTTTAATCTTGTGAACCTTATCATGAAAGTACTCAGCCAGAGTCTGGGGGGAAAGTGAAGAGGGAGTTGGAGGTGAAGGCACTTTGAGGAGAGAGTTCAGTGTGGCAAAGAGATGTTGAGGGTTTGGGCCAAGAGAATTTGTCAACTGAATGTAATAGTCCTGTTTGGCAAGTAAAAGAGCAGATTAGGAGGTCAGCAAGAATTTGAAATGTATGAAGTCAGCATGGGCACGGGATTTCAGCCAAAGACGTTCGGCAGAGCGGGCACAGGAACGTAGATAGCGGATTCTAGAGGTCAGCCAAGGCTGGGGTTTGGTACGTTTTACAGAATGGGAAATGGGAGGAGCGAGAGTATCCAGAACAGGAGAGAATAATATTATAGGAAGAGACAGCCTCATTGACAGATTTGGGGCTTTGCGGCCATTACACCTTGGATCAAATAATATATTTGTCCATACAAACTGTGGAGTTGATTTTAAGTGAAAGATTTCTGGTTACTACCGTAGATTATGAAGGATGGAAGGAGGACTCCCAAGCAGCTCTACAGACACACGTCCAGAGCCTCTCACAGCATCATGTGCCTCTCTGGAATCCTTTTTAAAAACTGCCATTATATATTGGTCACCCTCCAATCTTCCATACCACGTTTGATTTAAAAAAGAAATTACTAATTACTAATAGAGCAGCAATTTCATTATTCTGGGATCTATACCATCTGGTCTGCTCTTTATTTAAAGGAACCTGTCTACTATGGTCTTTATTACAACCTATCGGAATGCTTCAACTTCCATGTTTTGGTGTTATCATAAATACCTTATTCCGAGCCATGCGCTTTTGAGAGACTATCACAGCTTTCCCCCTGTTGAAAAACTTGCTCCTCTTGGCTTTTTGGTAGGTTGACTTGAGGAGCCCTTGTGTGACCTTTAATAGGGTAAAGGATGCTTCTACCAAATCTCATCTCAGTGTAACAAGAATGTCTGTTCAAACAAAATTCCACTGTCCCCTGGAAAGTTCTGGCTATGCAAACTGCACCTAGATTCGACACTGGAAAACTGTATCCTGTCCTAAGGTTGGTTACATCCCTCACTAGCAGGTTCCTATAAGCTAGTTGAGTTGCACAGACATTACCTAATCTGCCTTAAGCCAGGCTGGCACACAAAATTGCCAGAACATAAAACAGCTGACAGTCACTGGACTAGTTAAGGCTTTGTTGATCCTGCCCCACTGGAGCCACTGCTACATTGTCAGTTGTCCTGGACACAGACTCCTTCTCAGGCAGACCGAATTTTGGTTTAGGCACAAAAACCAGCCCAAAACTCCCCTCCCACCGGCACAGAGAGCTCCCATGGCACTCTTCCAAGGCTGCTGCAGGAACTCTTGGCAGCCATTTTTATGAAGGAACCAGCAGGGCAGAAGTGACGAATTGCTTCTGCCCCAAAGAAGCCACTAGACCACCAGGGCAGTTAAAAGGTAGGTCTGGGTAGGGCTTTCGGGTTGTCCGGGGGGGGGGGGGGGGGGGGGGGGGAGAGAGGAGGAGAGTGGAGCTCAGTGGCACCCACTCTTTGGTTGGCTGTCTGACTGACCCAGTGGGACCTGGTTTCTTGGGGGGGGTTTGGTACTGGTACAAGTAGCTAGTGGGGATGACCTGCTCTTTGCTTTTGGAGGGAGGGGCATTTTTGTTTTCAGCCAAATTCGTTGAAAAACTGCCGATTCGGTTTCAGTCAAAACCAAGAATCCCGGCTTCGGTCAGCCTCTAACCTACAAGTCTCAACTGAGGCAAGAACAAAAGAGATAGGTGTCCCCTGCTTCAATCCTCTCTAGGGAAAACCATTGCAAGCAACTTGCCCATGACCCTGTGAACCCCCTAGAGAAACAGGAAGGGCACTGTGACTTTGCATGCATGGAGATCACAGAGAATAGCAAAATATGGGAAATTCATGTAGATTCCTGCCTAAGTATTATACTCCCACCTGTTTTCTTTGAATCCAGGGAAGGCATGGAAAAGGAAAATCTGGGACAAAAAAGTCCAGAGCAGGCCTGCGAGGAGATGGCGGTCTGAGCTTGAGAGGGTGCCGGTCGTGTGTGCTGTAGTTCTCTTGTTTTGCCTGAAAAACCTATTCAATATGCCTCACACTAAGAGAACAGTGCAATCGTCAGCCCTTATACCTACCCCCGCTCAGCAAACGCTTTGACACTTTCTCTCGAGCACCCCAGCTGAATCCGGTGAGAGGGGCTGAAGCATCGTTGTCCCCGCCGGAACTTAGTCAGCCGCTTTGTCCTGCTATTCTTCGGGCAATGCAAGAGGAATCAACGGAATCGGGACTCGGTGACCGGAGGGCCTCAGACGGTGGTGCAGAGCCCCAAGTAGCAGAGGAGATGATCATAGAGCTCGTTGCTCCCCAAGCAGTAACTTTGCAAACTATCTGGGCAGCGATTCAAAATTTAACCAAGGCGGTTACTAAAACATCTCAAGACACTGCTTTGCTAGTAAATAAGACAGACTCTTTATCGTTGGCTCTGGAGAGCGTTAAACAGGAAGCGACGACTCAGAATATACAGATACAAACAGATATTTCATCCCTTAAAAATGTTACAGAAACGCTAGTCGTGGATAAAATGAAAGTTGCTTTAAAGTTGGAACAGATAGAGAATTACAACAGACGTCTGAACCTGAGGATCTTAAATTTTCCCATTTCTATTGGAATTTCACCAATGGACTTTTTTTTTACTATCTTCCAGAATCTAAACAGTCTAAGGTGAATCCAATAGTTAAATGACCAAATTCCTGAACTAAATCTTCAAGGTATTTCTGCTTTATTGGAGGAGTTTATATCAGAAGTGCCCACTTGAAGGACACTATTGATATTGTTTGTTTTTGAACAAGACTTGAATGCCCTATTGAAATTATACTTTAAAAATTCACAATATGGATCTTTCCTGACGTGATATGATCTACGCAGGAACGAAGAAGAACTTTTCTTGCTTATAGCAAAGAAGTTAGATCTATGGAAGCTACATTTTTGTTAGCATACCCTTGTAAATGCTGTATAAAACACATGGGGAATAAATATATATTCTTTGAGCCAGATCAGCTTAAAAAGTTTATAGAAAATAAGAAACTGTTGAGATAGTATGTGTAAAGGTTCTAAGGGTAAGATAAATATTCTGGGGATTTGCGGACCAGGCCATTTACTTGCTTTAGTATATGTTATTAGACTTCTTATTTGATTACTCTCCCCCCCCCCCCCCCCCCCCCCCCCCCCCCACAACTGATAGTGGTCTAAGGAAGCAGAACAATTTATTTCTTGTATTATTTCTATATTTCTTTTTTTATCATGGATACAGAGATTTTGCTGTTAATAATTTTGGCTGTTACTATTTACTTAATGTAATCCCTGAAATTGTTGCTGTGTTGCAAACTTATAAGTTTATTTTGTAAACAGTAAGAAATCAATAAATTATAATTAAAAAAAAAAAAAAAAAGTCCAGAGCAAAGAGGAGCCAGAGAGGCCCCAGGGAAAATGAACAGCTCTCCAGCGTACGATTTACAACTTGTGTATAAAATGCCAGTAGACTGGCTAAGGTAGGAAAAGGTTTTCACTGGAACACTGATTGTGGGGCCCAGTAAAAGTACCTCATAAAGATTGTAAATGATCTGCTAAATGCTTTATTTTTTACTACTGAATTGCTATACTGTGAAGAGAACAGATTGCATGTATTTGTTTGAAAAAGAAAAAAAAAACTATAAAAAGATTTTCCCTACTAGAGGTGAACACTGGAAGACGCTCAACCAAAGGCCAGAGCCCTAGGAACTAACTTACCAGTCCATACCAGTCAAACCTTGGTGCCTGATCAACAGGAAATTGAAACTAAGAATAAAAACATCAGCCACCATCTACCATAGGCAGCCAGAGCTGAACCCTGGGAGCCCTCACGAGTACATTTACAAGTTGCTCACAGCATCACGCGACTCTCTGGATCTTTAAAAACTGCCATTATATATTGTACCTGCTCTACAAAGGCAGCCAAATGCTGAACCCCTGGGAGCACACTTACCTGTCCCTGCTCTAGGGGAAACACTGAAAGCTGAACCCTAGAGACTATTCAGCAGGAGGCCTGAGCCCTGGGAGCTCACTTACTGAGACCTGCTCTATCAGAAAAGCAGAAGGCTTCCTCCTTGGCTTTTATAAAACTTTTTTTTATTGCTGCAGTGCTGCTAGTTTCGAGCAGGAGCAACATTGGGGGGGCATGAAAAGGAGAGAGGGGGCCCGGAAAGAGCACTGGATGATGGGACTGGGAGAGGGCAGACGCTGATGGATGGGAGGGAGAGGGCAGACCAGACGCTGGATGAAAAGGGGCAGAGAGTGGGGGAGCAGATGCAGATGGAAGTGAGGAAAAGGGCAGATGCTGGATGGAAAGGGGGTAGACTCTGAATAGAAGGGAGAGAAAGGGAAGATCATGGAAAGGCGCAGAAAGAGTGAGCTGACGCTGGATAGAAAGGACGGAGTAAAGAGCAGATGAGGAAAGCAGAAGCCAGAGACAGGGGGCAGGGAAGTAGAAGCTAGTTGGAAAGGTGCAGATAGAGAGGGAGTAGACATTGATGGGATGGAGGGGCAGACGCTGGATGGAAAAGGGCAGAGAGGGGGAGCAGACACCGATGAAGGGAGGGAAAGGCTAGATGCTGGATGGGAAGGGGCAGAGAGAGAGACACTGATGAAGAGAGGGAAAGGGCAGATGCTGGATGGAAAGGGGCAGAGAGAGGGGGTAGATGCTGCTGGAAGGGAGGGAAAGGGCAGACGCTGGATGGAAAGGGGGTAGACTATAGATAGAAGAGAGAGAAAGGGAAGATGATGGAAAGGGGAAGCAAGAACGGGCTGACGCTGGATAGAAAGGACAGAATAAAGAGTAGATGAGGAAAGCAGAAGCCAGAGAAAACAAGGTAGATAAAAACTTATTTTTCTTTTTTTGCTTTAGGATAAAGTTGTATTACTATTAATAAATGTTTATAAGCAGAAAATGGAAATAATGTAACCTTTTTATTGGACTAATTTATTTAATACATTATGACTAACTTTAAGAGACCAAAACCCCCTTACTCGTGTAACACCAAGTAAACTATACTGACCTGAGGAAAGAGGTTTTGGTCTCTGAAAGCTAAATGTATTATTAGTCCAATAAAATGGTTATGATCTTATTTTCCATATTTGTTTTATTTCTATTTGTTAATTTGTAAAGTGGTGATGGCATTTGTTAGTTTTTTTCAAATTTACATCTTCTTATATTTTGCACAGTACTAGAGGACATGCATACATTATCACTATCACTGTTTCTGCTTCCGTGGTGCTGCATTATATCAAAGTCTGGCTTCTAGGGGCTTCAGTTTAAATTTTCTCTACATATTTCTATTTTTAGTTTATGCTTATTCTATACTGAGTTAGTGTTTCTGTGAAAAAGAAATGGTTTTCTGTTGGCATTGATTATGCAGACCGACAATCTGTACTATTCTGACTGGTTTAGTTTTGCAATAGGAATATTGATGTTCTACTGTTCACTGCAATGTTTAAGATGCTGCCCTTTTCTAAATACACCCTTGTTGTGTGACTCATAGAAGTTACTAGTGCTTATGGTATGGTAGAATTGCTCTGTATGTCATGAGTGACATTTGTTGTGTTTTGTATTAATTGACAGTAGGCCTAGTACTAGATTTTGAATTTTGGATTTGGTATAGCATGTATTTTCCTGTCTCCTGGAGAGCTTACAATTTAATGTAACACACAACAGTTTCTCTTATATACCACTGCCACCTCACACTTCTAAGAAGTTAACAAAAAATGCTAGAATATAAATCTAGGAATTACATAAAATACATATTAAATTTCTTTTCTGACCATTTTCTCATTGCATGATTACTAAAAATATTTTTTTCATATGTTTGGGGGGGGGGGGGGGGGGGGGGAGGTATTAAACATTGATCTGCCCAGACTGTCAAGTATGCTAAGTACGGAACTGCCTAGGACCCTGACTGGTCCAGAACTCCTGTAGTGACTCATCAGCCTAATACTGCTTCTGCAGCCTACGGTGAAGGTCCCTCTAAACAATGACCAACCACCCTGTAAGCAGAAGCCAAGAGCTCTCAGAAGTAGCCCAACAAAGACCCTGAAGACTACCCTAAGGAGGGGCTCACCCTAATCAAATTATCTGCCCTGCACTAGCACCCCAAGGAAAGGAGGCTGTTGTTGAATAGCAACGTCCATGTCCACTGAAGTTGGAGCCAAGTTCACAAAAGGGGAGGGGCGGAGAAGGGTTTTCCTGAAGAATTAATAATTGGCCCTTACATTAGGTGTTTAACAGTTCAGGACTTCTCCAAACGCAATATCTCCTAAGGGGAGGATGGAACTTGCCCCACACAACTGAGGATCATCATCTCTGCCTATTTAAAAAGGAGATAGAGCAGCTTTTAAACTAGAAATGGGGGGGGATGGCCGACAGTCGCTCAAAAGCGCATGGTTTGGGATAAGGTATCTTCCAAAGATATCACCAAAACAGGGAAGATAGGGTATCCTGATAGTGAGGTTGCAAAAGAGACCGAGTAGATCAGGTGTCCTTAAATAAAAACAAAAACCAGACAAAAGACTGCAAATTAATACTGTCAAGTACTAAGCATGATGTAAACAGGAACAACAAACATAGTTTGAAATGTCTATATGCGAATGCCAGGAACCTAAGAAATAAGATGGGTTAGAATATATTGCACTAAATGAAAAATTAGATATAATAGGCATCTCTGAGACCTGGTGGAAGGAGGATAACCAGTGGGACACTGTCATACCGGGGTACAAATTATATTGTAGTGATAGGGTGGATCGAATTGGTGGAGGGGTAGCATTGTATATTAACGAGAGCCTTGAATCAAATAGATTGAAAAATCTGCAGGAAACAGAACACTTCTTGGAATCACTGTGGATTGAAATTCCATGTGTAAAGGGGAAAAGGATAGTGATAGGAGTGTATTACAGTCCAACTGGCCAGAAGGAACAGACGGATGCAGAAATGTTAAAGGAAATTAGGGATGGAGTGTATTGCAGTCCAACTGGCCAGGATGAACAGACGGATGCAGAAATGTTAAAGGAAATTAGGGACACAAACAAACTGGGCAACACAATAATAATGGGTGATTTCAATTACCTCGATATTGACTGGGCAAATGTAACATCGGGGAACGCTAGGGAGGTAAAATTCCTTGATGATCAAGGACAACTTTACGGAGCAGCTGGTACAGGAGCTGACGAGAGAAGTAAAAATTCTAGACCTAGTCCTTAGAGGAGCGCATCATCTGGTGCAGGAGGTAATGGTGATGGGGCCGTTTGATAACAGTGATCATAACATGATCGGATTTTATATTAGCATTGAAGAATACATAGGACAACAAATACGTTAGCGTTTAACTTAAAAAAAGGTGACTATGATAAAATGAGAAGAACGGTGAAAAAAAAAACAGAGGAGCGACTGCGAGGGTCAAAAATTTACATCAGGCATGGATGCTGTTCAAAAACACCATCCTGGAAGCCCAGGCCAAATATATTCCATGTATTAAAAAAGGAGGACAGAAGACCAAACGACAGACAGCGTGGTTAAAAAGTGAGGTGAAGGAAGCTATTAGAGCTAAAAGAAAATCCTTCAGAAAATGGAAGACTGAACCAAATGAAAATAATAAGAAACAGCATAAGGAATGTCAAGTGAAATGCAAAGCGCTGATAAGGAAGGCTAAGAGGGACTTCGAAAAAAAGATTGTGCTGGAGGCAAAAACACATAGTAAAAAATTTTTCAGGTATATTAAAAGCAGGAAGCCGGCAAAAGAATTGGTCGGACCGCTAGATGACTGAGGAGTAAAAAGGGCGATCAGGGAAGACAAAGCCGTAGTGGAGAGATTAAATGAATTCTTTGCTTTGGACTTCACCGAGGAAGATTTGGGTGGGATACCGGTGCCGGAAATAGTATTCGACGCTGATGAGTCGGAGAAACTTAATGAATTCTCTGTAAACCTGGAGGATGTAATGGGGCAGTTCTACAAACTGAAGAGTAGCAAATCTCCTGGACCGGATGGTATTCATCCCAGAGTACTGATAGAACTGAAAAATGAGCTTGCGGAGCTATTAGTAATATGTAATTTATCCTTAAAATCGAGAGTGGTACCAGAAGATTGGAGGGTGGCCAATGCAACGCCGATTTTTAAAAAAGGTTCCAGAGGAGATCCGGAAAACTATAGACCGGTGAGTGATGTCGATGCCGGGCAAAATGGTAGAGACTATTATTAAGAACAAAATTACACAGCATATTCAAAAGCATGGATTAATGAGACAAAGTCAACATGGATTTAGTGAAGGGAAATCTTACCTCACCAATCTACTACATTTCTTTGAAGGGGTGAAGAAACATGTGGATAAAGGTGAGCCGGTTGATATTGTGTATCTGGATTTTCAGAAGGCGTTTGACAAAGTACCTCAAGAAACACTCCAGAGGAAAATGAAGAGTCATGAGATAGGAGGTAGTGTTCTATTGTGGATTAAAAACTGGTTAAAAGATAGAAAGAGTAGGGTTAAATGGTCAGTATTCTCAATGGAGAAGGGTAGTTAGAGGGGTTCCCCAGGGGTCTGTACTTGGACTGCTGCTTTTTAACATATTTATAAATAACCTAGAGATGGGAGTAACTAGTGATGTATCTACCTCTGAGAGCCTAAAAATACTTGGTGTTATAATCGATCTCAATCTAACACTCGAAAGCCAAATAAACTCCACTACAAAGAAAATGTTCTTTTCATTGTGGAAACTTAAAACGGATAAAACCTTCCTTCCAGAGAGAAGTATTTCATAATCTAATACAATCAATCGTATTATGCCACAGACTACTGCAATGGAATATATGTAGGATGTGAAGAACAACTTACAAAAAAACTACAGACCGCCCAAAACACAGCAGCCAGATTAATCTATGGAAAATCCAAATTCGATAGTGCTAAACCCCTTCGAGAGAAACTGCATTGGGTTCCAATTAAGGAACGTATCACCTTCAAAATCTGCACCCTAGTCCACAAAATTCTTTACAGAGAAGCCCCTGGATACATGACAAACCTAATCAATCTACCTTCCAGGAATATATCCAGATCATCCCGTTCATACTTAAACCTCCACTACCCTAACTGCAATGGTCTCAAATATAAATCCATTTATGCATCCACCTTCTCCTTTATAAGTACACAACTATGGAATGCACTGCCAAAAGTTGTGAAAACAATCCACAATCATCTTAATTTCAGGAAATCACTCAAGACCAGCTTATTCGGAAAGGCTTACCCCAAGGATCCAACATAAGTCCCTCGTTCTGCAACACAGCAAATTAATGGACCGTATTGACCACTTTTACCCTCACCTTTTGCCCTTATACCCCATTTTTTTTATCTCCTTGTCCTCTACACTATGTTATCTGTATAGTGACTGGATTGGCGACTGCCTTTATGGTTTGATGTTAGCCACATTGAGCCTGCGAGTTGGTGGAAAAATGTGGGGCACAAATGTGTTAAAAGAAATAAAATGAATAAATTTGCTGACGACTCAAAGTTATTCAAAGTCGTTAAATCGTGGGAGGATTGTGAAAAATTACAAGAGGATCTTACGAGACTGGGAGACTGGGCATCTAAATGGCAGATGACGTTTAATGTGAGCACGTGCAAAGTGATGCATGTGGGAAAGCGGAACCCGAATTATAGCTACGTCAAGCAAGGTTCCACGTTAGGAGTCATGGACCAAGAAAGGGATCTAGGTGTTGTCGTTGATGATGCGTTGAAACCTTCTGCTCAGTGTGCTGCTGCGGCTAAGAAAGCAAATAGAATGTTAGGTATTATTAGGAAAGGAATGGAAAACAAAAATAAGGATGGGAAAATTAGGTTCTTACCTTGGTAATTTTCTTTCCTTTAGTCACAGCAGATTAATCCATTAACTGATGGGTTGTATCCGCCTACCAACAGGTGGAGATAGAGAACACTGAAAAACCACAGTGACCCTTGGACGGCTAGCCCCAACTGCCTTCAGTATTTGAGATTTCCAAAGCAGAGTGAACCATAAAGGTAGAACAACATAAACTTTCCTCACAGCGAACAAACGCCCCAGAACAGGAGCAATAACCATACAAAGGTGGGACGATCTCAACCTCCTGTAGTAGATCATCATGTAGAAATTCTGAGAACTGGTTTTCAACTTCTCCCAATCAGATCTATATCTGCATGGAAGATCTGAACAAAAAACAATGCCAGACAGGGAGGGATCATGGATTCATCTGCTGTGACTAAAGGAAAGAAAATTACCAAGGTAAGAACCTAATTTTCCCTTCCTTGATCGTCAGTAGCAGATGAATCCATTAACTGATGGGATGTACAAAAGCAATCCCTACTTAGGGTGGGACCAGGCCACACCGCGAGCAAGCACTTGTGCTCCACAAATCGCGTCCTGCTTCGCTGCAACATCCAGCCTGTAATGCCGGACAAATGAGAACTGAGAAGCCCAAGTAGCCGCACTACAGATCTCTTGAAGAGAGAGAGTGCACCCATTTCAGCCCACGAGGAGGAAATCTCTCTCGTGGAATGCACCTTAAACGCTTCAGGCGGAAACTGGCCTGAAAGCAGATACGCAGAAAAAATGACTTCCTTGAGCCAACAGGCTATAGTGACCTTAGACGCCGGACACCCACGTCGAAGACCTGACAAGAATACAAAAAGGTGATCAGAAGTCCTGAAGTCATTTGTCATGTGTAGATACTGCAATAGCGTCCTGCGAACATCCAAAAGAAGTAACTACCCAAAGGAGTCCGGGAAATCTTCCCTAGATAAGGAAGGAAGAAAAATGGGCTGGTTCAGGTGAAACGCTGAAACCACTTAAGGCAGGAAGGAAGGCATTGTACGTACCGTTACTCCGGACTCCGAGAATTGCAGAAAAGGGTCCCGACAGGACAGCGCCTGAAGCTTAGACACGCGTCTAGCCGATGTCATGGCCACCAAAAAAACTGTCTTGAGAGTCACATCCTTCTCCGAAGCTTGCTTAAGCGGCTCGAAAGGCAAACACTGGAGAGCCTTCAACACCAGCCCCAGGCCGGACAAGGCGACTGCAAGGGAGGACGGAGCCGAAGCACCCCTTTGAGAAATCGGGCAATGTCCGGTTGACCAGCAAGGGACAAGCCAGCGACTTTCCCTCGATAGCATGCCAATGCTGCCACTTGAACCCGCAGGGAACTGTAAGCCAGGCCTTTTTGTAAGCCATCCTGCAAAAAGTCCAGCACTGGTGAGACAGATGCCCACATGTGAGTGATCGCCTTTGAAACACACCAAGCCTCAAACTTGCGCCAGATCCGAGCATAAGCTGCGGAGGTGGACTGTTTGCGGGCCTGCAAGAGAGTGGAAATGACCCTGTTAGAATAGCCCTTGTCTCTCAATTGCGCCCTCTCAAGAGCCAGGCCGTAAGACCAAATCGGCAGGGATCCTCCATAGACACCGAACCCTGAACCAACAGGTTCGGCACCAGGGGCAAATGAAATGGAGCCTCCACCATCAGCCGACGGGAGATCTGCATACCATGGACGCCTTGGCCAGTCCGGAGTGATAATAATCACCAATCCCCGGTGTAGTCGAATCCGAAGTAGGACTTGCCCTATCAAGGGCCAAGGAGGGAACACATACAGGAGCTCCAAGGGCCAGGGTTGAGCCAGAGCATCCAACCCTGCCGACTGAGTATCTTTCCTTCTGCTGAAAAAGCGAGGCACTTTGGCGTTTGCACTTGATGCCATTAGATCCATTCCGGGTGTCCCCCATTTGGCACAAATCTGAAGAAAAACTTCTGCCAGTTCCCATTCCGCCAGGTCGATCAGATGCCTGCTGAGAAAATCGGCTTGCACGTTGCTCTGACCTGCTATGTGAGCTGCTGACAGAAGTTGCAGGTGGAGCTCGGCCCAGTGACAAATCTGAGCGGCCTCCGAAGCCAGGGCCCTGCAGTGAGTGCCGCCCTGACGATTTATGTAGGCCACCGCTGTCGTGTTGTCTGACAGGACCCGGACAGCAAGGGTCTTTTGAAAGGCCATAAGAGCCTGGAATATCGCTCTCAGTTCCAAGCGACTGATGGACCACCCCGTGTCCACGGTTGTCCACTGACCCTGAGCATAGCTTCCCTGGCAATGCGCTCCCCAGCCCAAAAGGCTGGCATCTGTTATCACCAGGCACCAAGAAGGAAGTGCAAGCGGCATTCCTTGGTACAGCATCCTGTCGGAGAGCCACCACTCCATAATGTGCCAGGCCGCAGGGAGCCACATTAGTCTGCGTAGATATTCCTGGGAAAACGGAGACCATTGTTGAAGCAGGGCAATCTGCAGAGGCCTCATATGCGCTCTCGCCCAAGGAACCACCTCCAAGGTGGCCGTCATCGACCCCAGCAGCTGGACAAAGTCGCAAGCTCTCGGGCGAGGCATCCGCAGGAGCAGACGGACCTGATTCTGAAGCTTGCACTGCCTTTGGTCGGGGAGAAAGACAAACCCTGAGGCCGTGTCGAACCGGACCCCCAAATACACAAGAGACTGAGAGGGGGTCAGGTGACTTTTGGGTATATTGACCACCCAGCCTAGTTCCTGCAGGACTGTAACCACTCTGGCTGTGGCAACACGACTTTCGGTTACCGAATCGCTCTGATGAGCCAGTTGTCGAGATAAGGGTGAACTCTGATACCCTCTCGCCTGAGATAGGCAGCTACCGCCACCATTACCTTGGAAAAGGTACAGGGAGCTGTGGCTAGGCCGAAAGGCAAGGCCTGAAACTGGAAATGTTGTCCCAACACCGCAAACCGGAGAAACCGCTTATGCGGGGGCCAAATAGGAATGTGCAACTATGCTTCTTTTAGGTCCAAAGACGTGAGAAACTCTCCTGGCTGTACCGCCGCAATGACGGAGCGCAGGGTTTCCATGCGAAGTCGTATTCGAGGGCCTCGTTGATTCTTCACAAGTTGAGGATCGGTCTGAAAGACCCGCCTTTTCGAGGCACGACAAAATTAATGGAATAGCAGCCGCAACCACGTTCGGCAGGAGGCACCGGGATCACCGCTCCGAGGTGCAGCAAGACTTGTAAGGTCTCCTCTACCGCCGCCCGTTTTATGGCAGTGCCGCATCGGGACTCCACAAACATGTCTCTCACCGGGGCACCGAATTCCAGTCAGTAACCTTCTCTGATCAGGTCCAAGACCCACTGATCCGAGGTGATCTTGGCCCACTCCTCCAGAAAGAGGGAAAGACATCCTCCTACTGCAGGAATCGAGAAGTGGGCCGGTGTCCCATCATTGTGGAGGGCGCCCCTGAACTCCTGGCCTTCAACCGGCCCCTGCAGAACGTTTGTCCGAGCGAAAGGAGTTCCTCTGAAAACGGTCACGTTGAGAAAAGCCAGCAGAGCGCCTCGGGCGATACCTGCGAGCTTCACAGAAGCGAGGTCTGGAAGAGGAGGGAAACACAGGACCCTTGGAAGAAGGCCGCGGCCTATCCTCAGGTAACCGCTGGGGCTTAGAGTCCCCCAGGTCTTTCACAATCTTCTCCAATTCTTCTCCAAATAGCAGGAGGCCCTGAAAGGGTAACCTCACCAGTCTTTGCTTAGAGGTCATGTCAGCCACCCAATGCCGCAGCCAAAGAAGGCGGCGGGCAGAAACCGCCACAGACATCTGTTTAGCGGAAGCTCTGACCAGATCATACAGGGCATCAGCCAAAAATGACAGGGCTGACTCCATCCGCGGGGCTACCTCAGAGAGGGACCTTGCACCATCCGCGGGCTGTTCCACCGCCTGTTGTAACCAGGAAAGACATGCTCGGGCTGCATAGGAACTGTAAACAGACGCCCTTAAGGCAAGGCCCGAAATTTGAAAGGACCGCTTCAGCGTGGATTCCAGCCGCCGGTCCTGCATGTCTTTCAAAGCGACCCCTCCCTCTACCGGGAGAGTGGTCTTTTTAGTCACCGCCGTGACTAACGCATCCACTTTAGGCATCCCCAAAGGGGCCTAGTGCTCCTCACTCAGAGGGTAAAGCTGACCCATAGCCCTGGCCACTTTCAAAGGCCCATCGGGGTCAGACCATTGAGCAGAAATAAGCTCTTGGATGGAGACATGCACAGGAAAGGCCCGAGTAGACTTCTTAGTAATCGCCATCCTAAGATTAACAAAGGAGGCATTGCCCTCAGCAGGATCATCAATCGAGAGGGCCTGCAAGGCATCAGTAATGAGAGCTGGCAGCTCGTCATGGTGGAAAATCCAAACTGCATTGGGATCATCCGAATCCAGAAGCAAACAGGTACCCTCATCTGTATCATCCGTCCATGAGGGCCTGCCAGATCCCTCAGACTCCCCACATCCCAACCACGGGAGGAGGGGGGAAGGATATGCGCCACTTTCAGATGGGGAATTTACCTGTCTATGTTTAGCGTGTTTCCAATGCTCGGGGGAGGAAAAAACATCTGTAGCCATCCCCGGGGCATCAACACCCGGAGGGAAACCAGAATGCAACGCAGTGTCAGACACCTGCGGCAGAGCTCTTTTCAGCATGAAGGGTTTATGCATTAAAAGCACAAACTCAGGGGAGAAAAACTCACCCTGACCCTTCGCCTCCGAATTAGGAGAAACAGATGTTGGAGCTCCCTCTGGCAGCCTCTAAACGAGGCGTCCCCCTGCACTCAGACTCCTCCGCAACCGCGAGGGTCGAGGCATGCACCGCTTCCAAAATGGCGCCCACTGCCAGCACCATCGAGCAGGAAGAATCATCGCTCGCCATGCTCGTACTAGCGCGAACGTCTAAGGAGCACGTTTTGCACAGCCCGCTGCTGATCTGCGTTTACAACGGAAGCAGCGCTTAACTCCCTCAGCAGCCATCGCCTGACTGGACGGAAATATAGCAATAAAATGGCGGCTTTGCGCCAAAACTTACCCCATTCGGAACGGCATTCGCGGGACCTCCCCGGAGGAGCTGGGCACCACTCTCACCTCAAAAGACCGAGTCAACGAGCTCCGGTCAAGCTGCACTGAACCAGAATCTCTGTGAAAAGCCTCAGAACAGCCACGCAGTAAAAGCACACTCTTTTTTTTTTTTTTTTTTTAATGCTGTGAGGAAAGTAGGAGGCAGGCAGCAACAGAGGGACTCTGGGAGGACGGGGGAATGGGTAAGGCAGGGAAAGGGCGAACCTATATGTCTTTAAAGTGGGCACCACCAGCCACAACACCCCTGCTCAACTGGCAAAGCACAGGAGCCACCCCAGGCAGAAATCCAGGAGCTGATCAAGCTACGTCCACACCTGCTGGGAGATAGAGAAATACTGAAGGCAGTTGGGGCTAGCCGTCCAAGGGTCACTGTGGTTTTTCAGTGTTCTCTATCTCCACCTGCTGGTAGGCTGATACAACCCATCAGTTAATGGATCCATCTGCTGATGATAAGGAAGTTATAATGCCTTTGTATCACTTCATGGTGCGACCACACCTCGAATATTGTGTTCAATTCTGGTCGCCGTATCTCAAAAAAGATATAGTGGAATTAGAAAAGGTGCAGAGAAGGGCGACGAAAAATGATAAAGGGGATGGGACGACTTCCCTATGAGGAAAGGCTAAAGTGGCTAGGGCTTTTCAGCTTGGAGAAAAGGCGGCTGAGGGGAGATATGATAGAGGTCTATAAAATAATGAGTGGAGTTGAACGGGTAGATGTGAAGCATCAGTTTACGCTTTCCAAAAATATTAGGACTAGGGGGTATGCGATGAAGCTACAATGTAGTAAATTTAAAACGAATTGGAGAAACGTTTTCTTCACTCAGCGTGTAATTAAACTCTGGAATTCGTTGCCAGAGAATGTGGTAAAGGCGGTTAGCTTAGCGGAGTTTTAAAAAGGTTTGGACGGCTTCCTGAAGGAAAAGTCCATAGATCATTATTAAATGGACTAGGGGAAATCTACTATTTCTGGGATAAGCAGTATAAAATATTTTATACTTTTTTGGGATCTTGCCATGTGTTTGTGACCTGGATTGGCCACTGTTGGAAACAGGATGTTGGATTGATGGACCTTTGGTCTTTCCCACTAAGGTAATACTTATGTACTTATGTGCAGGAGTGCCCAAGAAACCCAGCCAGTCTATTGTGGTACTGCACTGAACTAGTCTAGGCTGGGTGTTAAAGAGGAGCCCCCCACCCCAATGATCCCAAGAAACTTCAGTTAGTACAGAATATGGCAATTAATTTGTCATGCTCATATATTTGATCATGTTTCTACTCTTTTTCAAAAAAGGCCTGTTTCTGACACAAATGAAACGGGCGCTAGCAAGGTTTTCCTCGGAGTGTGTATGTTTGAGAGAGTGTGTGTGAGAGTGACTGTGTGAGAGAGAGAGAGTGAATGTGCGAGTGTGACAGAGAGAGTGAGACTGGGTGCGAGTGTGTCTGTGAGAGAGAGAGTGTGTATGTGAGCATGAGAGTGTGTGCCAGGGCCCCACCTCCCTCCCAGTTCCAAAGTCCCCCCTCCCTCCGAGTTTCAGGGTCGTCGTCCTCCCCCCTCCCAGTTCCAGGGTCGTCGTCCCCTCCCTCCCAGTTCCAGGGTCGTCCCCTCCCTGCCTCCCTCTGAGTTTCAGGGTCCCCTCCCTCCCCTGCATTATGCTCTCGCCCCTGCATTCATCCATATGCAGGCAACGTCCTCTGTGCCCTGCTCCCTCCCTCCATCCATGTGCAGCATTCTCTCCCCTGCCCCCTCCACCTCCCTCCGAGTTCCAGTGTCCCCCTCCCTCTCTCCCATTTCCATGGTCCCCCCTCCCTCTGTCCCTCCCTTCCAGTTCCAGGGTCCCATGGAACTGGGAGGGAGGGGGGGGGACAGAGAACATTGGAGTGACATCAGCAGGTGGTTACAATCCCAGTGACACACATTGGAACGTTGGAGGAGTGATGTCAGCAGGTGGTTACGATCCCAGTGAGACACATTGGAATGTTGGAGGAGCAAATTATTATATATATATATATATATATATATATATATATATATATATATATATTCATTTTTTTCTCTTTGCGACTATTAAGTGTACATCTTTTATAACAACCCTGTTATTTTAGGTAGTGATGTGTGTTTTTCTCGTCTTTTTTCTAGTTTGGTACATTTTGACACACATTTTGCTGCTGTGAATATAATGTATTTTTTCTTTTTTACTCTTTGCAACCAAAAAATGCATATATTTTATATCAACCCTGCTATTCTAGGTAGCATTGTGTTTTTCTTGTCTCTTGTTTCCAAGTTTGGTGCATTTCAACTTGACATTTTGTTGCTGTGCTTATAAGATTTTTTTGAAGTTTCTTTTGAAGTTGATCATGTCACTCTTGGTATTGCTCCAGATGGAGTTCCTAACAAATGAGGCTTGCAGTCTTAAATATATCTAGATGCTCATATTGTTTTGTGAAATTGGTATTTGCCCTTTGTGATTTTATTTTGTTCTTTCATGGAACTAAATCCATGATACTGTGCTTGTTCATTTGACATTATTTATTATAAAAGATTTTATTAAAAATGGTACTATAGACATTATTTATTAGGAACATTATTATTTACCATTATTTATTATTAGATGCTGTACTATTGGATTCTCCAGCCCATTTTTGTGTTATCATCAGTGGCTGGTATGTTGTATCATTTATTTGCGTACTGCTATGAAGGGAATATGGTCTGTTTGTATGACAATTATTCCATATTGTTTATTATGATCTCTCTATTTTTTTAATATTCTAATATTGAATATTTTATAAATTTAAGAATACGAATGTATGTGTGACTTTTAATATGCTTATGATTACTATTATTTTTTATTCAAATGTTTGAGTCTTTGGCTTTTATGTTTGAATAAACCTGCTGTTTGGATATACACCTGATCTACCCCTACTTCTTTTTTTTTTTTTTGTACATTGTGTGCTTTGAAAACATACCTTTTTAAGCAAGCTTTTTTTTTTTTGGGGTGTAAAGATCAAATAATCAAAAAACTTCAGACAGCCCAGAACACTGCAGCTAGACTCGTATTCGGTAAAACAAAATATGAAAGTGCTAAACCCCTACGAGAGAAACTACACTGGCTCCCACTTAAAGAACGCATCATGTTCAAAATACGCTCACTAGTTCATAAAATCATTCACGGAGACGCACCAGCCTACATCAGACTTGACTGACTTACCACCCAGGAATGCCAAAAGATCATCCCGCACATTCCTTAATCTTCACTTCCCGAACTGTAAAGGCCTAAAATACAAACTAATGCACGCGTCAAACTTCACCTACTTGAGTACACAGCTATGGAACGCATTGCCCCGCAGCTTAAAAACGATTTACAAACTAATGAACTAACGCAAACTACTGAAGACCCATCTCTTTAACAAGGCATACCACAAAGACCAACCAAAGTGAATATACACAACTACTCCACATACATTCTGAATTGTCTTATAATACTTGCTTGTTATACTATTATCATGTTTTTTCTTCATCATGCTGCCCAAGATCCTTCTGTAACACTAAATGTCTATTTTCTAATATATGTCCACCATTCATGATGTATTGTAAGCCACACTGAGCCTGCAAAAAGGTGGGAAAATGTGGGATACAAATGCAATAAATAAATAAGTGTGGAGCAGTTTCAGGTTCACTGACACTATCCCCAACCTTGCCTTTTCCCTTTCTTTTTCCCCTTTCCCTAATCTCTCCCCAACTGCCCTCCAAGTCCTGTTTTGATTGCTTTGGTTTAATTGCTGTTACTTTCCTATTGCATTGATGTAGTTCCTTTCACGCTATTTTGTATTTAAATTGTAAACTGCTAAGTTCTGCGAGTCAGCTTGGGCAGTATATTAAGTTTTAATAAACTATCCCAGGAATGTTTACCTCCATTGAGGAAGACTCACATGACATTAATAGGGGTAATCAAGATTCTTCTCTGTTTAATATTACTTGTAGAAAGGTAGGCATGGAGTCAGAACCAAAGCCTACAACTTCCTGGAAAGAAACACTAGAACAAGAAACAGTTGTATAAACAAAGCCTCAATGCTTAGCCAAGGAGGCTCTTCTGCTGTGCTCCCACCAATAAAGGTTGGAAGGGAAAATCGCTGCCCACTAAGTGCCCCAACAGCTAAAATTTCCTAATACAAGGGAAGATATAAAAACTCCTCACACTCTGACTCCTCTTATGTTAGGAACAGGTGACTAACTGAAAAGATTACAACTCAAGCCAGGAAAACTCCAAGGAATCCTCTAAGGAAGGAGAATGGGAGGGAGACACCCGGGAATGAAAGTTCCCTGCAGATACTGTGTTTCGGGGCCCAATTGATAGCTAACGAAGACTGTTTTAAAAAATAAAGACAAAACAAGTCATTGGATTGTCAGTGTTTTCTGCCTCCATCTGCTCATTAGGGGACAATCATCCATTCACACTGTTTTCTAGCAGGATAAGGAGTTACCCATTTTAGTAAAACTAGTACTTAAAAGATGACTTACTGTATAACCAAAAGAAATAAAATGCAGTTGTAACAAAGGATAAGCCAGCATTACAACACACTCAGCGTGTCACTTCCTTAGCCAACTTGCAAAGAGCCCCAGTTAAATATATACATATACACATATATATATGTTCCTCTTTACCCTGTAATTTCCTTGCCCGTAATGTCTTGTCTGTCTGTTTTACCTAGATTGTAAGCTCTTTGAGCAGGGACTGCCTCTCTATGTCAAATGTACAGCGCTGCGTGCGTCTGGTAGCGCTATATAAATGCTATTAGTAGTAGTAGTAGTGTATATATATATATATATATATATATATATATATATATATATATATCAAACATATAAATGGCAAGTGACCGTACTCACCCGCAAATGCGCAGTAGAGACTTCCCTCTCTGTCCCGCCCCCGCGTCAATACATGATGACGGGGGCGGGACAGAGAGGGAAACTGCGCGAAGGGGAGGGAGGGAACCGCTGACGTCGCTATCGCTCCCCCCCCCCCCCGAGGTCGCCGCTACCGCTCACCCCACCCCGTCGCCACCGCCGCCCCCCCTTCACCCGGCCCGAACACTCTCTTCGGTATTGAACTTACATCGCCGACACACAGCAGGCAGATCAGCTGAGCTCCCATCGGCCTTCCTTCCCTACCTGTGCCCCACCCTCGCCAACGTTACGTCACACAAGGGCGGGACACAGGCAGAGAAGGAAGGCCGACGGGAGCTCAGCTGATCTGTGTACTGCGTTTCGGCGACGTAAGTTCAATAGTGAAGAGAGGGCCCGGGCCGGGTGGAGGGGTGGCGGCGGCGACTCCGGGGGGGGGGGGGGGGGGGGGGGGGGGAACCAACAGCGGCGACCCTGGGGGGGGGGGGGGGGGCCTTGGAAAAACCCCATGCTACCCCGTTTTAACGGGCTCAACGGCTATTATGTATATAAAATTTGAAATTCGTAGTTCCGTTCTATTTTGTGATTCAAGGGCTACCTTCAAGTTTGAGCCACAGTACACTGTTGCTGATCCCTTCCATTCTGAAACTTTATTAACTCAAGATATCTTTCTACATATTAGTATCTTCAGATTACAACTGGTTGAAATGTCATTAAAACAAAAAAAATTAATCGCATATTATACGATACCCACTACCCTTAATTAGATCTTGCCTGCTAATTTGCTTTCCTTTAGTCCCTCCAGACCAGACCAGGATTGGACAGATGGGTTGTGCTCGCCTACCAGCAGATGGAGACTGAGAAAAACTCTGACTCTAGAGAGCCAATAGGAGCCCTGGCCATGTGACCTTAGCCTCAGTATTTGAAAAACAAAGAAAGAAAGAAAGACCTTCTGTGCCTTATGGAATCCTAGCAGCCACAAAGCATTCGGCAATGCCAAATATCAGAGCTCACCAGCAACTCTCACCAGAGAAGTGGTATGGCTCGATTTGTATTACAGCTCACCAGCAACTCTCACCAGAGAAGTGGTATGGCCCACTTAAGATCTACTATAATAAAACTCACCCTCAACGTTCTGAAGACAACGTTCTGAAGTCACTCAGCCACTCCCTGAAGGGTTCATGGATTCATGGTGGTGAAGCCACAACACTGACCATGTCTCTCTGCCCCGCCCTCGCACGACGGACCAATCAGAAAAAACACCCTCAACATTCTGAAACACAAAGGACCATCACAACACCGTTCCCAGGCAACACTAGGCAACGTAAGACGGACCAATCAGAGGAAACTACATGACAATAAGGGAGGAGCATTCCCCAGCAGAATGGCTCATTATCTGTGCAGCATGGAGAGCACAGAACCACCGCTGGAACGAGAGAAGAATATTCCTGCTGTGGGTATGTGCAAAAATAGACCCGGGGGGGGGGGGGGGGGGGAATTTTTAAATGCCTAATGCCAGTACTGAAGAGTGCCAGAGGGCCTATAGCAAAGACTATATTTGGGATCGCTTGACATGGAGTCGGAGGAGCCGGAAAACAACGTGCCCGTCACCATCTGGGAAGTGGGCGAACAGGACAAGCTGCGGCCCAGCTGGAAGGATTACCCGCGACCCAGCCAGCAGCAAACAGCGACCAAGGAAGGAGGAGGAGTACTCCTTCCCTGCCTGCCTAGGAATCGCTGGAGACTGGCTGCCAAACTAACGAAACAACCGCACACCGACGCACCACCTCCATCATTCAAAAGGCATCCACACTTTCTTCAACAGAAATGCAAAATAATAATACAAAACAAACAAAGAATACATGGTTTCTCAGGCGGCTGCAGGTAACTCCCCACCCCCTTCCTCTTCCCCTTTTGCCGAAGCGGCCAAGGACGTGCCCAACCATCCCCAGCCTCAGGCAAGCTGTCTCCCACCTCGGGGATTCCCCGAGCACCCGGAGAAAGACGGCGCTGATTCCTGCAGCGCATAAATGTTCCAGCATTCCCCTGCAGCCGGCCTGAAATGGACCAAACATACCGGATCACCCTCAGACGGCCCGAGACCGTGCTCTTCTCCCTTACGCCAACTTAAAACAACCATCCCCGTCCTCAGGCAAGCCGTCACCCACCTCCAGGATGCCCAGAACCCCAGCCCAATGGAAAAAGATGGCGCTGCTTCCAACAGCACATTTCTCTTCCAGCATTCCCCTACAGCAGCCCTGAACGGCCAAAAAATACCAACAAAGAACGTGCTCCTCTACCTTCCGCCCATCTAAAACAACACTGCTGCCTCAGCACAACACACAAAAAAAAAAAAAACCTGGAAAAAAAAAACCACCACTCAGCAAAGGCTGACCCCCCTAAAACCACATTTACATTTCACCAACAGAAAGACCCCCCCCCCTCCACAAACCTCCATGACAAAACCACACACACACAATACAACAGAAACACACCCTCAAAGCCACACACCAATCCAACCCACTTTGCCAGCACAGCACAGCACATCCCACAACCCCCAAGCAAAAAAACAAAAAAAAGACACACATCAACAACCTGCACACACACCGCACCCTCACACACTCACACACAAAATAACTCTGTGACACATACATACACACACACACACACACACACAAAAAAAGCCACATGCTAGCGCCCGTTTCATTGGTTTCGGAAACGGGCCTTTTTTTACTAGTTTTATATATATTCCAGCAACTGAGCTCAGCAACAACTGTCACCAGAGAAGTGGTATGGCGTATTTAAGGTTTTATATATAGATTCCAGCAACTGAGCTCACCAGCAACCACCAGAGAAGTGGTATGGACCACGTAAAGTTTTGTATATATATAGTATTGTTCCACGAATCGTAAAGGAATGAATACACTTCCTACTTAATAAATGAAGCTAAAGAGTTGAGAGAACATGGGAGGGGCCTGGTCCAGTCTGGAGGGACTAAAGGAAAGCAAATTAGCAGGTAAGATCTAATTTCTCCTTCCTTAGCGTCCCTCCGGACCGAACCAGGATTGGACTGATGGGAAGTACCAAACCAGTAATCTGGAGGGACCCTATGAAAACTGCAGAGAAATATTCTTGCTGCATAGGCCACCTGGCGACAACTACCATGTAGTGTGTCCCAATGAGCAAAATAAAATAAAACTAGGACTAAGTTGCCACCTTACCAATGTGCACCGAGAGCACCAAAAATCGCTGTAGTAAGAATAGAGCCCGCTTCTGAAGTTGTGGAATATGTTGTAATACGCTGTGGAACTGCCCTCTCAGTGAGAAGAGAAATAGAAATTCTCATTTCCTTGATCCGTCGAGATATAGCGGGTTACAAACAATCAAACCCTTACGCCTACTGGCTAGAAGGACAAAACCAATAAGAAAAAACCGATTGGGAAAGGTGAAAACTCTAAACTACAGCAGACCGAAAAGAAGTTACCAACCGTAGAAGTATTCCACACATAGATCTACTTGCTGCAATGGCTACTAGGAAACACTGCTTGAAGAGGAAAACTTTATAGAAAAAGTTATGGCTACTAGAAAACAGTGGTTTAAGAGAAAGACCTTAAAGAAAAAACAATGGCTACTAGAAAACAGAGCTTTAAGAGGAAAAACCTTAAAGGACACCAGAAGAAAAAACAGCCCAAAAAAAGGACCTACGAGAGCTGAAAGATTAAGATTGTGATTTGAAGAGGATTTCGGCCTGTCGGGTTAAGGAGACTAAGAACCTTAAAGTAAACGAGAACTTCCAAGAAGACGAGGCCGTATCGGACCTCAGAAACAGGAAAAAACTGCAATCTGCAGGAAAAAAGAGAGTAATCCTTTATGAAAACCAACAAAAAATGAACCGCCGCATAGAAAGAACTACTGAAGCAGAGCCAAAACCGATGACCAAATAAAGCCTGATATGGAAGAAAGATGGAATTTTTTTTTTTTTTTAATATAAGACAACACCTAGTGAGTTGACGGAAGAAACGCATATAGAAGGTTGAAAAACCCCTGCTGAACGATGGCGTCTATCCCTGTCTCCGTCAAGACTTATGCTGAACGGAAGAAGCAAGAAATGTTTGTGAGCCTGAAGGCAAAAAGAGATAGCCCTGAAGTGTCGCAGTGAGGAAGTAAGGCTGAAAAGATGAGAGTCCATTCACCTGAATGCAGGGTGAGACAACTAAGAAAAAATGACTATAAACTCAAGAGTATACTCTTAACTCCTCCTTGGCGGATGACATAACCCATTGCCATGGCAAAGACCAACATAGCTCTCTCCGCCTTGTTTGTCAGTAGGGAAAACAAAATTCACCCGAAGGTAAACGAATTGCTGTGGTCCCCCAGAAAAAAAATATATACAAACAAGCTTCTGCCAAAAAGTGTACTGCACGAAGCATCCCTATGACGGAACTAAGGTTCTTGAGATAACTAGATGACACTTAAATAGCGCGATTGATGACCCTGAGATTCCCAATAGGATGAAGGAAAATTCCTTCTTGGGAACTAGAAAGTAAAATTGCATTCTGCAGAATAAAGCGAGGAAATGGCCGAAGGCCCAAGGTCACCAAGAAAAATATAAACTGGGATGTTTGCAGAGGAGACAAAAGACTCTGCGCCAACCTGACTAAACAAAGAGAAAATTAGAGATATCTGATGAGAGATCAAATGAGAGGCTTGGCTACAATCACCACCCAACCTAGAGACTGTAAGAAATGCAACACCCGGTGTGTGACCTGAGAACTCTGCTGATAAGACTTTCTCCAATTAGGCAGTCGTCTAGGTAAGGATGAAATGACCCTGAGAGCGCGATGAACATCCTCTTAGATCTATAATAGAACGGAAGAGCGAGTACTGCTGAAAATGACTGGTTAATGCATAAGCAAAAAACTAGCCATTCTCTGGGTCCTGAGGAGAAGACCAAGGACACCAGTTAAATAGGGCTACAAACCCCAGCCCTATCTCTGTGGCGTTCCATAGTTGGGTAAGTTCCAAATATAGGAGTCCACCAGCTATGGTAGTACGCTCCGGACAGAAAAAATTGTCCCAGTATGAACGTCTGATTCACTGGCCTGTAATTTCTTGGATCTCCCTAATCCACATACCACGGTCATGCCTCCTCCCTCACTGAGATGTACCAGACTCACACCCAATAGATATGAATGTTGAGCTTGTTTCAGGTTAAAACACAGAACCTAGGCCCAGGGTCCCCGGTATTCCTAGTTGTGATCAGCCATGGCAAATATTGTATGTGTTAGTTTGCAGAATTACTGCAAAGCCTTGCTTTTGGAGCAGAGGTTGCTGTTCGACACTCTTGTGAGAGTTGTCTTTTTTTTTTTTCTTTGTTTTTTAAATGCTGTTCTGATTGTAGAAAGGTGGACCTTTGAGCTTTCCCAGTATGGCAAAACTTATGTACCTATGCCCATTAGATATGAATGCTGAACTTGATGGACTTTAGGCCTTTCCCAGCACAAACATACTTATGTACCTATGGCATAAATATACAGGAAGTGAGTGAATCCCCTTCCAATTGAAAGAAAACTCTGGAGTGAAGGCGCATAGAATGAAAATGAAAAAGGACAAACTTGGAAAATACCTGTAACAAAAAAAGTGAAGTTGTGCCACAGCCACTTGGTGAAGGCAGTGTAGACAAGACTATCTGAATTCAAGAAAGCTTGAGACAACATAAGGTCTCTAAGGAAGAGGAAGAGATAGCAGATGGTATGTATAGGCTTACTGGACCAAACCAAGATGTTTATAATCTGCCAATGCTGAACTGATACAGTAGAGACAAACACAAGGAGATGGTTTGAGGACCTTCCACTATCTTTAAGTGGGAAATATGCAAAATGAAAGGATGACCTTATTCTCTAAGTGACCATATGTCCTGTAAGTACCAGAAGAAAGCTAAAATGAAATGAGAGGCTTCAAGGCCGTTGGAAAAGAAGGGAAGACATGAATAAAGCATGCCTGCTAAGGCAGCCGAGTGATTGGGAGCTTGGTAGACAGGACTGACCCTCAGAGAATATGAGAGAGCTGATATATCCCCATGGCATCTGAACAATCTACTGTATGCCTATAGAGAAGGCTTCTTAAAGTCTGAAAAAGAAAACACTGTATAACACTACAGCCATTGAGAGTGATTCTTGAAAGAAATGAAGTTATTATGGCAAGATTTGAAGAATTCCAGTCAATTGACTATTAAAGACAATGCTGCACTTTGCACCAGGAAATGAAAAGGACACAAAAAACAAAACAACCATAAAATTGTGTACTAAGAATACCAGAGCTAATAGCCAAGTTATAAATCTAAAACCTAAAGCCAGAAAACCGTGAGAGATATCTATATATGGACCCTTTAATCCAAATATTGCCTGCTTATATGATGTGGGTGTTAGAGTCCTGTTTACCTCACACACGTGTGGAGACAGATGATTAGGAAAAAAACAATTTGAAGGTGAGCTACACTTTGATGTGCCGCACAGCCTGCAACAGAGATCAAAGTTCTGGACCGAGAAACAATGGAGGGTGAATAAAAATGGGCGCCATTCGCACCACTTACACAGTGGCGGTTCCCGAAAGTGCGCCTGACACCTCCGCAACAAGCGGAGTAGGGCAGAACGTCAAGAAAGGAAAAATAAATAACAGCCAGCGAACTATGCCGCAAAAAAAAACCGGAGAAAACAGAGAATCCGAATAAAACTGAACTCCATAATAGAGAAACTGCAGCTGCAGCCTAAAAAGGCAGCCTTTCACGCCAAAACTAAAAGAACGAAATTGCTGACAGCGCCAAATGAAGAAACTCGAAAGACAGGTATCCGCAGAAAACTTGAAGGAGCCGAGAGCGCTTACAGTCCGGCGCTGCGAAAAACCGGCTGCAGCCTCCCCTGACTGGCGATACTCTCGCCACCCGAAAAAAAAACAAAACTTGTCGCGCCCCAATTTTTTTTTTTAATAAGCCTGTGCCCGCTGTCCAAACGCGAGGGAACGGAGGGAGAAATTCTGAGAAAGAAAGTGGCTCGTTAAAGGCCCCGTCAACATTATTTTCTTCTATTTCCTTCCCCTCTTTTTTTTTTTTTTTACACAGCTAAATTAGCAAAGAAAACACACTCAAGAACAAAAGAATAACCCAGAGCTGTCTGCCCAGTAGAAAACTGGGGATTGTCTTTTTTTTTTTTTTTAAACAGCTAAGCCTGCTCGTTAAAAAGCTGGGTAAAGAAAATACTTGAAACCTCCTAAAATGGCTGCCTCTCCCAAAGACCATACACCTTGCTAACCAAAGGGTAGTCCTTCCCAGTTAAGTATGGGAGATGGGGAGGGACTCGGGGCACCCGAGTGTAACACCCCCAGAGGCTGTAAAAGAAAGAAAAGAAAACCTTATCTGTCCAGCATCTAATAGAGAATTCCTAGGCACAGAAGGAGAAGTAGCAATTAGCAATATTGTTTTTTTTTTTTATTATTATTAGCCTCTAAAAGAGAAAGAGAAAGAAAGAGACTAAAGGGCCCGCTTCCTACCTGCTGGGAGACTGAGAAAATACTGAGGCTAAGGTCACATGGCCAGGGCTCCTATTAGCTCTCTAGAGTCAGAGTTTTTCTCAGTCTCCACCTGCTGGTAGGCGAGCACAACCCATCAGTCCAATCCTGGTCCGGTCCGGAGGGACGCTAAGGAAAAGACCATTTAACTTAAGATGCAATGCATCCAATGATCAATAATCCTTTTGGAATTATGATACATTCATGGAAGTTTCCTAAAAATTTAAACTGAATAAAATTAAAGCAGGTACTCCATATTTAGGCATGCAAATCCAAAGTTTATCAGTGCTTCAAATTTTTCTAGTTTATAAAGTATAATTTCTAATGCAACATTATTAAACAATTCTATTATAAAACAAATTATATAATTCCTTGAAAACATCAGTTTAGAAGACAATGGGAATATGGTTATGAAAGCATTTGTTGGGAACCAGCTCATGACCCAGTACATGCCGAAGACCTGAATTTATTAGCTGTAAGTTAGCCTTGAAGAAGTTGATGTTGTTAAATACACTGCATGGAATTTAGAGAAAGGTTATTTTAGGGTGCAGTTTGACTGCTTAATTTGGAAGCTAGAAGGGTATGAACTTCCTTCCTTTCACTCCTCTGGCACACTCATCTTTCTTCCCTCTCTGTCTCAAGAACAGCATTTTTCCTCCTTTCCCTTAACCTGGTGCCCTGCAATCTCTCTTCTCCCCCTCCTCTCCCTCCCTCATTCCCTGCCCTGAAACATCTCCCTTTCCCTTCTTCCCAATCTGCAATATCACCTAAATGCCTGTCTCTCCACCACCCCCATCTTTCCCCCTCAAATTCCCAAATGTCTTCCTCTCCCTGCTCTGCAGTCCTCAATCTCCTTTCCACTCCTGCCCAGTATCCCATACCTTTCTTTTTTCTCTCATCCCTACGCTCTTGTTTAAACAAGACATCACAATCTTAGGGCTGCAGCTGCAACAAATTCAGCATGGGCTCTATAAGCTGCAAAGGTTTGGTCAACGCTAGCTCCTCTCACACAAGATTACTGTTATCTAGGAAATCATGCAAGGCAATGGGGCCTGTGGATCTCACAAACCTGTACTGAGTTTGTCTGCTGCTACTGCTACTAGGAACATGAAACCTGAGCAGGCAACTTATTTGGAGCTCCCTCACTCATGGGCCGATGACCAGAAGCAAACAGAGGCACTAGAGGCTGTTAGCGCCATACTAGCACCTTTGCTACCGATCCATGATCAGAGCCCCCAAGCGTGAGAAACAATGCGCTCGCGGGCTATAAACACAACTAGCATGCAAAACAGGGTTCTTGGCACAAGTAGCATGCAAATACACACTAAACATATTCCTCCTCAATGATCGGTGAGCAGTATGCCAAAACCTAAGCCAGCTCGGAGCTGACGTTACGGTTTGCAGGAGGAATGGTAAGCCCTGTCCAGCATGCATTTGTCCCCCATTTCCCGTAATGCTGCAGCCTTTGCCCCCCCCCCCCCCCACTCCCCGGCAGGAGAAAGAAATATGATGTGAAGCCCCGCTCAGCATATCCCAGGATGCATTGGGCAGGGCACCATTTTCAAGGCGGCACTGACGGAAGAGGAGGGAGGCCACCTCCCTCCTTCAACAAAGGTAGGGGGTGGGGAAGGGCCATTAGACTACCAGGTTGGGGGGCGGGGGGAACTGACTGGTGGCCCAGGCCACCAGGGCTGCATGTGAAGGGGGGGGGGGGGTTAGGGGTTTGGAGACCCACTGGATCTCCAGCCCCCACCCCTGAACCTGTGTCAGGGGGATGGGGGCGGGTTTTGACTCACAGCCTACTGGGCCACCAGGGCTCTATTCGAGAAAATGCTAAGGGGCATTGTGAGAGCTGGAGACCCACCAGATCTGCAGCCCCCCCCCCCCCCCCCCCCCACACACACACACACTTGTGTCGGGGGCACTGGAGGTCCGCCGGATCTCCAGCCTCCATGTCGCTTGGCTTCAGGTGGGGGTACTTAGGGTCTGGTGGTCTCATGGACCTCCAGCCCCTGTGTTTGATAGGTCTGGGCTTTTGACAGCCTAGACCTGTCAAACAAGTGTGGGACAATCCTCCCGCACTTTTACCATATGATCAGAGATAACAACGTGCTTAAATTTGCATGCTATTATCTCTGATCGTAGGGGCGGTAAAGCCCCGTGCTGTTTTTAGAGCGCCGATTGGAACAGCACAGGGCTTTCGATCATCTGACCATCAGTTCTGGCACTGTGTTGTGGTGCATTACCCCTAAGAATCCCAAACTTCACCAATGAAGAGAAAGAAAAAAAAACCTACAAGCTGTGTTAATGGTTCTCTAATGGGAGCACAGCATGAGTAAACAGGAAGAAAAGAAGTAGCACTTACTACATGTTCCCCCACTGAACATTGGAATTGTTTCAAACATCATCTTATGAAATAGCAGTGCAACCGGTCTATAATCCAGATTCTTCTTCAACAGATAGCTATAGTAAAACACATACCGCCTTTGACTGGGAATAGTTACTCCCTAAATAAAGAGAAAACAGAAGTTGAATATTCTGAAAAGGAAAAGTTTTTTTTTATTTTATTTATAATTATTTTATAACACTTTTTACAAGCCATACACTTGTGAAACAGAAACACAGCAGATGCTAACATGCTAGTGAAGAAAACATCATATCATTAAGGTCAGCTTTCTTAGACCAAATTAAGTGGGAGGCGTGGCTGAATCATAGGAGATTTATCATAGGTAAAGCGAAGATACTTACCTATAGCTGGTATTCTCGGAGGACAGCAGGCTGATTGCTCTCACATGTGGGTCAACATCCGCTTCTGCCCAGGAATCGGCATTTTGCAAGCAAAATATAAAAAAGTTTTGCCAGAGTCTTCTGAAATGCGCGGACTGATTTCCCGCCCGTCGCGTGAACGCGTTCCCTCAATTAAATCAAAAAAGCATAAAAAGAAGGAAATAACTCCAATGGGGCGGTGGGTGGGTTTGTGAGAACAATCAGCCTGCTGACCTTGGAGAATACCTTTCTCAGAGGACAAGCAGACTGCTTGTTCTCACATGTGGGGGTATCCCTAGCAACCAGGCTCACTCAAAACAATGAACATTGGTCAATTGGGCCTTGCAACGCAGAGGACATAACTTAGATTGACCTGAAAGCATAAACAACTACAACTGACCTGAAAGCATAAACAACTAACAGAGTGCAGCCTGGAACAGAACAAAAATGGATCTACGGGGGGTGCAGTTGGATTCTAAACCCCAAACAGATTCTGCAGCACCGACTGCCCAAACCGACTGTCGCGTCAGGTATCCTGCTGAAGGCAGTAGTGAGATGTGAATGTGTGGACTGATGACCACGTTGCAGCCTTGCAAATCTCTTCAATGGAGGCTGACTAAGTGAACCACTGACGCAGCCATGGCTCTAACATTATGAGCCGTGACATGGCCCTCCAGAGTCAGCCCAGCTTGGGCATAAGTGAAGGAAATGCAATCTGCTAGCCAACTGGACATTGTGCGTTTTCTGAAGGCGAATCCCCTCCTGTTGGGATTGAAAGAAACAAACAACTGGGCGGACTGTCTAAAAGGCTTTGTCCGCTCCACGTAAAAGGCCAATGCTCTCTTGCAGTCCAAGGTATGCAAACTGCTTTCATCAGGGCGGATATGAGCATGGGGAAAGAAAGTTGGCAAGACAATTGACTGGTTCAGATGGAACTCAGACACCACCTTTGGCAGGAACTTAGGGTGTGTGCGGAGGACTATTATATTGTGATTAAATTTGATATAAGGTGCATGTACTACCAAGGCCTGAAGCTCACTGACCCTACGAGCTGAAGTAACAGCCACCAAGAAAATGACCTTCCAGGTCAAGTACTTCAGATGGCAGGTATTCAGTGGCTCAAAAGGAGCTTTCATCAGCTGAGTGAGGACGACATTGAGATCCCATGACAGTGGTGGAGGTTTGGCGGGGGCTTTGACAAAAGCAAACCTCTCATGAAGCGAACTAAAGGCTGTCCAGAGATAGGCTTACCTTCTACACGGCGATGAAAAGCACTAATCCCACTAAGGTGAACTCTTACGGAGTTGGTCTTGACAAGTGTAGAAGGTATTCAAGTAGGGTCTGTGTAGGACAAGAAAGAGGATCTAGGGTCTTGCTGTCACACCAGACGGCAAACCTCCTCCATTTGAAAGAGTAACACCTTATTCAGTTAACAACATATATATTTTAGTGTTGGGCAATTAACGCTTTAATAACACTAGTCTCAATGGAGAAGGGTAGTTAGTGGTGTTCCCCAGGGCTCTGTGCTGGGACCACGACTTTTTAACATATTTATAAATGACCTAGAGATGGGAGTAACTAGTGAGATAATTAAAATTTGCTGATGACACAAAGTCATTATTCAAAGTCGTTAAGTCACGGGAGGATTGTGAAAAATTACAAAAGGACCTTACGAGACTGGGTGTCTAAATGGCAGATGACGTTTAATTTGAGCACGTGCAAAGTGAAGCATGTGGGAAAGAGGAACCCGAATTATAGCTACGTCATGCAAGGTTCCAAGTTAGGAGTCACAGACCAAGAAAGGGATCTAGGTGTTGTCGTTGATGATACGTTGAACCTTCTGCTCAGTGTGCTGCTGCGGCTAAGAAAGCAAATAGAATGTTAGGTATTATTAGGAAAGGAATGGAAAACAAAAATGAGTATGTTATAATGCCTTTGTATCGCTCCATGGTGCGACCACACCTCGAATACTGTGTTCAATTCTGGTCGCCGTATCTCAAAAAAGATATAGTGGAATTAGAAAAGGTGCAGAGAAGGGCGACGAAAATGATAAAGGGGATGGGACGACTTCCCTATGAGGAAAGGCTAAAGCGGCTAGGGCTCTACAGCTTGGAGAAAAGGCGGCTGAGGGGAGATATGATAGAGGTCTATAAAATAATGAGTGGAATTGAACGGGTAGATGTGAAGCGTCTGTTTAAGCTTTCCAAAAACATTAGGACTAGGGAGCATGCGATGAAGCTACAATGTAGTAAATTTTAAACGAATCTGAGAAACTTTTTCTTCACTCAACGTGTAATTAAACTCTGGAATTCGTTGCCAGAGAATGTGGTAAAGGCGGTTAGTTTAGCAGAGTTTAAAAAAGGTTTGGACGGCTTCCTAAATGAAAAGTCCATAGACCGTTACTAAATGGACTTGAGGAAAATCCACTATTTCTGAGATAAGCAGTATAAAATGTTTTGTACATTTTGGGGCTCTTGAGGGGTATTTGTGACCTGGATTGGCCACTGTTGGAAACAGGATGCTGGGCTCGATGGACCTTTGGTCTTTCCCAGTATGGCAATACTCTTCGTGGAACCTTTTCTGGAAGCAAGCAAGACTCGGGAGACACCCTCTGAAAGACCCAAGGAAGCAAATTCTATGCTCTCAACATCCAGGCCGTGAAAGCCAGAGACTGGAGGTTGGGATGCAGAAGCAACCCCTCGTTTTGAGTGATGAGGGTTGGAAAACACTCCAATCTCCACGGTTCTCCGGAGGACAATTCCAGAAGAAGAGGGAACCAAATCTGACACGGCCAGAAGGGTGCAATCAGGATCATGGTTCCGCACTCTTGCTTGAGTTTCAGCAAAGTCTTCCCTACTAGAGGTATGGGAGGATACCCATACAGAAGGCCTGTCCCCCCAATGTAGGAGAAACGCATCTGACGCTAGTCTGTCGTGGGCCTGAAGCCTGGAACAGAACCAAGGGACTTTGTGATTGATCTGAGTGGCAAAAAGATCCACTGAGGGGGTGCCCCATGCTCGGAAGATCTTGCGGACTATGCCCATGTTCAGTGACCACTCGTGAGGTTGCATTATCCTGTTCAACCTGTCGGCCAGACTGTTGTTTACACCTGCCAGATAAGTGGCTTGGAGGAACATGCCGTACCGGCGAGCCCAAAGCCACATCTGGACGGCTTCCTGACACAGAGGGCGAGATCCGGTGCCCCCCTGCTTGTTGGTGTAAAACATGGCAACCTGATTGTCTGAATTAAGATTACTCGGTTGGACAGCCTTTAGAGTGTTCCAGATCGCTCTTAATTCCAAGAGGTTGATCTGCAGACCTTTTTCCTGAAAGGACCAGGCTCCCTGAGTGTGGAGCCTATCTACATGACCTCCCCACCCCAGGACAGATGTATTTGTCAGCACTTTTTGTGGCTGAGGAACTTGGAATGGTCGCCCCATGGTCAAATTGGATCGAATCGTCCACCACTGAAGAGAATTCCAAAGTCGGTGGACAGTTGGATTACATCCTCTAGATCCCCCGCAGCTTGAAACCACTGGTAAGCTAGGGTCCATTGAGCTGATCTCATATGTAGATGTGCCATGGGCATGACATGAACTGTGGAGGCTATGTGCCCCAGAAGTCTCAACATCTGCCAAGCCGTGAACTGCTGAGACACTCGAACCATGGACAGAAAGTTGTCCGCCCTTGCCTCGGGGAAATAAGCTTGAGCTGTCTGAGTGTTCAGCAGAGCTCCAATGAATTCCAATTTTTGGACTGGGGTGAGATGGGACTTGGGATAATTTATGACGAACCCCAGTAGTTCCAGCACCTGAATAAATATTCGCATGGACTCCAGAGCACCTTCCTTCGAGGTGCTCTTCACCAGCCAATTGTCAAGATAAGGAAACACATTCACTCCCAGTCTGCGAAGCGACGCTGCGACTACAGCTAGGCATTTTGTAAACACTCTGGACGCAGACCGAGGGCCAAAAGGCAGTACACGGTACTGAAAGTGCTGTGTTCCCAGCCGAAATCGAAGATACTTCCTGTGAGCTGGAAGTATCGAGATGTGTGTGTAAGCATCCTTTAAGTCCAGAGAGCATAGCCAATCGATTTCCTGAATCATGGGAAGAAGGGTGCCTAGGGAAACAACTTTTCTCGGATAAGAAATTTGTTCAGGGCCCTTAGGTCTAGGATGGGACGCACCACCCGTTTTCTTTTGCACAAGGAAGTACCTGGAATAGAACTCCAGCCCTTCTTCCCCTGGTGGAACGGGTTCGACTGCTTGGGCCTGTAGAAGGGTGGAGAGTTCCTCTTCAAGTACCTGCTTGTGCTGGGAGCTGAAGGACTGAGCTCCCCGGTGGGCAATTTGGAGGCTTGGAGTCCAGATTGAGAGTGTTTTCTAACTGGACAATTTGAAGAACCCACCGGTCGGAGTTTAAAAAGAGGCCACCTTTGGTGAAAAAATATTAACCTTCCCCCAACCGGCAAGTCCTCCAGTACGGACACGTTTACTGAGGATATGCTGAACTGGAGCCAGTCAAAAGTCTGTCTCTTGCTTTTGCTGGGGAGCCGCAGTGGCCTTAGGCGCACGCTGTTGGTGAGAAGAGAGCTAGGACTGAGCCTGGGCAGGCTGCCAAGGAGTGTACCCACGCCTAGCATAGGCATAGAGAGCACTCCTCTTCCCTCCAAAAAAACCTCCTAGATGAGGAGGTAGTAGCAAAAGACGCCCGGTGGGAGAGAGAATCCACAGCATCATTGTGCTTCTTGATCTGGTCAACTAGATCCTCTACTTTCTCACCAAAAAGGTTATCCCCCCCCCCCCCCCCCCCGCAATGAACATCAGCCATCCGCTGCTGGACCGAATGATCCAGGTCAGAGACACGCAGCTATGAGAGTCTGTGCATCACTATACATTGGGCAGCAATCCTGGATGCTACATCAAAAGTGTCAAACGTACCCCTGGCCAGGAATTTTCGACACGCCTTCTGCTGCCTGACCACCTGGCAAAAAGGTTCAGCCTGCTCCGGAGGGAGTGCATCAACCAAGCTGGACAGCTGCCTCATCGAGTTCCGCAAGTGGATGCTCATGAAGAGCTGGCATGTCTGGATCCTGGCAGCAAGCATAGCGGCCTGATATGTCTTCCTCCCAAAGAGAGTCCAAAGTTCTAAATTCTCTCCCTGGGGGCACCGAGGCATAGTCCCTAGTACTCTTGGCTCTTTTGAGGGCAGAGTCCACCACCATGGCAATGTGAGGTAGCTGAGACCTCATCAATCCAGGCTCACCATGGATGTGATATTGGGATTCAGCTTTTTTCGGGATCACGGGATTAGACAGAGAGAACGACCAGTTTCACATAAGGATTTCCTTCAGTACATTATGCAAGGGAGTCGTTGCAGCCTCTCTAGGCGGAGAAGGATAATCAAGGACATTGAGCATCTCAGCCCTGGGTTCATCCTCAACCTCCATAGGGAAGGGAATAGCCGCAGCCATTTCCCGGACAAAGGAGATCAAGGATAGACACTCCAGTGGAGAAAGTCTCCTTTCTGGTGGAGGGGAATCCCATGGGACTCGTCAGAAAAAAAAGTACCTGGGATCTTCCTCTTCCTCCCACGAACACTCATCTTCAGTATCGGACAAAAAACCTCAGAGTAGTCCGAACCTGAGCCTGACGCCGAGGAACAACGTCCTCGATGGCGGTGCCGAGAAGTCGACGCCCACCTGGACTCCGGTGAGGCTTCCTCCATCGACGTCAAAGGGGAGTTGACCTGGGTGACAGCAGACACCGATGCCGCAGGCAAAGAGCCAGATGCTGCTGCAGCACACGGTACGGTACGAAAGGCGCAAGCACCCCCGACACCGAAGCAGACTGGCGCAGCAATTCTTCCAGAAGCTCTGGAAGCAGGGCCCTGATGTGCTCGTCGAGAGTCGCAGTCGGACAAGGCTGCAGGGTCGGTAAAGGAGCCGGTGGCAGAATCTGTCAAGGTTTGGGAGCAGGTACTGGGCTGCCAGAAGACCAACGCATCGGCACCTTCTCAATAGACGGGGAGTGATCCTCTCGGCACCAACGCTTCTCGGGTGCCGATTCCATCGACACCTCGGAGCTCCCAACACCGTGTGTCGAAGGAGAATGTTGACTGTGCTTCTTCGCCTTCGCTCGATGCCCGTCATTGAGACTCCTCAGTACCAATGAGGACGTGGAATCCTCACATCTCCTTGGGGCTGGGTCCGATGAAGGTCGGTCCTGGGCGGCCTGCATAACAAGAGGCCTCGAGGTAGGTGGAGACCCACTCAATGCCTCACTGCTCTCTCAGCACGAGTTGGTCTTTCAGCAGCCATTAGCTCTGCTCCCGACATCAATGCTTCCCTCGATGTCGACGCTGCCGACCTCGGTACCAATATCGTCGTTGAAGGACCGGACCAAGCTCCAAAAAGCTTTTCTCGTTGGGCTTCTCGAGATGCTTGCGTCCGTTTCTTCATACGAAGACACAGACTACAAGAGGCTGGCCTATGGTTGGGCCCAAGGCACTGGATACACCAGGCGTGGGTATCTGTACCTGAGATGGTCCAGTTGCACCGAGTACAACGTTTGAAGCCGCTGGGAGTCTTCGATGACATGGAAGGAAAAACGGCTTCGGCGAAATTAAAAGCCGCGATTGTGCCTGTTAAAAGAAAAAGGCACAAAAATAAGGGGAAAAAAAAAGACGTCCGCATCGAACAAGAAAGGAAACTTCTAAAGGGAGAAAAACTAAGAAAAGTAAAGGAATTCTCTACTTTTTTTTTTTATTATTTTAATAACGATCATGAAATAAAAAAAATTGAAAAGAAAAACGAAAACTCTCTCCTGGGCCCATGAGGAACAGTGAAAACACCACCACACCTCAACGCGGAGAAAAAACAACTGAGGGAACGCGTTCACGCGAGGGTGGGAAACCATTCCGCGCATGCGCGGTGCGCGCTACACATGTGCCAGAAGACTCAAGCAAAACTTTTTTTTTAAATTTTGCTTGCAAAATGCCGATTCCTCACATGTGAGAACAAGCAGCCTGCTTGTCCTCGGAGAAAGGAAAAGTTTCCATATGGGTACCATCAAATTTGAAAACTGTGCTGCAGAAAACTTCCTTACTTCATATGGAAAAGTTTACATATGAAGTTTCTACAGCACAGTTTTCAAATTTGATGGTACTCATATTTGCATACAGTTTTACATGAATATGCAAAATATTTTAATTCCACAAACATTTTTGATAAGGTCATGTAGCTCAGTGTAGTGCAGTGTAGGAAAATCTATATTCAGATTCACTGTCATATCTAAATAGACCACAAGGACTGTACACTCAGACACAGGGCTGAGGCGGAGGCCTCAGGCGGCACTTTTCAGTTAGTGGCATCTTGCCGCCGACCGGCCTGCCTACTTGCCAGCTTCCACCCTCTCCTTTGAGTCCATCTCTCCCTTCAGTCCCCCCCTCATCCCCAAGCCAGCATCTTGCCTACCATCCCCTCTTCCCAAGGTCTACCTTCAAGGTCTTTGTAAGCCACATTGAGCCTGCAAATAGGTGGGAAAATGTGTGATACAAGTGCAATAAATAAATAAATTTGGGGGCCAAACAGTTGCCGGTAGCCATTCATATACACCGCCCTGCTGCCAGCCCAGATGTCTTCTGTCTGCTGCAGTCCACCTTCTCTAACATAACTTCCTGTTTCCTCAGAGGGGAGGGGGGCACAGTAGAGAGAAGACGTTGTGGATGATGGCAAGGCAGCATCTATGTATAGCTGCTGGTGGAAGTGACTTTTGACCCACAAGGAAAGTAGACTTGGAAGGAAAGCAGTTCAGAAAAGAAGAGAGTGAGTGATGGACAGAGAGCAATGTCACACTTGAGGGAGGAGGCTTGGAGGGAGGGAGATGGTGTGAGAGATGGGGGCAGAAGGAGGAAGAAATAACTAACTAGAGAGGGGAAGGAAAGATGCCAGATTTAGGGGACGGTGAAGGAGGGGGAGAGGAAGAGATGGTATGGGGGGCAGAAGGGGGAGATCAAAAATGTTAGACTCGGGGGAGGGAATGAAGAGGGGAAGGAGGCGGAAAGGGATATGGGCAGACAGGAGAAATGTCGGACTCTGGGGGAGGGGGTGGAAGGAAGAGATCAGGCTTCAAGCGAGAGAAGATGCTGGGCTTCAAGGGTGGAATGAGGGACGGGGGAGATACTAGGAATATTGGATTCATATGGGAGAGGCCATGCGAAGGTTCTCAAGGAGATGAGTGAGAGGAGGATAGTGAATACAGAGGGTAGAAATGTATAATGGGGAGGAGATGAAAGAATAAAGGGAACAGGTGGCTAGGAAACAAGGAAGATGAGAAATGAGAACTAGGGGATAAGAGGAGATAGGAAGAAGAAAAGTGAAAAGAAGTAGAGGAATAGGGAGAAAGTTGAATGGAGGAGAGAGGAAAAATAACAAAGACACAGTGACAACTGGAAACAGAATTAGAAGACAGGAAAGCAGAAACTAGAACGATATCCTCAACCTTGATTTCATGACCACCTCAAAACTTCCAAGGAATTGATACCCTAAGCATTCACCAAAAAACTGATACCCTCAACTAGTTCAAGGAACCGGCATCCACACCTAACTACCATGTTGGGTCCTCTGTAGACATTACAATACAGATTACCAGAAGCACACACCAATCCCAAATTCCTCTGTACAAAATCCAATCCAGGTCCACCAAGAGCACACACCAATCCCAACAGCTTGGCTCAAAAAGTGACTCTTAACTATCTCTCCTTATCACTTACCCCTACAAACTCAACTATCCAAACAACATCTCCTGGCTTCTCTGATGTTCTGATCATTTTTTTTTTTTAACAAAGAAACACTTAAACACCTGTTAAAATGCAAGTTTCCAACACTACCGGACACTAGATGGTTATCAGTTCCTTATGACACCAGCCGTTGCTAACAAACTGTTATAATGTAAGTTAGTCCGACATGGTTGTTAATAGGAGACATCCTCCACAGTTGTTAACAGTTCCTACACTTTACATTACAATGTTAGATAGGTCCTGTATGTTTGTTTGTTACTTGTAAGTTTAGTTCTTTCATGATTATTACTAGTTTGGTTTATCCCAGTTGTTACTAGTTTATACATTTTATGTAAGCCACATTGAACCAAATGTGCTTTGGATAATGCAGGATATAAATAAGTAACAAATGAAATGGAGAGAAAATGGGACTAACATGATGGAAAAATAAAATGCCCAGACAGGAAGAACAAGTGTTTTATTTTGAATTTATTAACTGGAAAATATTAAGTTTTGGGAAATGTGCATTTGTTTTCGTTTCTCCAGCATGCTGAAGCTTAACTTTTTGGGGTTTCCAATTTAATTTTTGTCTTCATGATTCTCTAATTTGCAATCCCTTTGTTCTATATTTTGCGAGTGTCTGTGTTTTGCATATGACTCATGTGTGGTATGTTTGCATATAGTTTGTGTTGAGTAGTCCCACTTGTTCTGTTGTACCTGTAGTAGGTGCTTTAAAGCAATATTTGTAGTGCTGCCTATTCATAGGTTATTCCGGGGAGGGGGATGGAATTATAAACGACTGTGCAATGGGAAAATTAGGTTCTTACTTTGGTAATTTTCTTTCCTTTAGTCATAGCAGATGAATCCATTACGAGTGGGTTGTGTCCATCAACCAGCAGGGGGAGATAGAGAGCAGTGAAAAACCATAGTGCCTCATGGCCAGCTAGCTCCATCTGCCTCTTCAGTATCTGAAGCTTCCAAAGCAGTGTTACACCGCAAAGCATAACAACATGAACTTCCCTCACAGCGGATGAACACCCCAAAACTGGAGTTATAATTCAAAGGAGGGAATGAACTCATCCTCCTAGAGGGAATGAACTCATCCTCCTGTAACTGAACAGAAATCCTGAAGACTGTTTTCCAACTTCTCCCAATGAGGGAACATATCTACAAGAAAAACTGAACATAAAATTAACATGAATCACATAATGAACCACTGAGGGAGGGCTCATGGATTCATCTGCTATGACTAAAGGAAAGAAAATTACCAAGGTAAGAACCTAATTTTCCCTTCCTTCTCATCAAGCAGATGAATCCATTATGAGTGGGATTTATCAAAGCAATCCCTAGATAGGGTGGGAACAAGCCACACCACGCGCCAGCACTTGTGCTCCAAAATGTGCGTCTCTCCTGGCAGCCACATCCAGCCTGTAATGTCGGGCAAAAGAGAGCTTCAAAGCCCAAGTAGCTGCACTACATATCTCTTGAAGAGAGAGTACTCCAGTTTCAGCCCAAGAAGAGGAAATCGCTCTTATGGAATGTGCCTTAAAGGCTTCAGGCAGAGGCCAGCCAAATAGCAGATATGCTGAAAAGATAGCTTCTTTGAGCCAACGGGCTATAGTGGCCTTAGACGCTGGAGACCCTCTGCGCGAACCTGACAAAAGAACAAAAAGATGGTCAGAGGTCCTGAAGGCATTTGACATATACAGATATTGCAACAGAGCCCTTCGCACACCCAGAAGGTGCAACTGCCCATAGGCTTCTGGAAACTGCTCTTTAGAAAAGGAGGGCAGGAAAATGGGCTGGTTTAGGTGATACGCTGAAACCACCTTAGGCATGAAAGAAGGCACCGTACCTACCATTACTCTGGACTCTGAGAATTGCAGAAATGGGTCTCGACAGGACAGCACCTGGAGCTCAGATACCTGTCTCGCCGATGTCACGGACACCAAAAAGACCGTCTTTAAGGTCACATCCTTCTCCGAAGCTTGCCTAAGCGGCTCGAAGGGCGAACACTGAAGGGCCTTTAAAACTAACCCCAGGTTCCAGGCCGGACACGGGACCCGCACGGGAGGATGGAGCCGAAGCACCCCTCTAAGAAACCCTGTCACATCCGGGCAAGCAGCCAGAGAGAGGCCAGCAACCTTCCCTCGAAAACATGCTAAGACTGCCACTTGAACACGCAGGGAATTATAGGCCAAGCCTTTTTGTAAACCATCCTGCAAAAAGTCAAGTATCGGCGAGACAGAAGCCCACATGGGTGTGATCGCTTTAGAAGCACACCAAGCCTCAAACTGGCGCCAAATCCTGGCATAAGCCACGGAAGTGGAACGCTTGCGGGCCTCTAGGAGAGTGGAAATGACTTTACTGGAATATCCCTTGTCTCTCAATTGCGCCCTCTCAATAGCCATGCTGTAAGACCAAAGCGGCAGGCGTCCTCCATGGTCAACGGGCCCTGTGACAACAGGTGCGGTACCAGAGGTAACGGCAGGAGATCCTCTACCAGCATCCGCCCGAGGTCCGCATACCACAGCCTCCTGGGCCAATCCGGGGCAATGAGAACCACCTCTCCTTGGTGGAGCCGAATCCACAGTAGGACTCGCCCTAACAGGGGCCAAGGAGGGAACACATACAGGAGCTCCGAGGGCCAGGGTTGAGCCAGAGCATCCAACCCCACCAAGTGAGGATCTCTCCTTCTGCTGAAAAAGCGAGGTACTTTGGCGTTTGCACTTGACACCATTAGATCCATTCCGGGAGTCCCCCATTTGACACAAATCTGAAGAAAAACTTCTTCTGCCAGTTCCCATTCCACCGGGTCGATTTGATGCCTGCAGAGAAAATCGGCTTGCACGTTGCTCTGACCTGCTATGTGAGCTGCTCACAGAAACTGCAGGTGGAGCTCGGCCCAGTGGCAAATCTGAGCGGCCTCCGCAGCCAGGGCCTTGCACTGAGTGCCTCCCTGACGATTTATATAGGCCACCGCTGTCGTGTTGTCTGACAGAACCCGGACAGCAAAGGTCTTTTGAAAGGCCATAAGAACCTGGAATATCGCTCTCAGTTCCAAGCGATTGATGGACCATCCCGCTTGCACGGGTGTCCACAGACCCTGAGCATAGCTTCCCTGGCAATGCGCTCCCCAGCTTAGAAGGCTGGCATCTGTTATCACCAGGCACCAAGAAGGAAGCACAAGAGGCATTCCTTGGTACAGCATCCTTTCGGAGAGCCACCACTCCATACTGAGCCGGGCCGCAGGGAGCAACGTTAGTCTGCGTTGATATTCCTGGGACATCAGAGACCATTGTAGAAGAAGGGCAATCTGCAGAGGCCTCATATGCGCTCTCGCCCAAGGAACCACCTCCAAGGTGGCCGTCATCGACCCCAGCAGCTGGACAAAGTTCCAAGCTCGCGGGCAAGGCATCCGCAGGAGCAGACGGACCTGATTCTGAAGCTTGCATCCCCTTTGGTCGGGGAGAAAGACAAACCCCGAGGCCGTGTCGAACCAGACCCCCAAATACTCAAGAGACAGAGGGGGTCAGGTGACATTTGGGTATATTGACCACCCCAGCCTTGTGCCTACAGGACCGCCACCACTCTGGCTGTGGCAAGACGACTCTCGGTTGCCTAATCCGCTCTGATGAGCCAGTCGTCGAGATACGGGTGAACTCTGATACCCTCTCGCCTGAGATAGGCAGCTACGACCACCACTACCTTGGAAAAGGTACGGGGAACTGTGGCTAGGCCGAAAGACAAGGCCTGAAACTGGAAATGCTTTCCCAACACCGCAAAACGGAGGAAACGCTGGTGTGGAGGCCAGATAGGAATGTGCAAATAAGCTTCTTTTAGGTCCAGAGACATGAGAAACTCTCCTGGCTGTACCGCCGCAATGACGGAGCGCAGGGTTTCCATGCGAAAATGTCGTACTCCGAGAGCCTCGTTGACTCTTCGTAAGTCGAGGATCGGTCTGAAAGACCCGCCTTTTCAACGCACGACAAAATAAATGGAATAGCGGCCGCAGCCGCGTTCGGCGGGAGGCACCAGGATCACCGCTCCGAGGTGCAGCAAGACTTGTAAGGTCTCCTCTACCGCCGCCCGTTTTATGGCAGTGCCGCATCGGGACTCCACAAACATGTCTCTCACCGGGGCACCGAATTCCAGTCGGTAACCTTCTCTGATCAGGTCCAGGACTCACTGATCTGAGGTAATCTTGGTCCACACCTATAGAAAGAGGGAAAGACGTCCTCCTATTGCAGGCAAGGAGGACTGAACCGGCATCCCATCATTGTGGAGGACACCCCTGACCTCCTGGCCTTGAACCGGCCCCTGCGGAACGTTTGTCCGAGCGAAAGGAGTTCCTCTGCTGAAAACAGGCACGTTGAGAAAACCCAGCAGAGCACCCCGGGCGATACCTGCGAGCTTCACGGAAGCGAGGTCTGGAAGAAAAGGGAAACACAGAACCCTTGGAAGAAGGTCGCGGCCTATCCTCAGATAACCGCTGGGGTTTAGATTTCCCCAGGTCTTTCACATTCTTCTCCAATTCCTCTCCAAATAACAGGAGGCCCGGAAAGGGTAGCCTCACCAGCCTTTGCTTAGAAGCCATGTCAGTCACCCAATGCCACAGCCAAAGAAGGTGGCAGGCAGACACCGCCACAGACATCTGTTTAGCCAAAGCTCTGACCAGATCATAAAGGGCGTCAGCCAAAAATGACAGGGCCGACTCCATCCGCGGGGCAACCTCAGAAAGGGGGCCCGCACCATTGGCGGGCTGTTCCACCGCTTGCTGTAGCCAGGAAAGACATGCCCGGGCTGCATAGGAACTGCAAACAGACGCCCTCAAGGCAAGGCCCACAATTTCAAAGGACCGCGTCAGCGCGGATTCCAGCCACCGGTCCTGCATGTCTTTCAAAGCGACCCCTCCCTCTACTGGGAGAGTGGTCTTTTTTGTCACCGCCGTGACCAATGCATCCACTTTAGGCATCCCGAAAGGGGTCACGTGCTCCTCACGCAGAGAGTAAAGCTGACCCATAGTCCCGGCCACTTTCAAAGGCCCATCGGGGTCAGACCACTGAGCAGAAATAAGCTCCTGGATGGAGTCATGCAGTGGAAAGGCCCGAGTAGGCTTCTTAGTACGCGCCATCCTAAGATTAACAGAGGAGGCCTCGCCTTCACCAGGATCATCAATTGAGAGGGCCTGCAAGGCATCGGTTAATGGATTCATCTGCTGCTGATGACAAGGAAGAGCTCATTATGCTCTAAAATATGAATAAGCAGATAGGCCTCCATGAGGACCAGAGAAGTAAAAAAATATCACCTGGATGAACCGAGGTGATCACTGAGAGGAGGGTTCCCATACGAAAATGCTGCACCCAAAATGGGGAAAGCTGTCTTCTTAGTGACCGCTGTGACCAGCACATCCACCTTGGAGTACACCCTAGTACAGTGAATGATACATACCTGTAGCAAGTGTTCTCCGAGGACAGCAGGCTGATTGTTCTCACGACTGGGTGACATCCGCGGCAGCCCCCATCAACCGGAAGAAGCTTCGCGGGCCGCACGCAGGGCACGCCAACCGCGCATGCGCGGCCGTCTTCCCGCCCGTGCGTGACCGTTCCCACCAGTTGAATGACAAGCAAGAAAAGATGAAACACAACTCCAAAGGGGAGGAGGGAGGGTAGGTAAGAACAATCAGCCTGCTGTCCTCGGAGAACACCTGCTACAGGTATGTATCATTCACTTTCTCCGAGGACAAGCAGGCTGCTTGTTCTCACGACTGGGGTATCCCTAGCTCTCAGGCTCACTCAAAACAAGAACCCAGGTCAATTGAACCTCGCAACGGCGAGGGAACAACAGAAAATTGACCTATGAAGAACAACTAACAGAGTGCAGCCTGACCAGAATAAATGCGGGTCCTGGAGGGTGGAGTTGGATTTACACCCCAAACAGATTCTGCAGCACCGACTGCCCGAACCGACTGTCGCGTCGGGTATCCTGCTGGAGGCAGTAATGTGATGTGAATGTGTGGACAGAAGACCACGTCGCAGCCTTGCAAATCTCTTCAATAGTGGCTGACTTCAAGTGGGCCACTGACGCTGCCATGGCTCTAACACTATGAGCCGTGACATGACCCTCAAGAGCCAGCCCAGCCTGGGCGTAAGTGAAGGAAATGCAATCTGCTAGCCAATTGGAGATGGTGCGTTTCCCGACAGCGACCCCTAGCCTGTTAGGGTCGAAAGAAACAAACAATTGGGCGGACTGTCTGTGGGGCTGTGTCCGCTCCAAGTAGAAGGCCAATGCTCTCTTGCAGTCTAATGTGTGCAACTGACGTTCAGCAGGGTGGGTATGCGGTCTGGGAAAGAATGTTGGCAAGACAATTGACTGGTTAAGATGCAACTCCGACACCACCTTCGGCAGGAACTTTGGGTGGGTGCGGAGCACTACTCTGTTGTGATGAAATTTTGTATATGGAGCATGAGCTACCAGGGCTTGAAGCTCACTGACCCTACGAGCTGAAGTAACTGTCACCAAGAAAATGACCTTCCAGGTCAAGTACTTCAGATGGCAGGTATTCAGTGGCTCAAAAGGAGGTTTCTACAGCTGGGTGAGGACGACGTTGAGATCCCATGACACTGTAGGAGGCTTGATAGGGGGCTTTGACAAAAGCAAGCCTCTCATGAATCGAACGACTAAAGGCTCTCCAGAGATGGCTTTACCTTCCACACGATAATGGTAAGCACTAATCGCACTAAGGTGATTCCTTACTGAGTTGGTCTTGAGGCCAGACTCTGATAAGTGTAGAAGGTATTCAAGCAGGTTCTGTGCAGGGCAAGAACGAGGTTCTAGGGCCTTGCTCTCACACCAAACGACAAACCTCCTCCACTTGAAAAAGTAACTCTTTTTAGTGGAATCCTTCCTAGAGGCAAGCAAGACACGGGACACACCCTCAGACAGACCCAACGCAGTGAAGTCTACGCCCTCAACATCCAGGCCGTGAGAGCCAGGGACTGAAGGTTGGGGTGCAGCAACGCTCCGTCGTTCTGCGAAATGAGAGTCGGAAAACACTCCAATCTCCACGGTTCTTCTGAGGACAACTCCAGAAGAAGAGGGAACCAGATCTGACGGGGCCAAAAGGGCGCTATCAGGATCATGGTGCCGTGGTCTCACTTGAGCTTCAGTAAGGTCTTCCCCACCAAAGGTATGGGAGGATAAGCATACAGGAGGCCGGTCCCCCAATGAAGGAGAAAGGCGTCCGACGCTAGACTGCCGTGTGCCTGAAGTCTGGATCAGAACAGAGGCAGCTTGTGGTTGGTCTGAGAGGCGAAAAGGTCCACCGAGGGGGTGCCCCACTCTCGGAAGATCTTGCGTACCACTCTGGAATGAAGCGACCACTCGTGCGGTTGCATGACTCTGCTCAGCCTGTCGGCCAGACTGTTGTTTACACCTGCCAGGTATGTGGCTTGGAGGAGCATGCCGAACTGGCAAGCCCAACGCCACATCCCGACGGCTTCCTGACACAAGGGGCGAGATCCGGTGCCCCCCTGCTTGTTGGTGTAATACATTGCAACCTGATTGTCTGTCCGAATTTGGATAATTTGGCAGGACAGCCGATCTCTGAAAGCCTTCAGTGCGTTCCAGATCGCTCGGAGCTCCAGGAGGTTGATCTGCAGATCCTTTTCCTGGAGGGACCACAGACCCTGGGTGTGAAGAAGCCCATCGACATGAGCTCCCCACCCCAGGTGAGATGCATCCGTCGTCAGCACTTTCGTGGGCTGCGGAATTTGGAATGGACATCCCAGGGTCAAATTGGTCCGAATGGTCCACCAGAGCAGTGAAGTGCGGCAACTGGTGGAGAGGCGGATGACATCTTCTAGATTCCCGGTGGCTTGGAACCACTGGGAAGCTAGGGTCCATTGAGCAGATCTCATGTGAAGACGAGCCATGGGAGTCACATGGACTGTGGAGGCCATATGACCCAGAAGTCTCAACATCTGCCGAGCTGTGACCTGCTGAGACGCTCTGGTCTGCGAAGCCAGGGACAGGAGGTTGTTGGCCTGAGCCGTCTGGGTATTCAGCAGAGCTCCTATGAATTCCAGAGACTGGGTTGGCTGGAGATGGGACTTTGGGTAATTTATCACAAACCCCAGCAGCTCCAGAAGTTGAATAGTGCACTGCTTGGACCGGAGGGCTCCTGCCTCCGGTGTTCTTGACCAGCCAATCGTCGAGATATGAAACACGTGCACTCCCAGCTTGCGTAGATACGCCGCTACCACCACGAGGCACTTTGTAAACAACCGTGGGGCAGAGGCGAGCCCAAAGGGCAGCACACAATACTGAAAGTGCCGGGCGCCCAGGCGGAATCTGAGATACTGTCTGTGAGCTGGCAGTATCGGGATGTGAGTGTATGCTTCCTTTAAATCCAGGGAACATAGCCAATCGGTTTTCTGAATCATTGGCAGAAGGGTGCCCAAGGAAAGCATCCTGAACTTTTCTTTGACCAGGAATTTGTTCAGGCCTCTCAGGTCTAGGATGGGACGCATCCCCCCTGTTTTCTTTTCCACAAGGAAGTACCTGGAATAGAATCCCTGCCCTTCTTGCCTGGGTGGTACGGGCTCAACCGCATTGGCGCTGAGAAGGGCGGAGAGTTCCTCTGCAAGTACCTGCTTGTGATGGGAGCTGAAGGATTGAGCTCCCGGAGGACAAATTGGTGGAAGGGAGGCCAAATTTAGGGCGTATCCGCACCGCACTATTTGGAGAACCCACTGGTCGGAGTTTATGAGAGGCCACCTTTGGTGAAAAAATTTTAACCTCCCCCCGACCGGCAGATCGTCCGGTACGGACACTTTGAGGGCGGCTATGTTCCCGTGGATCCAGTCAAAAGCCCGTCCCCGGCTTTTGCTGTGGAGGCGCAGGGGGCTGCTTAGGCGCAAGCTGTTGACGAGAACGAGCGCGCTGGGGCTGTCCCTGTGCCTGTCGAGGCCTTCGGGCCGGCTGGGTGTACCTACGCTTGGTAAAAGCATAGGGCGCAGCCTGCCGGGCACGGGAAAAACATCCACCTGCTGAGGTGGATGCTGAAGGCGCCCGGTGGGAGAGCTTGTCGAGGGCGGTTTCCCGCTGATGCAGTTGGTCCACCAGCTGCTCGACCTTCTCACCAAAAATATTATCCCCCCGGCAAGGGACGTCAGCCAGTCTCTGCTGGGTGCGGTTGTCCAGGTCAGAGGCACGCAGCCATGAGAGCCTGCGCATCACTATACCTTGGGCCGCAGCACGAGATGCCACGTCACACGTGTCATAGATACCCCTGGACAGGAACTTTCTGCACGCCTTCAGCTGCCTGACCACCTCCTGAAAAGGCCTGGACTGCTCCGGCGGGAGCTTATCGACCAGGTCCGCCAGTTGCTTCACATTGTTCCGCATGTGGATGCTCGTGTAGAGCTGGTAAGACTGGATGCGGGTCACGAGCATGGAAGATTGGTAGGCCTTCCTCCCAAACGAGTCCAGAGTGCGAGACTCCCGCCCCGGGGGCGCCGAGGCGGTATCCCTCGAACTCCGTGCCCTCTTGAGAGCAGAATCCACGACCGCCGAGTCATGGGGCAATTGGGGCCGCATTAACTCTGGGTCCGAGTGGATTCTGTACTGGGACTCTGCTTTCTTGGGAATGGTGGGATTAGATAACGGTCTCATCCAGTTCCGGAGCAGTGTCTCTTTGAGGACATTGTGCAACAGCACCGTGGAGGACTCTCTAGGTGGTGATGGATAGTTGAGGACCTCGAGCATCTCAGCCCTCGGCTCGTCCACAGAGACCACGGGGAAGGAAATGCATATAGACATGTCCCTAACAAAGGAGGCAAAGGAGAGGCTCTCAGGTGGCGAGAGCTTCCTCTCAGGTGAAGGCGTGGGGTCGGAGGGAAGGCCCACAGACTCCTCTGAGGAGAAATACCTGGGGTCCTCCTCCTCCCCCCACGAGGCCTCTTCCTCGGTATCAGACATAAGCTCATGTAGCTGAGTCCTCAACCGGGCCCGGCTCGACGTCGAGGCACCGAGGCCTCGGTGTCGTCGAGCGGTGGACTCCCGCGCCGGCGGGGACGAAGCTCCCTCCATCGACGTCGACTCCACCTGCGTGGCGGTCGAGACCGGCGCCGCAAGCGGCGTCGAAGGCCTCGGCACCGGGCTAGAGCTCGCCGGCGCCACAGTCAACGGCGCCGAGGGCGCAAGCACCCCTGGCGCCGGCACAGCCTGGCGCATCAGCCCTTCCAGGATCCCCGGAAGGATGGCTCGGAGGCACTCGTCCAGGCCCGCTGCCGGGAAAGACGGGGGAGGGGGGGGGGGCCGGTAGAGGCGTCGGTGCCGGAAGCTGCTCGGGTCCAGGAGACTGCACCTAAGTGCTAGGACCCTGATGCGTCGGTCCCTCCACTACTGAGGGGGACCTCTCCTCTCGACGCTGACGCTTACCCGGCGTCGACTCCTCTCCGGCGCCGGAGGCCGGGTACATCGATGGCGACCGATGACGGTGCTTCCTGGGCTTCTTGCGGTGCCCGTCATCGGCGCTAGGTGGTATGGAGGAGGAGGAGGTCGATCCCCCTCGGTCTCGAGGGGCCGGATCAGACAGGGTTTGGGCCCGAGGGCCATGAGCAGAGGGAGTGACCGGGGCCGACTGCCCACGCGGCCTCTCACCCCTACCCTCACCGGAAGACCGGCGGGCCGACGGGACCTGTGCTCCTGGGGTCGATGCCATCGGTGCCGATTTCGCGGACATCAATACCGGTACCGAAGAACCGGCCGTCGATACCGATGCCGTCGAGGTCGACGTCGAGGGGCCGGCGCAAGTTCCAAAAATACGGTCCCAAAGAACTTGCCTCGCAACTTGAGTCCGTTTCCGGAGACCAAGACACAAAGTACACGACTTGGTATCGTGCTCCGGCCCGAGGCACTGGAGGCACCAAGCGTGGGTGTTGGTCTGCGAGATAGGCCGGCCGCACCGACCACACTTTTTAAATCCACTCGGGACCTTCGAGGACATCGACGGAAAAATCGCGTCGGCGAAATCAAAGTCGTCGATGGTGGCGGTAAAATCACACCTCGAAAAAATAATCGACCGCGCGGTCACAAGGCCGCAACGCGACGCCCCCGCTAGAAAACGAGGGGAAAAAAAACATCGCGTTCTCTTTTTTTTTTTTTTTAACACAAGAGAAAAAACCCTTGCGGAACGCGCGACAACAAGGAAAAAAAAAACAAAGAAGGTTCGCGAAGAACGCGACGGTTTTCCGGGGCTGACGAAGAGAGAGATGTGCGACATGTCTCTCTCCAGGCGCGGAAAAGAAAAGACTGGCGGGAACGGTCACGTACGGGCGGGAAGACGGCCGCGCATGCGCGGTGGGCGTGCCCTGCGTGCGGACCGTCCGCAAAGCTTCTTCCGGTTCATGGGGGCTGCCGCGGACGTCACCCAGTCATGAGAACAAGCAGTCTGCTTGTCCTCGGAGAACTCTCCATTTCCTAATGGGGAAAGGCGTACAGATGCTCCAAGGCCCTAGCCCCCTTGAGAGATCAGGCAACTCCATTTCCGCTAGTATCATGCAGGAGAGCTATGAGGGCAGGGACCCCTAAGGCCATCCAACAGAGGATCGCCCTCAGAGGAATCTGCAGCAGGACTCTTGAGCATCCCCAGAGCTGTCATGACCTTCTCAATGAGATGAGAAAGCTCCTCTTTCTCCTCCTTTGAAAGAGAATCCTCCTCAAAATCGGAGTCTGAAAGGGACTGGGTGACAAGAGACTCTCCTGATCCTCCAGGATCATATCGGAGAAACTCAGGGTGTCAGAAACTCCCTGTTCCCCCCTATGGTGTTTGGCCTTTGGAATGGAGCCCCAGCTGGTACCATCCAGGCACCTGGGGGTACCATTCAGGCTGTGTGGCCTCAGCCAGCAGAGCGGGGAGCTAGGTCATGAACCAGGGGAACCAGCCTCAACAACCTTCCATTTGCTAGAGGTAGAGAAAAATACTGGAACTTTCCCAGAGGACCAGCAGGTTACACCAGTGAATTCACTGGAAAAGCCTAGCTCTCTCTCTACCTCCATTTGCTGGTAGAAGGGATAACACCCACATGTTCAGAAAGGTGGGGCCTCAGACAACAAGAAAACAGATATTCCATCACCTTCATACATGTCTCCCATTCTTGATTCAAATTTACTATACAACACTTTTTTTTTACATAGTTCTACATGTAGACAGTTCCAAAATTCTGGTGCAATACAACTGAGTATCATGTGATGTGATAAATCCAATCATACTCTCAGGAGAGGAATGGTCAAAAAGGTTTCCTGGGAAGATCTTAACGACCAGCCCTGGACTCACTTTACAAAAGGTTTTATAAGCTAATATCAAAATCTTTAATACATTCTTTGATATGCAAATCTCTCATGCACATTCTTTGTGGATATCTTGAAAACCTGACTGGCTGGGGTTCCCACAAGACAGGTTTGGGAATCAGTGCTCTAAAAGAAAGCTCTCTCAAGCACACCTTAGAAGCCAAGCATGCCACCTAATGGTGTAGCCACAGTCATCTCTGAGCTACCACCACTATGCAAGAAACAAAGCAGACAAGATCATACAGGTCACTAGCCAAAAAGGCCGCCCCCAACTACAAGCACACCGCCTTGGCCAACTGCAACAGCTGTTGAGCTTATAGGAGACCTGAAACACAAGGGCTGCAGACAAAGGCCTTCTTTAGGAGCTTCTCCAATTTCCAGTCATGTGCCTCCTTGCAAGGCAGCCCCCACTTCCACTGGGATAGTGGTCTTCTTGGTCACCACAGTGTTGACTGGCCATCCTGCAGAAAGGCCAGAATTTAGGATGGGGGAAGAAGGGCAGTTGCCTTTGGCTCCAATGCTACAGGGGACCCCAAGCCTGCCAAAATCTGAAGGAGATACAGCCTACTGGTGGGCTTTGGAGCCCCCTATTAAATATGCTGGGGCCCAGGGCAGAAATGAAACACCAGATCTGCCCTGAGGAGACTGAGCAGCCTCTCGAACCTCTCATGCTGGAGATATACAGCCATCACAGATGCCACATGCCCCTAAGGCAGTCTTCTGGGACCTCACACTCAGCTAGTGCCAGTTGTGAAAGGAGAAATTGTCTTACCTGATCATTTTTTTCCCTTTAGTCAGCTACATTGTTCTGCACAAGTGGGTGTTATCCCCTCCTAACAGTAGATAGAGGCAGAGAAAAAAAGCTGAGCTTCCAGTGACCTCACCAGTATTAGCAAGTGGTGCTGCCATGAAAGATCCAGTATGCATCAGCCAAAATAGAAGGTCCCTTTTTGTAATGCACCCATGTCCCATCAACCACTGTAGCTGCAATGATAATCAGGCAAGACCACCACCAGAACCAAGTAGCTACCCTGCATATTCCAGGATATAGCATCATCATGGGAAACTCATACTGCTGCAACTGTGCAATTTGACTCCTCATGTTTACTTCCAACACTGAAAAGGAAAGCGCGAGCACAACCAGAGTCCTGGGCTCAAATCTTCCAAAGGCAGGTTGCAGAACAGTGTAGCCAACTAAAAGAAAGAAAATTATCAGGTAAGACAATTTCTCCTTCCTTCCCATTTAGCTACATGGTTCTGCCCAAGTGGGATGAACTGAAGCAGATCTACTGTGCGGAGAAAGACTAAGTTCCACGAATGATGACCCTGCTAAAGTCCAAATGGACCCTGACCGAAATGCACAATCTACAGTGTTTGACAAATGAATGACGCAACCACCACATAGCCACTCTACTGATCTCTTCAGGAACTACCACCAGGGCCTCTGCCCAGGACGTGGCCTGAGCCCATGTGGAGTGGGCCTTCAGGCCCTGAGGCACCAGACGATTCTTGTAAATGTAGGCAATCTCAACAGCTGCCTTGATCTACCTCATAACATAGGCCTTAGAAGCATCCTAGCCCCTCTACTACTACTACTAAATCATTTCTATAGCGCTACTAGACGTACGCAGCGCTGTACACATTATATGCAGGTAATTTCTCTGTCCCTACAGCGCTCACAATCTAAGTTTTTTTGTACCTGAGGAAATGGAGGGTTAAGTGACTTAACCAGGTCACAAGGGGCTGCAGTGGGAATCGAACCTAGGTTGCCAGGATTAAAGCCTGCTGCACTAACCCTTGCTTTTACCGCCTAACCACCTTCCCCATTCATGATACCTACACTGACTACATAGTTTGTTACCTTTAGATTGTAAGCTCTCTTGAGCAGGGACTGTCCTTCCCACGTTTAAACTTGTACAGCGCTGCATAACCCTGGCAGCGCTATAGAAATGCTAAGTAGTAGTAGTACTGTAGCAGCGTCCTCTGGACGTCCAGCATGTGAAGTCTCTGGTCCACAGGAACAAAGCCCTCTTCTAAAGGAGAGTAAGCAAACATCCTGATTCAAATGGAATGGAGAAACCACCTTAGAGAGATGGGAAGTGACAATGTGAAGAGAAACTGAATCCTCCACAATGGAGAAATACGGGTCCCAAAAAGACAGCCTGTATAGCTTGAAAACTGAGCTAAGGTGGTGGTGACCAGAAAAAACATCTTAAGAGTGAGGTCTTTAACGGAGGCCAAGTACAGAGGCTCAAACAACCTCGGCAAGCACTCAGAGAACCAGATTAAAGGTCCTATTAGGGAAAGATGGGATGTATTTGGGAGCAAAAATATGCCACACCTCTTAGGAAATGAGACATCTCCCCATGTAAGAACAGGGAGGCGCCCTTCACCTTACCTCAAAAACTAGAACGAGCAGCCACCTAAATGCTCAGGAGCCCAACACCAGACCCTAGTACAAGCAGGCCAGAATAATCGGTGACCTGAGTCCTCCAAGGGGACAGAGCATCCCAAACGCCAGGTTTCAAAAAATCTGCCATACCCGACATAAGCCAGAGAAATGGAGGACTTCCGAGAGGGGAACAACATAGAAGAGAGAGCTGTACTTAACAGCATATTCTACTATTTGGCCGAATACAAATAATGAGCACTGAGCTTTAACGTAAAATAATAAAAGCAGCAATGTGAACTTGGAAATCAAGTGTTTATTTCAGTAGGTTGTAGAACAATAGAGCCCAAATTATTCGTATTCAAATTTAAATCACTATTCGACTGAACATGAATAATGTATTCAGGGCCAAATTAAATACGAATATTCAGTAAAGCCCTTGTCAAAACCACTGGGAAAGAAAAACCACGCTTCTCTAAGTGCCTCCTGTCAATGGCCAGACCATAAGACAGAAGGGATCTGGATCTTCCATTTCTATCAGCTCTTGCCAGAGGTCCCAACCTGTGGGCAATGGGAGAGGGTCGCCCTCCAAAAGGCGCATGAGGTCTGCGCACCATGGCCAGCGAGGCCAATCCAGAGCTACTAGAAAACCCAAAGAAGGATGATGCACAACAGAAGCCAAGGTGGGAAAACAGAAGGGCTCCTCCATTGGCCATGGCTTAACTAGGGCATCTATTCTTTGAGAAGCTGACTCCCTCTGATGACTGAAGAAATGCTCTGCTTTCACAATGGCTCCTGAAGCCATCAGATTGAACAGCCAGGGGTCCACAGCAGTCCACAAAGAGCTGAAATGCCTCTTGTTCCAGCTCCCATTTTCCTGAATCCAGGAGAGCATGACTGAGAAAGTTCGCTTACACATTGTCCTTGCCTGCAATATGGACCACTGCAAGGGCCAGCAGGTGCTTCTCCGTCCACTGACGGAGGCATACTCTTCCAAGGCCACTGCCCAACTCCTGGTGACTCTGCTGACAAGCATGAGTGCGCTGGGGCTGCTGAGGAGGGCAAGGAGTGTACCTACGCCTCAGAGTAGTAGGGACCTCTTTTCGACTTGCTGGAAAAACTCCTGGATGAGGAAGTTGCAGAAAGCATCCAGCAGGACAGAATATAGATGGTATCAATATGTTATTTCATGAGGTCTGTGACATCCTCCACCTTCCCTCCAAAAAGATTATCCCTTGGCACAAGGCATCTACAAATCTCTGCGGGACTGCTAGGTCCAAGTCAGAGACATGCATCCACGAGAATCTGCACATCACTATATCCTGGGCAGACATCCTGGATGCCATATCAAAAGTATCTTAAGCGCCACTAGCCAGCTGGCGAAGAGATTCTGCCTGCTCTAGTGGGAGAGAATCTGCCAAATCAGTCATGCTGTGCACCAAGTTCCACAAGTAGAGGCTTGTGTAGAGCTGGTATGACTGTATACAGGAGAAAAGCATAGAGGTCTTCTGCCCAAAGGAGTCCAGAGTTCAAGCTTCTATGCCTGGGGGTACCGAAGAAAGATCTCTGGAACTTCTGGCTCATTTGAGTACATATTCCACCATCAGGGAATGATGAGGCAACTGTGGCCTATCAAACCAGGGGAACTTTGGATCAATCTTCTTGGGGAGGACAGGGACTGACAGAGGGGACTCCCAGTTCTTCACTTGAACATCCCACAAGATCTTGTGAAGTGGGACAGTCTCAGGATCTCTAAGAGGAGAGTCGTAGTCCAGGACCTCAAATATTTAAGCTCTAGCCTCATCCTCCGTCTCCAAATGAATTGGAATGGCAGCCACCATTTCCCTTAAGCTGGGAAAGAGAGGCTCTGAGGTACAGACTTTTCTCTCCTCTGGTGAGGGGCCAGATGGGATACCATAGGACTCATCCTCCGAGAAGTACCTTGGATCCTTATCAGACGCCCATGAGCTCTCCATATCAGTGTTAGCAAAGAACTCCTCATGGGAGGGCCGAGACTGTCTTGAGCGTGAGGAACTTGTTCCTTGCCTGGAGCGGACTTGAGATGCAGGCTCCACCCTGGACTCCAGCAAAGCTTCCTCCATCAACATTGAGGGGGTACCCGCATGAGCAGCTGTCGATGCCGTAACCATATACAGGGCAACACTGACCTCATCAGAGGCTGAGGGCCCTATGAAGTAGCAGACAGAGGCATGGCTGGTGCAAGCACTCCTGATGCCAATGCACTCTACAGTTTGCCACCATTGCACCTGAAGCATGTCCAGGATGTGCTCATCAAGGCTGACATTGGGAAAGGTTGGGGTGTCAGTTCAAAGACAAGCTGCAGGACTGCTGGTGTCGACTCAGGTACCTGGCCCCGACTGCATGGAGACCCCAGCGTCAGCATTTCTTCAATGGAAGGTGTGTCTTCCTCCCAGTGCCAATGTTTCTTGGGGACCGAATCCCTCGGTACCCTGGCACCATGAGTCGAAGGGGATCAATGCTGATGCCTTCATCCGATGCTGAGCATCGACACACCCCTTGGTGCAGACTCACGCCTTCTCGGTGTCAGGTGCAATACTGAGGGGTCCCAGGGGCACTGCATGCGGACGTTATTGAGGCAAGTGGAGACTTGCTCATTGCACGCCCACTCCCAGTTTCGGACATGGGTCTAGCAGCCATAGTGACTGATGCACCCGATGCTGACGTTTCAGACCTGGCTCCAAAAATTCTCTCTCTGAGCCTCTGGACAGCCATGTTCTTTTCTGCATACATAGGGAAAGAAGATGGCTGGAAAGGCTATGCTCTGGCCCCAAACACTGAGACACCAGGAACGGGTGTCAGTTCCAGAGATGGCTTGATTGCACCAAGCAGAGTGCTTGAAGCCACTGGGAAACTTCGATGACATGAAAGGAAAAACAGCTGTGGCTAAATCAAACAACTCAACATTGATAGTAAAAAGAGGCAAATAATCAAGAAAAAGGAGGAGAAAAATCTGAACTGAAGCTCAGGCCTAAAGCAGGCCTAGTGAGCACAAAACAAAGTGGGAAGAACCTAACACTGTAAGAGGAAGGAAGGAAAAACCTTAGAGAAAAAGAAAAACAAAACCAGGAAAATACCCAAAGGGAAGGAACAAAGACAGCGTGTTCTCTCCTCATGGCAGATAAGAGAGACTGATGGTCCCACGCTCTCATGGCAGGTGGGAAGGCACTAGTGAATGAGCAGTGGGGATGCTGGCATGCATTCTTAAAGCTCTAATATGCTGTAAAAGCTTTCTATACCGGGCAAAGTGGATGACATTACTCACTTGAGTATGACATGGCCTGCTTGTCCTCAGAGAACACCCACTTGTGCAGAACCGTGTAGCTAGATCTAAAGAAGAGCCCTATAAATCGGAAACACCCTGGAGGGTTTCCAAAGGCCCTGTATGATGGGATTCCCATCGGGTCCTGAAAAAAGAAGGAGATCTGAATGGCTGTGGACACAGTTAATGAGGTGACTCAGTTCCTCCTTTTTTATCACCACCATGATGAGGGAGTCTTAATCCTCCCCCTGGAGAAAAGGTCTGCTGCCTCAACCTCATCTTCCCCCTGAATGGGGTACTGGGTCCTCTTCTGAATCCCATACATTCTCCTGAGAAGACAACTAATAGGGCCCGAATGAACTCCTCCCCTTGAGGCCTCTTCCTGCTGGCCAACCGAACCTCTCTGGGTACTTCACACCTACACTGGAACCCATGCTGCCGGGGAGGAGAGGGGGGGCAATTTCCAACCTGGGGCTCAGTCTGAACCCAATCAGGTCCCAGTGTCCCTAGGGCCCATGTGGGACTCCCTAACCATTCAGGCTCCAAAGCAGGTGCTTCAATGGACGGGCACCAAAATGACCATCATTCCCACCAAAGTCAAGATGGCCACTCATGCCATACCACCATGTGGTGGCTTTAGCATCACTGGTCTCAACCTGCAGTCCTGGCACAAGCAGGACAGAAAGAACCAGCAGCACTGCTGAGCTGCTGGCTCCCTCAGGCCCTGCAGCATGACACACTGGATGTTGGTGCTCCTCCCCAACCCTGGAATTATCTGGCATCAGGACTGGTTTGTGCACTTGTGCTCTGCACAATTCGGGTTCCTCGTCAAGGCCATACTCTTCTTGCTGTTTTTTTTTTTTTTACAAACAGGGTTGGGTGGAGGAGTAAGGCCCAATCACAAAATCCTTTTCACGTGTTGCACTGGGCCTTGGGGAGTGGGATCCTGTACTAGTGTGTCTTGTTAGCTAAAGCTTGGGGCAAGGAGAGCAGTATGAACCCCCAGAGCTTAAGGCCTAAGGACTAGCCTGAGAGCCACAGGTGGTGGCATGTGAACAAGGGGGTCAGGACTACCTATCCTAGATATTACTGCAGCAGCCCAACCCTGCTAGAAATAGAAAAAAATAAAAGGATTCCAGCTTGCACTAGCCTTTACACCAGTGATGGAGGTAGAAATACTGAACTTTTCCAGTGATATCCGCTAATTGGGAAGGGACACAACCTGATGGTCTGGGCTGGTCTAGTAGGTTAAGAAAATGACCCAGATAACCAAAATAAGCAGCACCTGCTATAACAGGCAGGGAGCTTCTAGCTAGATCCCATGGGCATTCACAAGAATGAAAGAGTTTGTGGCTGGAGACTAAACCAGCATTGTAGTTCACATGGTTCCCTCTGGCATCCCATACACTCTGCAGTGTCAGACTTACTGTGCAATTCCCATGGCCCTTCAAATAGGTCTCAACTGTATTATGGGAACTACCCTTTCATGTACAAAATAAAGGTCTGTGGCACCTAGGAGATCTGCAACCTATGAGGATCTTGCTTATGCATTCCAGTAAACAAGAAACTCGAGTAAAAGCAGCTGAAGAAATCCCAAGAGTAAGGAAGCGCCTGAGGAATTCTTCCTAAGATGATTGGGAGTCTACCAAGAAAGGAAGTAGCAATCAATTTTATATTACACAGATAGGATGGATTGAGACACAAGAACAGTGAATGTGTTTACTTATATTCTCAAGATGCTGGGCTTGATGGACTTTTAGTCTTTCCCAGTATGGCAATACTTATCTACTTAAGTGCTTCTATGATTACATTTCAAAGACCATATTTGTTTAAAAGCCAAAATAAAAAGATTACTAAAGACTACAGAAATATTCAGCACTGACCTTTTTGTCTCTGGTCCGTACTTCGCCATAGAAATCTAGGGCTTCTTGTGCCCTTAAAAATTTGCTTCGATGTAGCAAATATGCACATATCATAACACCCGTCCGTCCCTTTCCAGCTTTACAGTGGATTGCTGCAACATGATTGTCATCTTCACTTAGCCATTGGTCAAGATCTTCACAAAAAGGTTTGATAAGCTCTAGCTGGGGTGGATTATGATCTTCAAAAGGATACTGTGCAACTGTAGTATAAAGATACTTTTAGTGTGGCAATTCAATTCAACCCAATGGTCAACCTCATAGAAAATTACATTAAAATGTAATACATAATGAAGAATATTTCAAATTGGCCTACTCCCTGCATACATTTCAGCACTGTATCAAATACAAGTTTTAACTGTAGGTCAAAACAAACATATTAGCTAGAATATATAAGTATTTACATATAAAATATCTGAATAACCACCTAGTAACCAAATCTGTAGAAACATACGAAATATTTGAATGTATTCCTTAGTAAAAGGCTTCTAGAATGACGTGCCCCACATCTTGAAGTGCTGAGCAAAAGGAGTAACTTAGTGGTTAGATATGTTTAGCTGCTGTGGTACAAAACACAACAACTAGACTTATTCATAGCACTAATTCGATAAGGTTTCACCTCTGCTTTCTCAGTTATACTGGCTTCCTATTAAAGCTTCAATATTGTTCAAGGCTGGTTGTATGGTTTTTAAAACCATACAAGGTTCCGTTCTTCTATAAACGTTTCATTTACATTTCTTTTCCCACACAGATCAGACTGTTGAGATCACTTGATCAAGTTTATCTGCATCTTCCAGACATCTAAAAATTATCCACATCTCTCTTCTATCAAGAAATAATTTTCTGGAATAAGCTGCTAAAATCTTTACGTGATCACAAGATCTATCTAGTATTCCGCCATTTACTAAAAACCTTTTAAAATAATTCTTACATCTTGACTTGAGTACTATTTGTTAGTTACCCACTTAATGATTTTATAATGTAATGGTTAACTTGCAATTCTCTAGAAACTCTAATTTTCTTCTAATGACTAAATATAATTATGCAATCTGCTTTACACTATGCTGGATTCAGCGGAATACAAGAAATCTGGATTAGATTAGCTGTTTCTCCCACTGACACTATTTGTGACTCTGGACAGTCACTTCACCTCCAATGTCTTAGGTACAACTAGACTTAGCCAATTTGGGCATGGAACTATGTAACTTGTGAAGAGTTTAGATTTGGAAAAGGCAAGCAATAAAAAAAAATCTATATCCAATTAAACTGTGCTAGTAAGTTTTGAAATATTGTTTTGTTCACCAAAAATACAACAAAAGATTACCTCTGCAGTTAAATTTGTTGGTATCATAATGTCTTTCAGCACATCTGTAATACAAATGTATGAATACTCAGTTAATTTAATTGTACTAGACAATTTCATAATAAATGTCCCAAATGTTAAAAAAAAAGTCAGCAGTTTTGTTACAAGCTTAAACTTGAAATAGAAAAATAGTCCAGCAACAAAAACAGGAAAATAAGAAAAAAGTACTAAGACAAATAAAACCACAATTGAAATTAATTGCCAAATCTAATTCAAGGCAATGGGGAGCCTTCAAAGCTATGGAAGGCTAGGAGGAATCACCCTAACTATAACAAAGAAAAACAGAAAAGAATGTAAAATTCTTCAAGGATAGTATCACAACATTTACCACAACTTACCTCAAACCCACATTTGGACTAATAAAAGGAGAAGATACAGGCTAAGGAAAAGGAGGGTTCCTTACCTCTAGAAAATGTTTTAAATGCTCTGGGTCTAAGAAAACATGATTTATCAGAATATTTTACACAACATTTACAAGGAAACTGAAACACAAGTTGAGGAGTAAGGCTTTTTGGCCTATTGTTCTCATTGGGGTAGCCCTAAAACATCAAGAAATATTGAGACCTTGAGGGGCATAATCGAACGGAGTGCCCAAGTTTTCCTGGGGCCGTCCTCGCAGGTCAGCTCCGTGAAGGGGCGGGAAAACACGTATTATCGAAACAAGATGGGCTTCCATCTTTTGTTTCGATAATGCAGTCGGGGACACCCAAATCTCAACATTTAGGTCGTCCTTAGAGATGGTCGTCCCCGGTTTTCGGCGATAATGGAAACCAAGGACACCCATTTCAGAAACGACCAAATCCAAGCCATTTGGTCATGGGAGGAGCCAGCATTCATAGTGCACTGGTCCCCCTCACAAGCCAGGACACCAACTGGGCACCCTAGGGGGCACTGCAGTAGACTTCAGAAATTGCTCCCAGGTGCATAGCTTCCTTACCTTGTGTGCTGAGCCCCCCCAAAAAAAATAACCCCACTCTCCACAACTGTATATTACTACCATAGCCCTAAGGGGTGAAGGGGGGCACCTACATGTGGGTAGAGTGGGTTTCTGGTGGGTTCTGAAGGGCTCACATTTACCACCACAAGTGTAACAGGTAAGGGGGGATGGGCCTGGGTCCGCCTGCCTGAAGTGGAATGCACCCACTAAAACTGCTCCAGGGACCTGCACACTGCTGTCGTGGAGCTGGGTATGATATTTCAGGCTGGCAAAAAAAAAAATTTTAAGGTTTTTTTTTTTTTTTAGGTTGGGAGGGGGTTGGTGACCACTGGGGGAGTAAGGGGAGGTAATCCCCAATTCCCTCCGGTGCTCATCTGGTCAGTTCGGCAACCTTTTTGAGGCTTGGTCACAAGAAAAAATGGACCAAGTCGGCCAAGTGCTTGTCAGGGACACCCTTCTTTTTTTCATTATCGGCTGAGGACGCCCATGTGGTCACAGATAATAAAAAAAAAAAAAAAAGTGGCCTGATCTTCTGATGTATTATGATTCTCATCAGCTGTATTGACCTCACCTGATTGACAGCCCTGAGATCCAAAATCGGACAGAAAAAACCTGTCTTCTGGGGAACTAAAAAATTAATTGAGTAACAGGCTTGACCCACTTCCGCCGAAGGAACTGGACAAAATACACAAAGGAACAGAAGTCTATTGAGCGTATCTCGGATGGCTGTGGCCTTGATGCGGGAATGGCAAGGGGATTCTAGAAAAAAAAAAAAAAACAAAGGGTAAGCGAACTCTAAAGAGTACCCATCTCGAATAATCTCTAATACCCACTGATCTGAAGTAATCTGGGCCAACCTCTCTGAAATTGCGCCAATCGAGCGCCCACAGGAACTAGAGGCTGGGCCCGCACACCTTCATCGTTGAGGACAGGAGGCAAAGGAAAGAGAACTCCCTGCTTCTCGACCTCCTGGAAAGGACTGAGACGTATGGAAAAATCTGAAGCGTTGCCCCTGAAAAAACTCTGGATGGCCGAAAACGATGAAAGTCACGGCCTCTGCCACGAGCTGAGAAACTGCGACGACCAGACCCTCTCGGACAATCCTCTGGCAACCTAGAGACTATAGCCTCACCCAGACTATTCACCAGCACGTCCAATTCTTCTCCAAAAGAAAAAAGCCCTTAAAGGGAAATTTACTAAGCTTAGACTTAGAGGCTGCATCCACCAACCAACCCCGGAGCCAAAGCGTACTATGAGCCGTAACCGAAAGAGTTCAGCCCATATCCAGCTTAGCTACTTCATTATCAAAAGCAGAAAGAACATCTGAAGAATGATCCCAAACTTTCTCAGAAAAGCGGAAACAGGACCCACAAATGGCAGCCTGCACTGCCAGAGCCGAAACATCAAAGGGATTCTTTAACAAAGATTCAATCCTGCGATCCTGGGGATCCCACAGAGCCGTACCCCTATGCACCGGGACAGTGTTTCTTTTAGTAACAGCTGAAAGCACCGCATCCACTACGGGGAAACGTAAAGCGAATGCTACATACCTGTAGAAGGTATTCTCCGAGGACAGCAGGCTGATTGTTCTCACTGATGGGTGACGTCCACGGCAGCCCCTCCAATCGGAATCTTCACTAGCAAAGTCCTTTGCTAGCCCTCGCGCGCCCGCGCGCACCGCGCATGCGCGGCCGTCTTCCCGCCCGAAACCGGCTCGAGCCGGCCAGTCCAGTATGTAGCAAGACAAACTCTTAAGGGAAGACACAACTCCAAAGGGGAGGCGGGCGGGTTTGTGAGAACAATCAGCCTGCTGTCCTCGGAGAATACCTTCTACAGGTATGTAGCATTCGCTTTCTCCGAGGACAAGCAGGCTGCTTGTTCTCACTGATGGGGTATCCCTAGCCCCCAGGCTCACTCAAAACAACAACCATGGTCAATTGGGCCTCGCAACGGCGAGGACATAACAGAAATTGACCTAAAAAAATTTACCAACTAACTGAGAGTGTAGCCTGGAACAGAACAAACAGGGCCCTCGGGGGGTGGAGTTGGATCCTAAAGCCCAAACAGGTTCTGAAGAACTGACTGCCCGAACCGACTGTCGCGTCGGGTATCCTGCTGCAGGCAGTAATGGGATGTGAATGTGTGGACAGAAGCCCACGTCGCAGCTTTGCAAATTTCTTCAATGGAGGCTGACTTCAAGTGGGCTACCGACGCAGCCATGGCTCTAACATTATGAGCCGTGACATGACCCTCAAGAGCCAGCCCCGCCTGGGCGTAAGTGAAGGAAATGCAATCTGCTAGCCAATTGGATATGGTGCGTTTCCCTACAGCCACTCCCCTCCTATTGGGGTCAAAAGAAACAAACAATTGGGCGGACTGTCTGTGGGGCTGTGTCCGCTCCAAGTAGAAGGCCAATGCTCTCTTGCAGTCCAAAGTGTGCAGCTGACGTTCAGCAGGGCAGGAATGAGGACGGGGAATGAATGTTGGCAAGACAATTGACTGGTTCAGATGGAACTCCGACACGACCTTTGGCAGAAACTTAGGGTGAGTACGGAGGACTACTCTGTTGTGATGAAATTTGGTGTAAGGGGCCTGGGCTACCAGGGCCTGAAGCTCACTGACTCTACGAGCTGAAGTAACTGCCACCAAGAAAATGACCTTCCAGGTCAAGTACTTCGGATGGCAGGAATTCAGTGGCTCAAAAGGAGGTTTCATCAGCTGGGTGAGAACGACGTTGAGATCCCATGACACTGTAGGAGGCTTGACAGGGGGCTTTGACAAAAGCAAACCTCTCATGAAGCGAACAACTAAAGGCTGTCCTGAGATCGGCTTACCTTCCACTTGGTAATGGTATGCACTGATTGCACTAAGATGAACCCTTACGGAGTTGGTCTTAAGACCAGACTCAGACAAGTGCAGAAGGTATTCAAGCAGGGTCTGTGTAGGACAAGAGCGAGGATCTAGGGCCTTGCTGTCACACCAGACGGCAAACCTCCTCCAATGAAAGAAGTAACTTCTCTTAGTGGAGTCTTTCCTGGAAGCAAGCAAGATACGGGAGACACCCTCTGGCAGACCCAAAGAGGCAAAATCTACGCCCTCAACATCCAGGCCGTGAGAGCCAGGGACCGGAGGTTGGGATGCAGAAGAGCCCCTTCGTCCTGCGTGATGAGGGTCGGAAAACACTCCAATCTCCACGGTTCTTCGGAGGATAACTCCAGAAGAAGAGGGAACCAGATCTGACGCGGCCAAAAAGGAGCAATCAGGATCATGGTGCCTCGGTCTTGCTTGAGTTTCAACAAAGTCTTCCCCACCAGAGGAATGGGAGGATAAGCATACAGCAGGCCCTCCCCCCAATCGAGGAGGAAGGCATCCGACGCCAGTCTGCCGGTGGCCTGAAGCCTGGAACAGAACTGAGGGACTTTGTGGTTTGCTCGAGATGCGAAGAGATCCACCAAGGGGGTGCCCCACGCTTGGAAGATCTGGCGCACCACTCGGGAGTTGAGCGACCACTCGTGAGGTTGCATAATCCTGCTCAACCTGTCGGCCAGACTGTTGTTTACGCCTGCCAGATATGTGGCTTGGAGCACCATGCCGTACCGGCGAGCCCAGGTCCACATGCTGACGGCTTCCTGACACAGGGGGCGAGATCCGGTGCCCCCCTGCTTGTTTACATAGTACATGGCAACCTGGTTGTCTGTCTGAATTTGAATAATTTGGTGGGACAGCCGATCTCTGAAAGCCTTCAGAGCGTTCCAGATCGCTCGTAACTCCAGAAGATTGATCTGTAGATCGCGTTCTTGGAGGGACCAGCTTCCTTGGGTGTGAAGCCCATCGACATGAGCTCCCCATCCCAGGAGAGACGCATCCGTGGTCAGCAATTTTTGTGGCTGAGGAATTTGGAAGGGACGTCCCAGAGTCAAATTGGTCCAAATCGTCCACCAATACAGGGATTCGAGAAAACTCGTGGACAGGTGGATCACGTCCTCTAGACCCCCAGCGGCCTGATACCACTGGGAGGCTAGGGTCCATTGAGCAGATCTCATGTGAAGGCGGGCCATGGGAGTCACATGAACTGTGGAGGCCATATGGCCCAGCAATCTCAACATCTGCCGAGCTGTGATCTGCTGGGACGCCCGCACCCGGGAGACGAGGGACAACAAGTTGTTGGCTCTCGTCTCTGGGAGATAGGCGCGAGCCGTCCGAGAATCCAGCAGGGCTCCTATGAATTCGAGGTTCTGCACTGGAAGAAGATGGGACTTTGGGTAATTTATCACAAACCCCAGTAGCTCCAGAAGGCGAATAGTCATCTGCATGGACTGCAGGGCTCCTGCCTCGGACGTGTTCTTTACCAGCCAATCGTCGAGATATGGGAACACGTGTACTCCCAGCCTGCGAAGTGCCGCTGCTACCACAGCTAGGCACTTTGTGAACACCCTGGGCGCAGAGGCGAGCCCAAAGGGTAGCACACAGTACTGGAAGTGGCGTGCGCCCAACTGAAATCGCAGATACTGTCTGTGAGCTGGCAGTATCGGGATATGTGTGTAGGCATCCTTCAAGTCCAGAGAGCATAGCCAATCGTTTTGCTGAATCATGGGGAGAAGGGTGCCCAGGGAAAGCATCCTGAACTTTTCTTTTACGAGATATTTGTTCAGGGCCCTTAGGTCTAGGATGGGACGCATCCCCCCTGTTTTCTTTTCCACAAGGAAGTACCTGGAATAGAATCCCAGCCCTTCTTGCCCGGATGGCACGGGCTCGACCGCATTGGCGCTGAGAAGGGCGGAGAGTTCCTCTGCAAGTACCCTCTTGTGCTGGAAGCTGTAAGACTGAGCTCCCGGTGGACAATGTGGAGGTTTTGAGGTCAAATTGAGGGTGTACCCCTGCCGGACTATTTGCAGAACCCACTGATCGGAGGTTATGAGAGGCCACCTTAGGTGAAAAGCTTTCAACCTCCCTCCGACTGGCAGGTCGCCCGGCACGGACACTTGGATGTCGGCTATGCTCTGCTGGAGCCAGTCAAAAGCTCGCCCCTTGCTTTTGCTGGGGAGCCGCGGGGCCTTGCTGAGTCGCACGCTGCTGACGAGAGCGAGCGCGCTGGGGCTTAGCCTGGGCCGCAGGCTGTCGGGAAGGAGGATTGTACCTACGCTTGCCAGAAGAGTAGGGAACAGTCTTCCTTCCCCCGAAAAATCGTCTACCTGTAGAGGTAGAAGCTGAAGGCTGCCGGCGGGCGAATTTGTCGAATGCGGTGTCCCGCTGGTGGAGAGACTCTACCACCTGTTCGACTTTTTCGCCAAAAATGTTGTCCGCACGGCAAGGCGAGTCCGCAATCCGCTGCTGGATTCTATTCTCCAGGTCGGCGGCACGCAGCCATGAGAGCCTGCGCATCACCACACCTTGAGCAGCGGCCCTGGACGCAACATCAAAAGTGTCATAAACTCCTCTGGCCAGGAATTTTCTGCACGCCTTCAGCTGCCTGACCACCTCCTGAAAAGGCTTGGCTTGCTCAGGGGGAAGAGCATCAACCAAGCCCGCCAACTGCCGCACATTGTTCCGCATGTGTATGCTCGTGTAGAGCTGGTAAGACTGGATCTTGGACACGAGCATAGAGGAATGGTAGGCCTTCCTCCCAAAGGAGTCTAAGGTTCTAGCGTCCTTGCCCGGGGGCGCCGAAGCATGTTCCCTAGAACTCTTAGCCTTCTTTAGGGCCAAATCCACAACTCCAGAGTCGTGAGGCAACTGAGTGCGCATCAGCTCTGGGTCCCCATGGATCCGGTACTGGGACTCGATCTTCTTGGGAATGTGGGGATTAGTTAAGGGTTTCGTCCAGTTCGCAAGCAATGTCTTTTTTAGGACATGGTGCAAGGGAACGGTGGACGCTTCCTTAGGTGGAGAAGGATAGTCCAGGAGCTCAAACATTTCAGCCCTGGGCTCGTCCTCCACAACCACCGGGAAGGGGATGGCCGTAGACATCTCCCGGACAAAGGAAGCAAAAGACAGACTCTCGGGAGGAGAAAGCTGTCTTTCAGGAGAGGGAGTGGGATCAGAAGGAAGACCCTCAGACTCCTCGTCAGAGAAATATCTAGGATCTTCCTCTTCCTCCCACGAGGCCTCACCCTCGGTGTCAGACACAAGTTCACGAACCTGTGTCTGCAACCTCGCCCTGCTCGACTCAGTGGAGCCACGTCCACGATGGGGGCGTCGAGAGGTAGACTCCCTCGCCCGCATCGGCGAAGCTCCCTCCGCCGACGTAGTCGGGGAGCCTTCCTGGGAGGTGGCCGCTGCCGGCACCGCACGCGGTACCGACGTCGGGGACCTCAACCTGGGCGATGGGCCAGCCGGCGCCACGCTCGACGGTACCGGAGGCGCAAGCACCGCCGGTACCGGAGGGGTAGGGCGCAACAGCTCTCCCAGAATCTCTGGGAGAACGGCCCGGAGGCTCTCGTTTAGAGCGGCTGCAGAGAAAGGCTGTGAGGTCGATGCAGGCGTCGACGTCAGGACCTGTTTCGGGCGAGGAGGCTGTTCCGGGCTGTCCAGAGTGGAGCGCATCGACACCTCTTGGACAGAGGGTGAGCGGTCCTCTCGGTGCCGATGCCTGCTGGGTGCCGAATCCCTCGGCGACCCAGAGCTCTCGGTGCCGACGCGGGGAGGAGACCGGTGTCGATGCTTCTTCGACTTCTTCCGAAGCATGTCACCGGAGCTCCCCGGCACCGACGAGGAGGACGTAGAATCCATCCGTCGCTTCCTCGGGGCCGAGGCCGAAGAAGGTCGGTCTCGGGGGGGCTGTACCGCAGGAGCCCTCAGGGTGGGAGGAGACCCACCCGAAGGCTCACCGCCACCAGCAGGGGAATGGACAGCCCTCACCTGCACTCCTGACGATGCACCACCGTCCGACGACATCAGCAGACGAGGTCCCGGTACCACCGGCGTCGATGCAGCTATCCGATGTCTCGGCGCCGATGCAGAGGCCCGATGCCTCGATGCACTCGATGCAAGGGCAGCCGAGGAAGATGGTCTGGACGCTGACGACGTCGATGCACTCCAAGATCCCGGTGCCGATGCCGACGAAGAGCCCGAGAACAAAACGTTCCACTGGGCTAGTCTCGCTACCTGAGTCCGCCTTTGAAGCAGGGAACACAGACTACAGTTCTGAGGGCGGTGCTCGGCCCCCAGACACTGAAGACACGACGAGTGTCGATCAGTGAGCGAGATAACCCGGGCGCACTGGGTGCACTTCTTGAAGCCGCTGGAAGGCTTCGATGTCATGGGCGGAAAAATCACGCCGGCGAAATCAAAGTCCGAAATGACGGAAAAAGAGCACCAAAAACTTTAGAGGGAGAAAATCTCGACCGAGGCCGAAAAGAGGCCTACCCCGACGACGAAAGAAAACTTATCGGGGCCAAAAGCTGGAAATACGGGGAGGATTGAAACGAAACCCGGTGGAGGGGTTCCGGAGCACTTCCCGAGTACAAGAAAAGCTTTTCCGAAGAAAAAAACACGTTCAACAATATGGACGCGCGAGGTCGACTCTCCGGGGCTCGACACGGCGAAAAATACGACCGTACCGAGTGCGGACAAAAGAAGACTGGCCGGCTCGAGCCGGTTTCGGGCGGGAAGACGGCCGCGCATGCGCGGTGCGCGCGGGCGCGCGAGGGCTAGCAAAGGACTTTGCTAGTGAAGATTCCGATTGGAGGGGCTGCCGTGGACGTCACCCATCAGTGAGAACAAGCAGCCTGCTTGTCCTCGGAGAAAGGTCTTTATCCAAATCAGGAACCGGATAAAGTCTGCCCATGGACCTAGCCAGCCGAAAAGCAGAATCAGGAAACTGCCACTGAACCTGAATAATATCCCTAATGTCTTGATGCATAGGGAAGGACTTACCTGGTCTGCAAATACCCTTGACCAGCAAATCCACCTTTCTGGGCTCTGACAGCTGAAAAACCTGATCATAAAATTGGAAAGTAGAAGACACCACAGAAATGAGCTCCTGAAGATCATCTTTATGGAAATCCTGAGCACTGAAGGATCATCCCCCACAGGAATAGAATCCTCATCTTCTACTGTCTGGTCAAGCTCCACAGGACACCTCTCCTCATGAAAAAATGCCTCCTCTTTAAAGAGGGGCATATCCTGTTCCTGAGTACCAGACAGCTGCTGACAAAAAATCTGGACCGTTTGTGAGTCAGAGAGGCCCCCTGCAGAGACCGGCTACCCGGAGAATCCACAGACGCAGCCTTATGAATAAGAAAAATCTGGTACATCTGTACCACAATACAGGAGAAAAAAACTTCATTCCCCCGCTGATAAAACTGGATTTTGCAGCATAGGAGCAGGCCCAGCAGAAAGAGAGGCCTGCGAAACAACCGGAGGCATAGCAAACAAAATGGCGGTGTTTCCCGCTGAAATCGGCACCGAAGGAAACGCAACCGGCAGCATAACATCGAACTCGGCCCCCCCACCCCAACAGCACTGTCAATTTATCAGTCGCTACACCCTGAAACGCAACAGCGGTGCTGTACCGACACACACACGCCGCTCCTAACCCAAGCCGCTGACACAGCAAACAACGGCAAAGTTTCTCCGAGATCGCTACAGAAATAAACAAAAAACAGCTGATCCCTTAACAGCTGATCACTCCGACACAAACCGCTCCGGAGCTGCCCTGCTCGCTATCACTACTCACCAACAGCTCTGCCCAGACAGCAGACCGGGAGGCTGTTTCTTAAAAAATTTTTTTTTGTAATTAGCAGCTGCCTCTCCCACCTCTAAAGCTCACCTCCTCGAGGGGCTTGAGGTAAATTCATACTGCTTTAACAGCAAAACCAGGCTGGGAACGATAAATTAGCCAGCAAACAGGGAGGATGGGGGGAAGGGACTCGGCCTTCCGAGTGTGGCACCTCCAAGGCTCTGAGGGACCTCCACAGGTTTCAGCCTTCCAAGAGCAGGTTTTTTTTGTTTGTTTGTTTTAAATGCACAGGGACACAGAAGAAAATTATACCAACATTGAAAAATTAATCAAACGAGAGAAAGGAATAGAAAAGATTGAGACTGAAGGGCTCACCACCTTTTCCACCTGCTGGAGACTGAGATTACTGGATCTTTCTCTAGCTGGCAAGAGCTCTTACTGGCTCGCTAGAGTCAATTTTTGTTTTTCTCAGTCTCCACCTGCTGGAAGCGTACACGACCCATCAGTCACATTCTGGGCCGGTCCGGAGGGACGCTAAGGAACAAGTATTGTATTTATTGCTGGCGCATTTATATTCCATTTAGATTAAGCGAATTACAAAATAAACATGATTACTAACATATGTTCATCATTTCACTTACAAGACTATCTCACAAGCTTCACCATCAAACTTCATGAAATTTTCAAACTACAGCTCAGTAAAACATCTCTACTACTATACAAAAGAAATTCCCTTTCACATATGGGAAAATTAGGTTCTTACCATGATAATTTTATTTCCTTTAGTCATAGCGGATGAAGCCATTACGTATGGGTTGTGTCCATCAACCAGCAGGGGGGTGATAGAGAGCACTCAACTTTTCACAGTGCCTCATGGCCAGCTAGCTCCACTGCCTCTTCAGTATTTGAAGCTTCCAAAGCAGTATGGCAAACTGCAATGGGAATAACATGAACTTCCCTCACAGCGAACGATGGCCCCTTAACAAGGGCATGAACTCAAAAAAGGAGGGCATGAACTCAAAAAAGGAAGGAATGAACTCATCCTCCTGGAGGGAATAAACTCGTCCTCCACTTTGTATAAACGAAGGGAATACTTGCATCCTCCTGGAAGGAATAAACTCATCCTCCCAAAACATGAACTGGAGGGAATGAACTCATCCTCCTATAACTGTAACAAGAATCCTGAAGACTATTTTCCGACTCCCCAAGGAAGAAATATAACTTCAGGAAACAAGAACAGCACCTAAAATCAGAATCAGTGCAATACAGACAATCATATAGGGAGGGTTCATGGCTTCATCTGCTATGACTAAAGGAAAGAAAATTATCATGGTAAGAACCTAATTTTCCCTTCCTTGTCATCAAGCAGATGAAGCCATTACATATGGGATGTAACACAGCAATCTCTAAATAGGGTGGGAACAAGCCACACCACGCGCTAGCACCTGTGCTCCAAAACACGCATCCCTCCTGGCAGCCACATCCAGCCTGTAATGTTGGGCGAAAGAGAGCTTAGAAGCCATGTTGCAGCACTGCAAATCTCATGAAGAGATAGTGCTCCAGTTTCCACCCAGGAAGAGGAAATCGCTCTTGTGGAATGTGCCTTAAAGGCTTCAGGCGGAGCCTGGCCAGACAGCAGATATGCTGAAAAGATAGCTTCTTTGAGCCAACGGGCAATAGTGGCTTTAGACGCTGAAGACCCTCTGCGAGGACCTGCAAACAGCACAAAAAGATGATCAGAGGTCCTGAAAGAATTTGTAATTCGCAGATACTGCAACAGAGTCCTGCGCACATCCAAAAGGTGCAACTGCCCAAATGAATCTGGAAACTCCTTCTCAACAAAGGAGGGAAGAAAAACAGGCTGGTTTAGGTGAAACCACCTTAGGCATGAAGGAAGGCATGGTCCGAACCGTGACCCCTGACTCTGAGAATTGCAGAAAAAGGTCTCTACAGGACAGCGCCTGGAGCTCTGACACCCGTCTCGCCGAAGTAATGGCCACTAAAAAGACGGCCTTCAGTGTCAAATCTTTCTCTGAAGCACGCCGAAGCGGCTCAAAGGGAGCCCCCTGAAGGGCCTTCAATACTAACCCCAGGTTCCAAGCTGGACAAGGTGCCCGCACGGGAGGACGGAGCCGAAGCACCCCTCTAAGAAACCGTGCCACATCTGGATGAGCAGCTAAGGACACGCCTTCAATCTTGCCACGCAGGGAGGCCAATGCTGCCACTTGCACCCGCAGGGAATTATAGGCCAAGCCTTTGTGTACACCGTTCTGCAAAATGTCCAGAATCGGCGAGACAGGAGCCTGCAACGGAGAAAGCGCTCTTGAAACACACCAGACTTCAAACTGGCGCCAAATCCTGGCATAAGCCACGGAAGTGGAGCGCTTACGGGCATGCTGGAGTGTGGAAATTACCTTATTTGAGTAGCCTTTATCTCTCAATTGCACCCTCTCAATCGCTATGCCATAAGACCAAAGCGGCAGGTGTCCTCCATGGCCACCGGACCCTGTGACAACAGGTGCAGAACCAGAGGTAACAGAAAGGGAGCCCCCAACAGCATCTGTCGGAGGTCCGCATACCAAGGCCTCCTGGGCCAACCCGGGGCGATGAGCACCACTTCTCCTGGATTCAGCCGAAACCGCAGGAGCACTCGCCCTATCAAGGGCCACGGAGGGAAGACATACAAGCCCAGGGGCCAGGGTTGAGCCAAGGCATCCAACCCGGCAGAGCGAGGATCCCTCCATCTGCTGAAGAAGCACGGGACTTTGGCATTGGAACTGGTCGCCATAAGATCCATCACTGGCTTGCCTCATTTGGCACGTATCTGCAGGAATACATGGTCTGCTAGTTTCCACTCTGCTGGATCGATCTGATGCCTGCTTAGTCGGCTTGCACGTTGCTCTGACCTGCAATGTGAGCTGCTGACAGGGACTGTAGATGCAGCTCGGCCCAGTGGCAAATTTGTTCGGCCTGCGCGGCTAGAGCTCTGCACTGAGTGCCGCCTTGTCGATTTATGTAGGCCACTGCTGTCGTGTTGTTCGACATCACTAGGACAGTCAATCCTTCCAGGGTCACTTGAAAGGCCAGAAGAGCCAGAAACACCGCTTTCAACTCCAGGCGGTTGGTAGACCACTCCGACTCGTCGGGCGTCCACAGACCCTGGGCATGCTTCCCCTGGCAATGTGCGCCCCAGCCCTTCAAGTTGGCATCTGTTACCACTAGGCACCAATCGGGGAGCGCCAGCGGCATTCCCCGCCGCAACATGCTGTCCGAGAGCCACCACTCCATACTGAGACGGGCCGCAGGGAGCCAAGACGTCTGCACTGATAATCCTGAGATACTGGAGACCATCGTTGAAGTAGAGAATACTGTAGAGGTCTCAGGTGCGCTCTTGCCCATGGCACCACTTCCAAGGTGGCCGTCATCGATCCCAACAGCTGGACAATGTCCCAAGCTCGCGGGCGGGGCATCCTCAGGAGCAGATGGACCTGATTCTGAAGCTTGCACCGCCTTTGCTGTGTCGAACCTGGCCCCCAAATATTCTAGAGATTGCGAGGGACCGGTCAGGTGACTTTTGGCCATATTGACGACCCAGCCCAGAGATTGAAGGACTGAAACCACTCTGGCTGTAGCTAGATGACTCTCTTTTTCTGAGTCTGCTCTGATGAGCCAGTCGTCTAGGTACGGGTGAACCCGGATACCCTCTCGCCTGAGAATGGCAGCTACTACCACCATTACCTTGGAGAAGGTTCGGGGAGCTGTGGCGAGGCCAAAAGGCAAGGCCCGAAACTGGAAATGTTTTCCCAACACCGCAAACCGCAGAAACTTCTGGTGCTGTTGCGTTCTCAAGGGCCTTGGCATCCTGTCAGGTCCTCGAGGCAGGACTGGAGTTCGTGAGCCCTTGGGCCACTGCCGAGGAGCAGCAGCGGCAGGCAAGACCACCTTGGAACTGGATACCCCGAAGAGCAGTACTGGAACTCTGGACTGGAGTAGTACAAGGCAGGCAACTAGAACAGACAAAACAGGAACAGCTTCACCTGCACTTAGCCACCGTTCCTCCGGAGTTGAGCTCCGAAGTGCAGGTGGCTGGCAGGACTTGCAGGATAAGGCAGGAACTGAAGATCCAGAGGACCCACCCTGGGTCTGGGATACACGAGGGAGACCAGACTAGGAACTAAACACAGACAGTGTGCTGCTGCACAGCCACTAGCAAGACCCAGAAGACAGACCTAGGAACACAAGGCGTACAGAAGCCTAGCAGGAGCAAGGACTAGGGCAGCATACACACTAGGCAGAACGGGGATCCGGGAATACCCACAGGGTAAACCCTCTAGCTAGGTGGAGACAGGATACAGGAATAACCAACCAGGAATACACACTAGCTAGACAGATACAGGATATACACTCAGGATATACAAGAAGGGTAGGCCACAGGCTAGGCAAGGCAGGACTTAGGGTAAAGAGAGAAAACCAGGAAGAACAGGCCAGGGGTCTTGGGCTGGCAGCAGAGCAAACAGAGTAACCAGGAATAACAGGCCAAGGGTCTTTGGGGCAGACAGAACAGACAGAGTAAACCAGGACAAAGGCTTCACCCCAACCCAGGGTAAGCCAGGGACAGAGGCTTCACCCCAAACCCAGGGTAAGCCAGGAAGGACCCGCAGTCCACAGACAGAGGCTTCCCCCCAACTCAGGGTAAGCCAGGAAGGACCGCAGTCCACAGTCAGTGGCAGGGAAGACCCCCCACGGAAGGACAACAGAGACACAAACACAGAAAGAAGCTGGGCTGGAACCCAGAGAGAGGCTAAGCAGTACTGCAGCAGACACTTACTAACCTGACCTGGCCTAAGAGCATAACACTTCATGCAAAGGCACTGACTGCAAGCACAGCACTTCCTTATGAAGGCTTTCACTGATGAGTCACCAGCAGTAAGACAGAAGCAGGAAGTACACTGACCCCAAAGAGAGGCTTGACACACACAGGAAGTGAGCCCTCAGGAAAGAACAGCAGGAGCCATCTTGGAAGCTGGCATAGAGACGGTGGCAGCCATCTTAGATGCTGGCTCCCTAGAGAGGCACAGCCCACACAGGTGAGGTCTAGTGAAGCAATCAGGTTCATGCTGGAAGCAGCCAGCACACCAGGACAGAGACAAGACTAACACAAACACAGAGAGAAGCCAGCACAGCCGCTGGCCCCCAGAAAGAAGGTAAGGCTGAGGGTGGTCACGGCCACAGACGTGACAGGTGCGGGGGCCAAATTGGTATGTGCAAGTAAGCTTTTTTCAGGTCCAGAGACGTGAGAAACTCTCCTGGCTGTACCGCCGCAATGACGGAGTGCAGGGTTTCCATGTGAAAATGCCGCACTCTTAAGGACTTGTTTAGCTCTTTTAAGTCCAGGATCGGGCGAAAAGACCCGCCTTTTCGTGGCACCACAAAGTAAATGGAGTAGCAGCCTAGACCTTGTTCGGCAGGAGGCACCGGGGTCACAGCCCCTATCTGGCACAGACTGTACAAAGTCTCCTCTACCGCCGCCCGTTTAGCGGCAGAACCGCATCGGGACTCCACAAACACGTCTCTCACCGGGGCATCGAATTCTATTCGGTATCCGTCTCTGATCAGGTCCAAGACCCACTGATATGCGGAGATTTTGGCCCACTCCTCGAAAAAGAGGGAAAGTCTTCCTCCGATGACAGGAAACGAGGAGGGGGCTGGCGCACCATCATTGAGAGGTTCACCCCTGAACTCCAGGCCTTGAACCGGCAGCTGCGGAACGTTTGTCCGAGCGAAAGGAATTTGTCTGCTGAAAGCGGCCACGCAAAGTGAACCCAGCAGCACGCCGCGGGCAGTACCTTCTAGCTTCACGGAAGCGAGGTCTGTAAGAGGAGCGGACCGCCTGACCCTTAGAGGAAGGCTTCGACCTATCTTCGGGCAAGCGCTGAGGTTTGGAATCCCCCAGGCATTTAACAATGTTTTCCAGCTCCTCAGCAAACAGGAGAAGGCCTTGAAAGGGCAACTTCACCAACCTTTGCTTACAGGCCATGTCCGCCGCCCAATGTCGTAGCCAAAGAGTGCGGCGAGCTGCCACTGCTACAGCCATTTGTTTAGCCGAAGCTCTGACCATATCATAAAGGGCGTCCGCCAAAAAGGACAAGGCCGACTCCATCCGCGGAGCCACTTCAGATAAGGTCTCCGCTCCATCACCTAGCTGTTCCACTGCCTGCTGTAACCAAGCCAGGCAGGCTCTAGCAGCATAACTGCATGCAGACGCCCGAACAGTGAGACCTGCCAAATCAAAGGACCGCTTCAGAGCTGAATCAAGCCTGCGGTCTTGAATATCCTTCAGGGCAACACCTCCTTCAACAGGGAGGGTAGTTCTCTTTGTCACAGCCGTGACCAAGCATCCACTTTAGGCATTGCAAAGCGAGCCAAATGTTCCTCACTCAGAGGGTATAATTGCCCCATAGCCCTGGCAACCTTCAAAGGTCCCTCGGGGTCAGCCCATTGAGCCGAAATAAGCTCTTGGATGGAGTCATGCAAAGGAAAGGCTCGAGCAGGCTTTCTGGTACTAGCCATCCTTGGATTAACAGAGGAGGCTGTGCCACTCCCAGGATCTTCAATCGAGAGGGCTTGTAAGGCATCTGAAATAAGCGCTGGCAGCTCCTCGCGGTGGAAAATCCTCACCGCAGGCGGATCATCAAGCTCCTGTGGCAATTCTGCACCCGACTCTGGCTCCTCAGCCCAAGAAGTTCTGCCAGACCCCTCAGAATCCTCATAGCCCAACCACTGGGGGGGGGGGGGGGGGGGCAGTGCGCCACACTCAGAAGGGGAATTAGCCCTTCTGCGTTTATCAGGAGGATAAGAAACAGGCAAAGCCAACTCCAAAAGACCAGGATCCACCGGGGGGGGGGGGGGGGGGGCAGGCAGAGGGTCCGAAGATCCCTGTGGAAGAGCTCTTTTAAGCATGCATGCCCTATGCAGCATTAAAACAAAATCAGGGGAGGAAACCGCTCCCTGACCACCCGGATCCTGCCCAGGGCTATCAGCTCTATTATTCGCCTCACTCAAAGGAACCCCCCCCCCCCCCCCCCCCCGGATTCAGGGCTCTCCGTCGCAACGTAGGCCGCACCATGTGGAAAATCCAAAATGGCGTCCACTGCCAGCTCAGAGCGCGAAAGATCGCCGCTCGCCATGCTCGGGCCAGCTCTACCGTCTGTACAGCACGAATTACAGAGCTCCGCTGCTGATTTGCGCTTGCCACATTTAGAACAGCGCTTTACAGTCTCCACAGCCATCGCTGAAAACGGCGGTAAAATTCAAAAATGGCGGTTTGCGCCAAAAAACATCCCGATCGCGGGCCCACCCCGGAGTCAGAAAACACTCTTACCTCACTAGACCGAGTATCACAGCTCCAGTCCTGCAGAAGAATCTCAAGAAAAAAAACCTCTTTTCCAAGATCGCTGCGCTAAAGCGCGATGAGACTTTAATTATTTATTTATTTACTAGCCGTTAAGCCCGTTAAAATGGGCGCGTATTGGAATGGTTTTTTTTTCCCCCAAGGCCCCCTCCCGTTGCAGCTGCAAGGCCCCTGCCATCCTTCTTCCCTGCCAGCTCCAAGGCCCCCTCTGTCCCTCCCTCCCAGCTCCAAGGCTCCAGTCCTCCCCCTTCCCAGCTGCAAGGCCCCCCGCCCGCCCTCCCTCCCTCCCAGTTCCAAGGCCCCAGGCCCTCCCCCCCAGCTCCCAAGGCCCCCTGCTCTCCCTCACAACTGTAAGGGCCCCATTCCCTCACAACTGTAAGGGGCCCCCTCACAACTGTAAGGGGCCCCCTCCCCCCCCCGGTGCCTTCTTCCCAGCCAGCTGGAAGGCCTCCCCTCCTTCTGAGACCTCCCATGTCCCCTCCCCCCCCCAAGGTTGCCGCTACCGCCCCCCCCCCACCCCGCAGTCGCCCCCGCCCCCCCTTCACCCGGCCCGGGCCCTCTCTTCGTTATTCAACTTACAGCAGCGCCAAAACAGCAGCAAGCAGCAGCTCCCGTTGGCCTTCCTTCACTGCCTGTGCCTCGCCCTCGTGTGACGTCACGTCGGCGAGGGCGGGGCACAGGCAGGGAAGGAAGGCCGACGGGAGCTGAAGCTGAGCTGCTTGCTGCTGTTTCAGTGCTGCTGTAAGTTGAATAACGAAGAGAGGGCCCGGGCCGGGTGAAGGGGGGGTGGTGGCGACTCCGGGGGGGGGGGGGGGGGGCGGTAGCGGCTACCTTGGGGGGGGGGGGAGCGGTAGCGACGTCAGCGGTTCCCTCCCTCCCCTTCCGCGCAGTTTCCCTCTCTGTCCCGCCCCCCTCCCCCCGTCATCACGTCTTGACGCGGGGGCGGGACAGAGAGGGAAGTCTCTACTGCGCATTTGCAGGTGAGTCGGTCACTTGCCATTTATAGGTTTGATTTTTAACGCTGTGAGGAAAGCAGAGGCAAAAGGTAAAATTATGTCTTACCTGATAATTTTCTTTCCATTAGTCCCTCAGATCAATCCAGAGACTTGTGGGTTATGCCCCTCCTCTAGCAGGTTAGATAGAGAGAACTCAGAAGTTTGCTACAATAGAGCATGTGCAGCCAGCCTCACTTCAGTATAACGATACCAAAGCAGTAAGAACCATAGAACACTCTCCTGTCTCTGCAAAAGCAGCGTAAACTTGGAAGAAACTCTCCGAGCTGCTATAACTTAGAAATGTAAATATAAACACAATCTAACAGCCTTACCCGTCCATAGACAAAGGAATGTGAACAGAACCGACTGAAGTATACTGAATCCGATCAGAGATTACGAAAGCAAATTCCAGGGAGGGGCTCTGGATTGATCTGAGGGACTAATGGAAAGAAAATTATCAGGTAAGACATAATTTTACCTTCCATAGCGTCCCCAGATCAATCCAGAGACTTGTGGGATGTACCAAAGCAATCCTCATCAAGGGTGGGACGGCCTACTCCGGCCGCCAACACAGAAGTCCCAACAAGCGCCTCTCGACACGCAACATCTCGACGGCAATGCATAACAAAGAAATGCCAAGACGACCAAGACGCCGCTTAACAAATGTCCTTCAACGACACCAGACGACACTCCGCAAAAGAAGAGGCCTGAACCCTCTTGGAGAGTGCCCGAATGCGAATAGGGAAAAAATCCCCCAAACAACAGGTAAGCCGACGCAATAGCCTCCCTAAGCCACCGATCGACCGTGGCCTTAGAGGTCATGTTCGCTTTCTTATGACCTGCGAACAGCACAAAAAGATGATCTGCTTTCGAAACGAATTAGTCGCCTCCATATAACACATCAGAGGTCCCCTAACGTCTAAACCCCGTAGAGCTCGAAAATTGTGAGGGAAATCCTCTTGCTTGAAGGATAGATGGCAACACCACTCCCTGGTTAACGTGAAAACTCGTGACTACCTTAGAAACCAAGGACAGCACCCATCGAATTGTCACTCCCGCCTCCGAAAAAATGGAGAAAGGGGCTCTGCACGAAAGGGCCTGAAGCTCAGACACCTGCCTGGCTGAAGCCATTGCCACCAGAAACACAATCTTCAACTTGAAAACATTCAAGATCTTTACTCAGGGGCTCGAAAGACCGCCGAAACGCCCTAAGGACCAGGTTCAAATTCTAATCCGGCACCACCAGAACCCAAGGAGATCTGAGATGCCCTACACCGCTAAGAAAACGAACGAACTCCGGAAGAGACACTAAGGAGTGGCTCCCCGAACGACCCCTCCAGGAAGCCAATGCCGCTAACTGACCTTTTAAAGTACTTAGCGACAGTTCCTTAACTATCACTTCCTGCAAAAAAGCCAGAACGGACCCAAGAGGGTCTGATTGAGGGGTCTGCCAAGGAACCCCAAGCCACAAACGACCTCCACACTCCATCATACGCAATAGAAGTGGAACATTTGCGCGCCTGTAACATGGTCCCAAAAACCGCCTCCGGTTATCCTGGACACCTCAGACGCGACCGTACAAAGGCGAGGCCATAAGCCCAAATGGAGCGTGATCTTTCATGACTACCGGCCCCTGAAGGATAAGACCCGGCCAGTGAGACAGGTGGGACGGCTCGTCGATCAGGAGGCAAATCAAGCCCGCATACCAAGGACATCTGGGCCAGTCCAGCGCAATAAGTATTACTGGACCTGGAAGACGAGAGATTTCCCCACTACTTGACCGACCATCGGCTACGGAGGAAAGACATATAGAAACTCCAACGGCCACGGCTGAAGAATAGCATCCATTCCTTTGGACTTAAACTCTCTGCCTCTTAACTGTTGTTGCTTACAGCTTTATTAGTAGTAACGGTGGGATTTGAACCGTCTACCTCTGCATTACAAGACCAGTGCTGTTACCACTTGGTCACAACTGCACTTTGCTGAAGAACCGGGTCACCTTGGGATTGTAGAAACAAGCCATGAAATCCATCACCGGAGTCCGCCAGCGATCCGAAATCTGGCTGACAGCTGGCGGAGAGAGCTCCCACTACCCGGCATCCAAGCGACTGCGACTGAAAAAGTTGGCCTGTACACTTAGCACTCCCGCTATGTGAGCCGCCAACAACTGAACTCGACGCTTCTCTGCCCCAAGAGACAGCACAGACGCCTCTTCTGCCAGCAGAGCACTTCGAGTTCCGCCCTGCTGAATGACGTACGCTACCGCCGTCGCATTGTCGCAGAGAACTTGGACTGGTTGAACTCTCAACAACATCTCGAAAGCTAGGAGCGCCAACTGAAACGCCCGAAGTTCCATGAAATTGAACTGCAACCAACTCCCTTGAGCTGAGTGGCCGAGAACCACACGCCACTCCGACGCGGCGAGAGGCATGCCTCGAGTCAGTATCTGACCTGGGCCAACACCGCAGAGCAAAAGAAGCTCGCGGTGTCCAGGGAAAACGAATCGAAGAACCTTGGAAAGGAAAGACCAACGGCTGAGTAGATACCATTGCAAAGGCCGCATGCGGCTCTGGGCCCAAGGAACGATGAGGGAAGAAACCTGGCACAGCTTCGCCCGTTGCTGTTTCGGAAGAAAACCTCCGCCCTGACGGGTATCAGTCGTACTACCAGGTACACCAGAGACAGATGGTGTAGCAGCATATGTCTGTAGTACCATTGCATGCTACAAAAAGCAAGCTACAGTGGGTCGTGAAGCTGCACCCCTAGAGCTCAGTGCTTACTCTCAGCTGATTGCAACCACTATTAAGCTATCTCTACACTGAAGTAGCTCCTGGGCCACTCCTCATGAAATTTAGGTACCCCATAAGAAACAATTAGAGGTACCGGGAACGCTGCAGTACCAGGCAGCTGAGGCTAATATGTAAAAGTGTGTCCAGTATCAGTGTGCTAAGAGACAGAAGAGCAAAATTTAAAACTGAAGAGTTCTGAAAACTGTTCCAGTCATGTAAGAACTACTTGGCCAAGCAAGCCATAAGAGATAATGAAATAAAACATGCCCCACTGGAAATCTAGCTGAGCCCACAGTATCTAATAGGATGGAAAAACCAGCCTTGAACCTATAACCTTCAGGCTGAAAGGCCAGCAGCCCTCCTCAATAAAACTAGATTGATGTAACCAATATCCACAGAGCAAATGCCACCAGGGAAGCCAGGGGAGCCCAGAGGGTGCAGGGTTACCAAGGAAACCAAGAGAAACCTGAGAGGCCTGCACTAGCCTCAAAATGTAACATTTCACACAGAAACATCTAGTGAACAGCCTTAAGCCTGACTACTAAAACACTGTACTGCCATGTCTGAGAAAGAAGAAGAGTGGAAGAGTAAAAACCTAGACCCTAATCCTGATCCCTTCCTCCTTTCCATTAAATATGTACACACCCCCTGAACCTCCTCAAGGAGGGTCCAGAAATAGTCTTACTGTAACTCACCTCGAGAAGCACAGGCATCTCTACCAGGAGACTTTCAGATAGGCAGTACTTTCCAAGCAGCAGCATAAGGCTCTCACTGTCACAGCAAAGCTGCAGGAGACTAAAGGGTCACCTACCTCGCCCCTGGAAAGCTGAGGAAGACTCAAAGCTGTGGAAAACCAATATGCAGAAACTGGAGTGCTCCACACTAGGTTCCCAATCACATTCCTGAAAGATCTACATATAAAACTGCCTGAACTGCAAGCACATCAGAACCCAGGGGAGCACTGGGGCCTCAGCAGTGCCATGTGGAGTGGCAATAAAGATGGAGCTATACTAGATTGTAAGCTCTTGAGCAGGGACTGTCTCTTTATGACACATTGAGCCTGCAAATAGGTGGGAAAATGTGGGATACAAAAGCAATAAATAAAATAAATGTCAGGTGTTAAATACATAAAATAAATGTCAGGTGTTCAGCGCTGCAAGTGTTTGGTAGCGCATACAAATGCTAATAATCAAGTGCGCACATACACCCAAGAACAGAATAGCCTCATGAACCTAACAGGCTTCCGCCGGCTCCTAGTGCCCGAACAAATGGAAGAGCTAACTGCAGAGGATATAAAATTAGAACTTACAATGCCTGTATAAAGAACGGAATCAGTTCTTCCCTTTAAAGAGCCTGGTCGCGGTGAGGTCAACTCCCTCACCCGCGGTCAACTCCCTCTGTTCAAGGTGCCCTGAAAGGATTCCCCTGACCCTGGGACACCCTCCGAATCCATATGTCATCCCAGGGTTATTATGGAGGGCTAAGTGACTTGCTCACAGACAGAAGGAGCAGCAGAGGGAAATGAACCCAGACAGCCAGGTTCAAAGCCTGCTGCACTAACCATTATGCTACTCCTCCACTCTACTGGCCCCTTAAACCCAACCGGGCCGTCTTAGGCGGCTTCTGTACAAACTCAGAGCCCGAGGCAGCAGAGCCTCGAAAATGGCCGCCTCCTGCACCTCTCCCTCAGAGCGCAATAAAAACGCTTTGAGCAAAAGAGTAAAAACTCCGGGGGAAATGCCCCCATAATAGCCTTTTCCGGGAGAGAAATCGAGGCTTCTCTGTCGGAGGGAGCCCCAGCAGATCCCACCGCCGCATCCTGAGACCGCGGCGCTAGCGAGAAAATGGCGCCGGCGGATCAACAGGTTAAATCACAGACTTTCCCGCCAAGTGAAAAACGATCCCTTTTGGCGCCGTGGTGCCCAACACGCAATCTCCTGATCCGCACTATGACTCACTACAGTCGCGGAACAAAACTCACAGGGAAGCGACGTGCCACCGTGCCCCGCAGCGCGAGCTGCACTTAACGGACTCCAACAGAACGGACATAGCCCCAAAAGCCTTACCTTCTCCGCAGTCCCAGCCCTGCTCACGTTCCAATTAAGCTGAACGGAGAATTGTTCCAAGCGCCAAGCAAGCCAAAATGAGGCTGGACCGGAGAATCGTTCCGTCTGTTTTTTTTTTTTTTTAAGAGACAGGAGAGGAATACAGCCAAAATCCTTAACAGAATTTAAGTATGCTGACAGGGGGAGAAGGGTAGGGACCTGGCACCACCAGGTGTATCCCAGAATGTGCTCCAGCACCTCAACCCCAGAGAAAGCTCAACACACCCGAGGGAACGGGATAGGAGCCTCAGGCCACAGAGCTGCACTTTATGCTTCCTTCTACCTGCTAGATAGAGAGAATACTGAAGTGAGGCTGGCTGCACATGCTCTATTGTAGCAAACTTCTGAGTTCTCTCTATCTAACCTGCAAGAGGAGGGGCTTAACCCACAAGTCTCTGGATTGATCTGGGGACGCTATGGAAGAGGTAAATAAAAACACTCCAGAGGCTCAGATAAATGGGAAAGGCAGGGAAAGGCGAACCAATGTGCCTGCATCCACTGAGTGGGAAAGGACAGGGAAAAGCAAGCTAATATGTCCACATCCACGGGGGCATGGGTAAGGGAGGGAAAGGGCTGACCTATGTGCCTTCAAAGTGAAGCTGCTATAGCCTCTAACACCCCGGCTAACAACTGGCAAGCCAGGAGCCACCCCCAGGCAGATTTTTGATGGAGCTCGAAGAAGCTGCAGCCACCCTGCTTGGGGAGATAGAGAATACTGAACAGGCAGTGGAGCTGGCTGGCCATGAGGCACTGTGAAAAGTTGAGTGCTCTCTATCTCCCCCTGCTGGTTGATAGACACAACCCATAAGTAATGGCTTCATCTGCTTGATGACAAGGAAAAAGTTATTTTTGAATAGACTAGTTTTTTAAGGCATACACATGGAGTGGAGGAGTGGCCTAGTGGTTAGGGTGGTGGACTTTGGTCCTGGGGAACCGAGGAGCTGAGTTTGATTCCCACTTCAAGCACAGGCAGCTCCTTGTGACTCTGGGCAAGTCACTTAACCCTCCATTGCCCCATGTAAGCCACATTGAGCCTGCCATGAGTGGGAAAGCGCGGGGTACAAATGTAACAACAACAACAAAAAAATATATATATATATACTTACAGATTGTATATCTTGTAATGGTTTTTATGTTTTAAATCCAAAAACCTTAAAAAGAAATAAGTCATTAATATTTGAGAATTGCTTTATAATTCATTACTTTACATTGTCAGAATACGGATTATCATCCCATCAAAAAGGTGCACACACTTGTCAACGTGTGTACCAAATAAACATTTTAAATTAGTTTAATATTACAAACACATGAAAGGAAATTTTCAGAGAAAATTTTGTTTTAAATTTTTTTTAATGTAAACACAAGTGGGTTGGATCCTGACCTGCATTCTAAAGCAAAGTTGCTTATCTATAAAAGGCATTCTCAGAGGGCAGCAAGACGATCAGCCACACAAGTGGGTGAAATCAACAGACAAGAACATTCACCAACAGTTAAATCTGAATAGGCATGCATACAATTCCTGTGTGTAGCTGCCTCACTGAGCCATTAAAGGAAAAAAAAATGTTCTTACCTGCTAATTTTCTTTCCTCAAGTCCAATTTAGTCCACAACGTAAGGTTATGCCCCTCAGCCAGCCAATGGCAACAGACTACTACTACTACTATTTAGCATTTCTACAGCGCTACAAGGCGTACGCAGCGCTGCACAAACATAGAAGAAAGAAAGAAACCATGCTCTTTAAGAGCCCACATGCAGCCTGGGCAGTTCAATATTTCTTTAATAAGGCAGATAGGAACTTCCAACCACACCATTTAACTTTAACTGCAAGAGGGCTCCAAATCAGCCAAACCAGTCAATAACTGTAGGCTCTCCTTCACTCCCAGCCTTTGGAAGACTTCAGCCTGACCCAGTCATGCAACTTACAAGGACAGGCTTCTGAACTGTCTGGTTGGACTCAAGGAAAGAAAATTAGCAGATAAGATCAAATTTTTCCATCCTTTTAGTTCCCCAGATCAGTCCAGAATCCATGGGATGCAGCAAAGAAGAAAGCCACCAACCACCATTGTCGTGTAGATAGCGTCCTCTAGTCTGCACATCCTGACTAATGCCTGAAGAAGAATGAAAAGACATTCCATTCCACCCAAGATGTGGCTATGACTCTAGTCTTTGTTCAGAAGAATAAGTGCCAAGGCAATGGCTTCCTTCAATGTACAACAGTAGTCCTTGAAGCCATTTCACCCTTCTGGACCCCTCCAAATGCCATAAATAAGCAATCCAACCTATGAAAATCACCAGCTCTACATAGCACAGCAGTGTTCTGGCTGAAATAACCCCTCCCATCCTCATGATGAAAAGTGGGCAACACCATGTCTAACTGATGTGGAAGAGCACTGCTACCTTGTGAAGAAAAGCGGGAACCATCTCTGTAAACTGTAGCAAGTCATGGTATGAAAGGGCTTGCAATTCTGACACCTGCCTAAGTGGCCACCAAACATATCACCTTTCAAGTCAATTCCTTTAGGGATGCCTTCTTAAGTGTATCAAAAGGTGCAGCCACCAGCACTTTTAGAACTAAATTGAGGTTTCACAAAGAAACCACTGGACGTACAAGGCGGGGGGGGGGGGGGGGAGATGTGCCACACCTTCAGGGAAATATCACATCTGGATGAGCATTCAGGGAGGTACCTTCTAGGCAGCTGCAGAAAGTGCTGTGAGCTGAACCTTCAAGGAAGGCAGGGAATAGAGTGGAGTGGAGGAGTGGCCTAGTGGTTAGGGTGGTGGACTTTGGTCCTGGGGAACTGAGGAACTGAGTTTCATTCCCACTTCAGGCACCAGCAGCTCCTTGTGACTCTGGGCAAGTCACTTAACCCTCCATTGCCCCATGTAAGCCGCATTGAGCCTGCCATGGGTGGGAAAGCGCAGGGTACAAATGTAACAAAAAAAAAAATAGGATCATTTTCAAATGGAAAACACCTGAGCTACCAGGACTTGAAAGGGATCACAGCTTCTTTCTACACTAAGGCCCAGATGCACAAAACTTTAACATCCCTTTAACGAGGAAATTTTAAACCGTAGCATGCATTAAAGGCCTTTTTCGGACGAAGCTAGTAGTTAACGAAAACGGAATACAAACAACTGCCATTGTAATGTGGACGATTCGGGATGCACTAACCATACCGACGATTGCACTGAATCATTTACCGCAATATATTTTACGTGTGGTCAGAGCTGTCCTTAAGGCCTGAGCTGTCAGACACGCTGCTACTCCCCACTCCCCCCTGCAGCATACAAATCCAAGCTGGCATGTTTAAAAGTAAGATTAAATAAAAACGCTACCGCAGTACTTCCTAAGCTTTCCCCTGCATCCATAGAAAACTAAAAACAAAAATCGAAATAGGATCGGGGGGGGGGGGGGGGGGTTAAGGGCACTCGTCAGGAGCGTCCTGTATGGACGGCCTTGCCCCCCCCCCCCCAACTGCTCCCCGCTTCCCTCTACACGAAAAATCGAAAGTTTAGCAGCCCCGGTCCCCCTCCCTTCCTGTTCCTTTCTCTCTTCTCTGCCAAAGCTCCGCCTCCCGTCATCCTTCACCCCCGTGCCCCGCCCCTGTCACCCCCCCTGAGGTTGTCTACGCCGCTCCCCCCCTCCACCGGGACCCCCCTCTGCATTACCGGGCCCGCACAGCGCCTCTCACCTCTGTCTGAAGGCGCTGCACGAGCAGGAAGATCTGTTCGTCGCCGAGTCTTCATGACATCTCTCCTTCCCTGGCCTAGGCCCGCCCCCTTCTGATGTAAGTAACTACGTAGGTTACTTACGCCAGACGGGGGCGGGCCCAGGTCAGGGAAGGAGACGTCATGAAGACTCGGCGACGAACAGATCTTCTTTCTGTCCATGCAGCGCCTTCAGACAGAGGTGAGAGGCGCTGCGAGGGCCTGGTAATGCGGAGGGGGGTCCCAGGGGCGGGGCACGGGTCAGAGGATGGCGGGAGGCGGAGCTTGGGACAGTACAGCGAAAGGAAGAGAGGAAGGGAGGGGGGGCTGGGGCTGCTAAAATGTGGAGTTTTCTTGCAGGGGGAAGCGGGGAACAGCGGGGACCTCGCGGGGGGGGGGGGGGGGCAAGGCCGTCCATACAGGATGCTCCTGACGAATGCCTTTGCCCCCTCCCGATCTATTTCGATTTTTGTTTTATTTTCTTCTAGTGCAGGGGGAAGCGGGGAGCCACGTGTTTGTGTTGTGGGGTTTTTTTTTTCTTTGTTTTGACGTTTGTGGCATGCGCAGAGCAGCCAGCATAACACTTGGCTGCTCTGTGCATGCTTTAGGGGCCGATTACCGACGGGGATTACGAATGTTTAATACATTGTACTTTTCAATACCGCACCGAAACAAAGGAAAGCACTGAAACACAAGACTCAGAGAAACACAGCACAGACCTTCAGGAGTAAAACATTCAGGAACAAAACCAAGCATGGATAAGATCTAAACAGGTAGCACAAGATTAAGAGACCTCTTGCAAAGGCCACATAGGAAAGCTCCTTGGGTCCTTATAAAGGAGTAGGCTGATGATGTCACATGTACGAAAAGAAGCAGAGGCAGGGAGCCCAAAGCGAGCCTTGGCTTACAGAAAGAACAATAGGAAATGAAGCAGACTGGAGAGGTCACAGAGCTAGATACAGAGAAACAGTAGGTCTGAACATAAGGGCATGGCCACAACCGTGACAACATGTGGTCTGCACTCACAGAACAAGATCAGGATAGCTGCAATGGAACCCAACACCTGAATGAAATCCAAGGTATGAGATGCCCTCATTGCCAGTAAGACCTGGATCTGGCTTTGCAGCTTTACTCTTCTCTGCTAAAGAAAGAAAGTTTGCCCATCTGGGTAAAATACACTGGGAGAGGCACAACTTGCTCTTCTACAGATTACACACTAACAATCCAACCCAGCACCTCCAACAGCTGATCATGAGGCAACACTTCTCTTCTAAATTTGATCTGATCAGCCAATCATTGAAGTAGGAGCACTGTCAAATGTCTTCTTTCCAGAGAGCTGCTTTTGTCACTACCACCTTGACCTTGGAGGTGGTCTTGGAAGCAATGGCTTGACCAAAAAGGGAGGGGACTAAAATTAAAAGTGCTACCCCAACACAGTAAACCTTAAGTAACTATGATGTGGCAATCATATCGGAATATTCAAGTAGGCCTTCCTAGGGTCGAGAGCCAAAAGAACTCTCAGCCAGACCACTGTGATGACTGATCACATGGTTCCCATTCAGAAAAATGGCACTTTGAGTGCCTGATTTACTGTTTTCAGGTCTAGGGAAACGAAAATGATAAAGTGGATAGCACAACTTCCCTATGAAGGCTAAAGAGGCTAGGGCTCTTTAATTCGGAAAAGAGACGGCTGAGGGGAGATATGAGAGAGATCTGTAAAATAATGAGTGGAAAGGGCAGGCAAAAATTGCTCCGTTTACTGTTTCCAAAAATACAAGGGCTAGGGGGCACACAATAAAGCTACTAAGTAGTAAATGTAAAACAAATCAGAGAAAATATTTCTTCACTCAACATCTAAAGCTCTGAAATTCAATGCCAGAGAATGTGGTAAAAGCAGTTAGCACAGTAGGGTGAAAAAAAAAGTTCATAGGCTATAATTAAGATGGACTGGAGAAAATCCAATGGTTAGTCCTGGGACAAACAGCATAAAAAGTGAATGATACATACCTGTAGCAGGTGTTCTCCGAGGACAGCAGGCTGATTGTTCTCACGACTGGGTGACGTCCGCGTCAGCCCCCACCAACCGGAAGAAGCTTCGCGGGCGGTCCGCACGCAGGGCACGCCCACCGCGCATGCGCGGCCGTCTTCCCGCCCGTGCGCGACCGTTCCCGCCAGTTGAATGACAAGCAAAAAGATGAAAACGCAACTCCAAAGGGAGGAGGGAGGGTAGGTGAGAACAATCAGCCTGCTGTCCTCGGAGAACACCTGCTACAGGTATGTATCATTCACTTTCTCCGAGGACAAGCAGGCTGCTTGTTCTCACGACTGGGGTATCCCTAGCTCTCAGGCTCACTCAAAACAAGAACCCAGGTCAATTGAACCTCGCAACGGCAAGGGCATAACAAAAATTGACCTACGAAGAACAACTAACTGAGAGTGCAGCCTGACCAGAATAAATTCGGGTCCTGGAGTGTGGAGTTGGATTTACACCCCAAACAGATTCTGCAGCACCGACTGCCCGAACCGACTGTCACGTCGGGTATCCTGCTGGAGGCAGTAATGTGATGTGAATGTGTGGACAGATGACCACGTCGCAGCCTTGCAAATCTCTTCAATAGTGGCTGACTTCAAGTGGGCCACTGACGCTGCCATGGCTCTAACACTATGAGCCGTGACATGACCCTCAAGAGCCAGCCCAGCCTGGGGGTAAGTGAAGGAAATGCAATCTGCTAGCCAATTGGAGATGGTGCGTTTCCCGACAGCGACCCCTAGCCTGTTAGGGTCGAAAGAAACAAACAATTGGGCGGACTGTCTGTGGGGCTGTGTCCGCTCCAAGTAGAAGGCCAATGCTCTCTTGCAGTCCAATGTGTGCAACTGACGTTCAGCAGGGCGGGTATGCGGCCTGGGAAAGAATGTTGGCAAGACAATTGACTGGTTAAGATGGAACTCCGACACCACCTTCGGCAGGAACTTTGGGTGGGTGCGGAGCACTACTCTGTTGTGATGAAATTTGGTATAAGGAGCATGAGCTACCAGGGCTTGAAGCTCACTGACCCTACGAGATGAAGTAACTGCCACCAAGAAAATGACCTTCCAGGTCAAGTACTTCAGATGGCAGGTATTCAGTGGCTCAAAAGGAGGTTTCATCAGCTGGGTGAGGACGACGTTGAGATCCCATGACACCGTAGGAGGCTTGATAGGGGGCTTTGACAAAAGCAAGCCTCTCATGAATCGAACGACTAAAGGCTCTCCAGAGATGGCTTTACCTTCCACACGATAATGGTAAGCACTAATCGCACTAAGGTGATTCCTTACTGAGTTGGTCTTGAGGCCAGACTCTGACAAGTGCAGAAGGTATTCAAGCAGGTTCTGTGCAGGGCAAGAACAAGGTTCTAGGGCCTTGCTCTCACACCAAACGACAAACCTCCTCCACTTAAAAAAGTAACTCTTTTTAGTGGAATCCTTCCTAGAGGCAAGCAAGACACGGGAGACACCCTCAGACAGACCCAACGCAGTGAAGTCTACGCCCTCAACATCCAGGCCGTGAGAGCCAGGGACTGAAGGTTGGGGTGCAGCAACGCTCCGTCGTTCTGCGAAATGAGAGTCGGAAAACACTCCAATCTCCACGGTTCTTCTGAGGACAACTCCAGAAGAAGAGGGAACCAGATCTGACGGGGCCAAAAGGGCGCTATCAGGATCATGGTGCCGTGGTCTTGCTTGAGCTTCAGTAAGGTCTTCCCCACCAAAGGTATGGGAGGATAAGCATACAGGAGGCCGGTTCCCCAATGGAGGAGAAAGGCATCCGACGCTAGCCTGCCGTGTGCCTGTAGTCTGGAACAGAACAGAGGCAGCTTGTGGTTGGTCTGAGAGGCGAAAAGGTCCACCGAGGGGGTGCCCCACTCTCGGAAGATCTTGCGTACCACTCTGGAATGAAGCGACCACTCGTGCGGTTGCATGACTCTGCTCAGTCTGTCGGCCAGACTGTTGTTTACGCCTGCCAGGTATGTGGCTTGGAGAAGCATGCCGAACCGGCAGGCCCAACTCCACATCCCGACGGCTTCCTGACACAGGGGGCGAGATCCGGTGCCCCCCTGCTTGTTGGTGTAATACATTGCAACCTGATTGTCCGAATTTGGATAATTTGGCAGGACAGCCGATCTCTGAAAGCCTTCAGTGCATTCCAGATCGCTCGGAGCTCCAGGAGGTTGATCTGCAGATCCTTTTCCTGGAGGGACCACAGACCCTGGGTGTGGAGCCCATCGACATGAGCTCCCCACCCCAGGCGAGATGCATCCGTCGTCAACACTTTCGTGGGCTGCGGAATTGGGAATGGACGTCCCAGGGTCAAATTGGTCCGAATGGTCCACCAGAGCAGTGAAGTGCGGCAACTGGTGGAGAGGCGGATGACATCTTCTAGATTCCCGGTGGCTTGGAACCACTGGGAAGCTAGAGTCCATTGAGCAGATCTCATGTGAAGACGAGCCATGGGAGTCACATGAACTGTGGAGGCCATATGACCCAGAAGTCTCAACATCTGCCAAGCTGTGACCTGCTGAGACGCTCTGGTCCGCGAAGCAAGGGACAGGAGGTTGTTGGCCCTCGCTTCGGGAAGGAAGGCCTGAGCCGTCTGGGTATTCAGCAGAGCTCCTATGAATTCCAGAGACTGGGTTGGCTGGAGATGGGACTTTGGGTAATTTATCACAAACCCCAGCAGCTCCAGGAGTTGAATAGTGCACTGCATGGACCGGAGGGCTCCTGCCTCCGAGGTGTTCTTGACCAGCCAATCGTCGAGATATGGGAACACGTGCACTCCCAGCTTGCGTAGATACGCCACCACCACCACGAGGCACTTTGTAAACACTCGTGGGGCAGAAGCGAGCCCAAAGGGCAGCACACAATACTGAAAGTGCCGGGCGCCCAGGCGGAATCTGAGATACTGTCTGTGAGCTGGCAGTATCGGGATGTGAGTGTATGAGTCCTTTAAATCCAGGGAACATAGCCAATCGTTTTTCTGAATCATTGGCAGAAGGGTGCCCAAGGAAAGCATCCTGAACTTTTCTTTGACCAGGAATTTGTTCAGGCCTCTCAGGTCTAGGATGGGACGCATCCCCCCTGTTTTCTTTTCCAAAAGGAAGTACCTGGAATAGAATCCCTGCCCTTCCTGCCCGGGTGGTACGGGCTCAACCGCATTGGCGCTGAGAAGGGCGGAGAGTTCCTCTGCAAGTACCTGCTTGTGATGGGAGCTGAAAGATTGAGCTCCCGGAGGACAATTTGGTGGCAGGGAGGCCAAATTCAGGGCGTATCCGCACCGCACTATTTGGAGAACCCACTGGTCGGAGGTTATGAGAGGCCACCTTTGGTGAAAAAATTTTAACCTCCCCCCGACCGGCAGATCGTCCGGTACGGACACTTTGAGGGCGGCTATGTTCCCGTGGATCCAGTCAAAAGCCCGTCCCCGGCTTTTGCTGTGGAGGCGCAGGGGGCTGCTTAGGCGCACGCTGTTGACGAGAACGAGCGCGCTGGGGCTGTCCCTGTGCCTGACGAGGCCTTCGGGCCGGCTGGGTGTACCTACACTTTGCAAAAGAATAGGGTGCAGCCTGCCGGGCCCGGGAAAAACGTCCACCTGCTGAGGTGGATGCTGAATGCGCCCGGTGGGAGAGCTTGTCGAGGGCGGTTTCCCGCTGATGCAGTTGGTCCACCAGCTGCTCGACCTTCTCACCAAAAATATTATCCCCCCGGCAAGGGACGTCAGCCAGTCTCTGCTGGGTGCGGTTGTCCAGGTCAGAGGCACGCAGCCATGAGAGCCTGCGCATCACTATACCTTGGGCCGCAGCACGAGATGCCACGTCACACGTGTCATAGATACCCCTGGACAGGAACTTTCTGCACGCCTTCAGCTGCCTGACCACCTCCTGATAAGGCCTGGACTGCTCCGGCGGGAGCTTATCGACCAGGTCCGCCAGTTGCTTCACATTGTTCCGCATGTGGATGCTCGTATAGAGCTGGTATGACTGGATGCGGGTCACGAGCATGGAGGATTGGTAGGCCTTCCTCCCAAACGAGTCCAGAGTGCGAGACTCCCGCCCCGGGGGTGCCGAGGCGGTATCCCTCGAACTCCGTGCCCTCTTGAGAGCAGAATCCACGACCGCCGAGTCATGGGGCAATTGGGGCCGCATTAACTCTGGGTCAGAGTGGATTCTGTACTGGGATTCCGCTTTCTTGGGGATGATGGGATTAGATAGCGGTCTCATCCAGTTCCGAAGCAGTGTCTCTTTGAGGACATTGTGCAACGGCACCGTGGAGGACTCTCTAGGTGGTGAAGGATAGTCGAGGACCTCGAGCATCTCAGCCCTCGGCTCATCCACAGAGACCACGGGGAAGGGAATGCAGATAGACATATCCCTGACAAAGGAGGCAAAAGAGAGGCTCTCCGGGGGTGAGAGTTTCCTCTCCGGTGAAGGCGTGGGGTCAGAGGGGAGGCCCGCAGACTCCTCTGAGGAGAAATATCTGGGGTCCTCCTCTTCCCCCCACGAGGCCTCTTCCTCGGTATCGGACATAAGCTTATGTAGCTGAGTCCTTAACCGGGCCCGGCTCGACGTCGAGGCACCGAGGCCTCGGTGTCGTCGAGCGGTGGACTCCCGCGCCGGCGGGGACGAAGCTCCCTCCATCGACGTCGACGGGGACTCCACCTGCGTGGCGGTCGAGACCGGCGCCGCAAGCGGCGGCGGTGTCGACGGCCTCGGCACCGGGCTAGAGCTCACCGGCGCCACAGTCAACGGCGCTGATGGCGCAAGCACCCCCGGCGCCGGCACAGCCTGGCGCATCAGCCCTTCCAGGATCCCCGGAAGGATGGCTCGGAGGCACTCGTCCAGGCCCGCTGCCGGGAAAGACGGTGGGGCCGGTAGAGGTGTCAGTGCCAGAAGCTGCTCGGGTCCAGGAGACGGCACCGAAGTGCTGGGACCCTGACGCGGCGGTACCTCCACTACCGAAGGGGATCTCTCCTCTCGACGCGGACGCTTCGGCGTCGACTCCTTGCCGGCACCGGAACCCTGGTGCATCGAGGGCGACCGATGACGGTGCTTTTTTGATTTTTTGCGATGCCCGTCATCGGCGCCAGGTGAAGCAGAGGAGGAGGAGGTCGATCCCCCTCGGTCACGAGGAACCGGGTCCGACAGGGTTCGGTCCCGAGGGCCATGGGCCGAGGGAGTGACCGGGGCCGATTGCCCACGCGGCCTCTCACCCCTACCTTCACCGGAGGACCGGCGGGCCGACGGGACCTGTGCTCCTGGGGTCGATGCCATCGGTGCCGATTTCTCGGGCATCGATACCGGTACCGAAGAACCGGCCGTCGATACCGATGCCGTCGAGGTCGACGTCGAGGGGCCGGCGCAAGTTCCAAAAAGACGGTCCCGAAGAACTTGCCTCGCAACCTGAGTCCGTTTCCGGAGACCGAGACACAGGGAACACGACTTGATATTGTGCTCCGGTCCGAGGCACTGGAGGCACCAAGCGTGGGTGTCGGTCTGCGAGATCGGCCGGCCGCACCGACCACACTTTTTAAATCCACTCGGGACCTTCGAGGACATCGACGGAAAAATCGCGTCGGCGAAGTTAAAGTCGTCGATGGTGGCGGTAATCACACCTCGAAAAAAGAAATCGACCGTGCGGCCACTAGGCCGCAACGCGACGCCCCCGCTAGAAACGAGGGAAAATGGAAGCGCGTGCTCCTTTTTTTTTTTTTTTTTAAAGAAAAGTGGAGCGCGCGGCAACGAAATAAAATAAAATAAAAAGGTTCGCGTAAACGCGACGGTTTTTCCGGGGCTGAAAACAGAGAGAGCGGCGAAGGCACGACTCTCTCCAGTCGCGGAAAAAAAGGAACTGGCGGGAACGGTCGCGCACGGGCGGGAAGACGGCCGCGCATGCGCGGTGGGCGTGCCCTGCGTGCGGACCGCCCGCAAAGCTTCTTCCGGTTGGTGGGGGCTGACGCGGACGTCACCCAGTCGTGAGAACAAGCAGCCTGCTTGTCCTCGGAGAATCTGTTTTATTCTTTTATCATCTTGCCAGGTATTTGTGACTTAGATTGGTCACTGCTAGAAACAGTATACTGGACTTGTTGGACCTTTGGTCTGTCCAAGTATGGAGATGCTTATGTTCTTGATATACCAAACCTTTATCCCACTGGACAGGGAAAAAAGACAAGATGCTGACAGAGCATCTCCTTTGGCCTGATCATGTTTCCCTTTATGTTTATTTGGCTTTAATATATCACCCTTCTTAAAGGAAATCAAGGCAGTGTATAAAACGATCATTAAAAAAAAATAAAAAACTGAAAAAAGGAATTCAACATTTTTTTTAAAGGAAACAGAAAAAGTCAGAAAGGGGAGCAGCAAATTAGGTATCAAATCTTTTAATGTTCCCAAAAGAAGGCAACAAGGACTAAGTGGGAACTCTATAGATATCCTCAAGAATGACTACCTGAGCTTCCACCTAAGAAGCAGCCTGAGATCCAGTCAAGTGAGCTCTAAGACTAGTTGGAACCTCTCTGATTGAAAGAGTAATCTGCTTTTATCACTTCCCTAATCCAACAGGCAATCATACATTTTGAGGTTGTTTCTTCTTTGTGCAGCCCATGAAACAAAACAAGGAGAAATTAGGCTTTACCTAATAATGTTCTTTTCTTAGTAAACGAAACCATTATGCATGAATTGGTTGGTAACCACTCCTACCAGCAGGTGGAGGTAGATAAAAGACAGAATTCTATCAGTGATACCACCAGTAATAAGCTGTGGTGCCCCCTGGAAGATTCCAGTATGCATCCACAAAAGTAGGTAGTCCCTTTATAACACACCCATGCCCCATTAATTATTGCAACCGCAATGAGCAGCAAGCAAGAAAACCACCACAGAGTGGAACTCACTTACCCTTTACATACTAGGGAAAAGCCAAATCCAGCTAGTAATCAGAAAAACAAAAAGACTTGTTCATTTTTTAAAATTATGTCAAGCAACTGAAAGAACACGGAGCACACCCAAGACCCCGGGCCAAGGTCTTCCAAGGACAGGATTCCAGAACAGTTTCACTGACTAAAGAAAATTATCAGGTAAGGCATAATTTCTCCTTAGTGTCAGCTCAACCGTTCTGCACAAATGGGATGTACCAAAGCAAAGCAGAGCTACTTGGTCGGGGAAGACAATGACAGCTCTGCCAACATCCGACAAGGCTCTGGCCAGCACATCCAACCTGTAATGCATGACAAATGAATGAAGAGATGATCATGACACCGTTCTATAAATCTCCTCAGAGGACACTGCCCGGGACTCCATCCAAGAAACAGCCTGAGCTCTGGTAAAGAGACCTTCAGCCCAAGAAACTAGTTATTCCTACAAACATGAAAATGGATTCAGAGACAAAACGCATGGAACAGAGAAACCAAATTGCTTTCAGTTGCTTGACATAATTTTAAAAAATGAACAAGTCTAATGGGGGATTTCAATTACCCGCATATAGACTGGGGTAATGTAACATCTGTACACGCAAGGGACATAAGATTTCTTGATGAAATCAAGGACAGCTTCATGGAACAGCTAGTTCAGGAGCCGACAAGAGAAGGAAAAATACTAGACTTAGTCCTTAGTGGTGCTCATGATCTAGTGCAGGGGGTAACGATACGAGGGCCGCTTGATAACAGTGATCATAATATGATCGGTTTTGATATTGGCATTGAAGGAAGTGAAACTAGGAAATCAAGTACGCTAGCGTTTAACTATAGAAAGGGTGATTACGACAAAATGAGAAAAATGGTGAAAAAAAGACTGAAAGGAGCAGCTCGCAGAGTAAAAAACTTGCATCAGGCGTGGATGCTGTTTAAAAACACCATCCTGGAGGTTCAGGACAAATATATTCCACGTATTAGAAAAAAGGGAAAAAAGACTAAACGTCAGCCGGCGTGGCTAAACAGTAAGATAAAGGAAATCATTAGAGCCAAAAAACAATCCTTCAGAAAGTGGAGAAGAGAACCAACTGAAAGTAACAGGATAGATCATAAGGAATGCCAAGCCAAATGCAAAGCGGAGATAAGGAGGGCAAAAAAGGACTTTGAGAAGAAATTAGCGTTGGAAGCAAAATACATAGTAAAAACTTTTTTAGATACATTAAAAGCAGGAAACCGGCCAAAGAGTCGGTTGGGCCGCTGGACGAAAATGGTGTTAAAGGGGCGATCAAGGAGGACAAAGCCGTAGCGGAGAAATTAAATGAATTCTTTGCTTCGGTCTTCACCGAGGAGGATTTGGGGGGGACACCGGTGCCGGAAAGAATATTTGAAGCGGGGGAGTCGGAGAAACTAAACAAATTCTCTGTAACCTTGGAGGATGTAATGGGTCAGTTCAGCAAGCTGAAGAGTAGTAAATCACCGGGACCTGATGGTATTCATCCCAGAGTATTAATAGAACTAAAAAATGAACTTGCGGAGCTACTGTTAGAAATATGCAATCTGTCCCTAAAATCGAGTGTAATACCGGAAGACTGGAGGGTAGCCAATGTTACTCCGATTTTAAGAAAGGTTCCAGAGGAGATCCGGGAAATTATAGACCGGTGAGTCTGACGTCGGTGCCGGGCAAGATGGTGGAGGCTATTATTAAGAATAAAATTGCAGAGCATATACAAAAACATGGACTGATGAGACAAAGTCAGCACGGATTTAGTGAAGGGAAGTCTTGCCTCACCAATCTAATGCATTTTTTTGAGGGGGTAAGCAAACATGTGGACAATGGGGAGCCGGTTGATATTGTATATCTGGATTTTCAGAAGGCGTTTGACAAAGTGCCGCATGAAAGACTCCTGAAGAAATTGCAGAGTCATGGAATCGGAGGTAGGGTATTATTATGGATTAAGAACTGGTTGAAAGATAGGAAGCAGAGAGTAGGATTGCGTGGCCAGTATTCTCAGTGGAGGAGGGTAGTTAGTGGGGTCCCGCAGGGGTCTGTGCTGGGTCCGTTGCTTTTTAATGTATTTATAAATGACCTAGAGATGGGAATAACTAGTGAGGTAATTAAATTCGCCGATGACACAAAATTATTCAGGGTCGTCAAGTCGCAGGAGGAATGTGAACGATTACAGGAGGACCTTGCGAGACTGGGAGAATGGGCGTGCAAGTGGCAGATGAAGTTCAATGTTGACAAGTGCAAAGTGATGCATGTGGGTAAGAGGAACCCGAATTATAGCTACGTCTTGCAAGGTTCCGCGTTAGGAGTTACGGATCAAGAAAGGGATCTGGGTGTCGTCGTCGATGATACGCTGAAACCTTCTGCTCAGTGTGCTGCTGCGGCTAGGAAAGCGAATAGAATGTTGGGTGTTATTAAGAAGGGTATGGAGTCCAGGTGTGCGGATGTTATAATGCCGTTGTATCGCTCCATGGTGCGACCGCACCTGGAGTATTGTGTTCAGTACTGGTCTCCGTATCTCAAAAAAGATATAGTAGAATTGGAAAAGGTACAGCGAAGGGCGACGAAAATGATAGTGGGGATGGGACGACTTTCCTATGAAGAGAGGCTGAGAAGGCTAGGGCTTTTCAGCTTGGAGAAGAGACGGCTGAGGGGAGATATGATAGAAGTGTATAAAATAATGAGTGGAATGGATCGGGTGAATGTGAAGCGACTGTTCACGCTATCCAAAAATACTAGGACTAGAGGGCATGAGTTGAAGCTACAGTGTGGTAAATTTAAAACGAATCGGAGAAAATTTTTCTTCACCCAACGTGTAATTAGACTCTGGAATTCATTGCCGAGAACGTGGTACGGGCGGTTAGCTTGACGGAGTTTAAAAAGGGGTTAGATAGATTCCTAAAGGACAAGTCCATAGACCGCTATTAAATGGACTGGAAAAATTCCTCATTTTTAGGTATAACTTGTCTGGAATGTTTTTACGTTTGGGGAGCGTGCCAGGTGCCCTTGACCTGGATTGGCCACTGTCGGTGACAGGATGCTGGGCTAGATGGACCTTTGGTCTTTCCCAGTATGGCACTACTTATGTACTTATGTACTTATGTAAATTCGGCAGAAAGGAGGGAACTGTCCGCAAGGATACGGAATCCTCTGAAAAGGACTGATAAGGGTCCTGACACCAGGTACCTCCCTGCTTGTTGATGTATGCTACAGCATGGTGCTGTCCAACATCACTCTGATCAATGTGCCCTCCAGCAGCGACTGAAATTCCAATAAGGTCATGTGTACCACCCGGGTATCTAGGCAGCTGATTGTCCAAGCCACCTCTTGGCTAGACCAAAAGCCCTGAGCCATAGGCAGATGAGGAAATTCACATCTGTGGTAACCAAAACCCACCGAGCGGGATCCACAGAAACCCTTTTTCAACAGATGTGCCCGTACTGACCCTCAGTCCAGACTAAACTACACCCTGGGCGTGAGAGGAAGAAGACGGTGAAAGTCCTGACCGACTGGGTGCCACCACACCAATAGCGCCTGCTGTGGAGGATGCATGTGTGCCCTCACCTAAGGGACCTCCATAGTAGCCGGCATGGAGTCCAGAAACTGCAAGTAGTCCTAAATTTCAGGCATTTGAAACACGCACAACTGCTGCTTCTGCACTCATTCTTCCAGAACAACAACATTCCCCGGACCATGTCCAGCTGGACCCCCAGGTACTCCAACATCTGACAGGGAACCAAGTGACTCTTGGGGTGATTCACACCCCAGCCCAACTCCAGAAGAGAAATCACCTGAGCCGTAGCTTGAACTGACTCTGCCTTTGAATCAGCCTGAATTAGTCAGTCGTCCACATACAGGTGGAACCTGCACTCCTTGGCATCTCAAGTGAACTACAACCACTATAACTTTGGAAAATGTGTATGGTGCAGTAGCCTTCTCCCAATGAGCAGTAGTGGCCGCAGCAAAACAAGAAAGCATGCGCAGGGCCACAGCAGCCTTGAAGCATGCGCTATCAGCTCTGCCATCCTCTGCCAACACTGATATCAACTTCCCGCTCCAGAGGATGAGGACCAGCAGAGCCGACAGCGCATGCCTCAAGGCTGCTGTGGCCCTGCGCTTGTTTTCTTGTTTTGCCGCGGCTGCTCATCAACAGAAGCAGCAGTGGCGGCAGTGGATCCCCTGGCTCACAGTGTCTCAGTAGGAGACTTTCCCGTTTTGGCGGCAGATGACCCATCAAAGCGGGAGACTTGACAGATCTGAACTTGGGTCCCTTTGTTTACAGTCAACTGCACTAACTTACTCCTCAGACCCTTCAGTGGCTCATGATGATGGCACAGAAGCACAGCCTTCAGAACCAGCAGCTGATCAGGGGTAATGGATTATTTTTTTTTAGTTTGTAAATGTGTTTCATTTCAGTACTCTGCCTTTCACTCAGTGACCATGTGACATGTGCTGTTCCCTTCCCACTTCAGCTAAAATGGATACAATGCTTCACACATTATTCCTACCATGACAAACTGGAAGTTGATTTATAGTAGTAGCAGTAGTAGTAGTATTCACTCAGACAGAGAAAGAGATGCAGGAGAAACATGTAAAGACAAAATGGCTTTAATTCCTACCAAAAGACACTGGGACCTTATGTCCTGATGCCTTGGGAGAGGGAGAAGCAGAGAGCCGGATTCAACCGCACCCCCTCCAACAGCCCATCATGGGGGGGGGGGGGGGGGGATTAATCTTGGAAGTTAGATTTGTATGTCTGTAGCTCCACATGGAGGTGTAAGTTATGTGTATATCTTTCAAACTTTTTTCCATGTGTATAACACATCCCATGTTGTATGTTAATGATTTTTTTTGAAACCTAAGATTAAAAAAAAAAAAAAAAGAAAAAGAAATGGCCCATCACGATTTGGGCACATCGAACCAGCAGCTGTACCAAGGATCTACAGCATCTGCTCACCTGCATTTTCAACCTTGTGGCAAGTGTGTGTGTGTGTGGGGGGGGGGGGGGGGGGGGGGGCGGGGCTGCCAAACCTTGCGGGATTCCTTCACACCAAAGTCTGAAGCAGCCCCCATTGCTCCCTGGGCTTTCCTCAACTGCAAATCGGACAAAACCCTCACTTGCCTTGTGCTTGTAACCTGGATTGGCCACTACTGGAAACAGGATGCTGGGTTTCATGGACCTTCGGTCTGTCCCAGTATAGCAATACTTATGTATTTATTTGCCAATGAAAGGAACTTCCTCAATTAAAGCTCAGTCTACTCTTTTGTTGCTGTTGTTTTGTTTGTTTTTAACAAGAGTTCTGTAAGATGCAGTAGCAGCAAAAAAAAAAAAAAAAAACAGCTATATTCCCTATACAGGGAAGAGCTGACAGGATCCACAAAAAAAAAAAAGCCTGGGGTTGCAAAGGAGCCTGGGAGAAGTCTACCCTGTGGGGGTGGGGGTATGGGGACCCGCACCCCCCTGGGCAAGGTCCCAGGGGACTGAGAACGAAGCCATAGCCAGCAGCACTATCAAGTGCGAACTGGGGAGCTGTGGAGGCCAACTCCGTGTTAGATCCCAGGGAACATTGAACTAGGAATGGAACAAATCCATAAGCCTAGGAGCATTCCCTTAGGTTCGACCACATTGCACGGCCTTGACCAGCAAAGCAACAAGCTAGACCAGGACTCAGGGGCACACACAGCAACCTACAGGCTGAAAAAGGTAGAGAAAAATACTGGAATCTTCCAGGGGGAACCACAGCTTATTACCGGTGGCATCACTGGTAGAATTAAGTCTTTTCTCTACCTCCTGCCTGCCAAAAGTGGTCTGCTAGGCAGGCACGCACTGACCTCAGTGACATCAGTGACAGACAATTTGGCAAAGCAAAACAATCTGAGTGCTGGCCATTAGGACACAGGGTAGATAGGAGAGTTTTAAAAGACTGAAGGAAACGAAAGTGTTAAACTGGAGAAGGGGGGGGGGGAGTTGTGAATGACTGAAAGACATGCAAATTTGGGACAGGAAAACAATCTCAATGCTGGCCATTAGCACACAGGGTACATAGGACCGCTTTAAAAGACTGAAGGAACCAAAAGTGTTCGGGGTGGGGGGGCAAGTTCTGAATGAATGAAAGAAATGAAAATTTACGAGAGGAACACAATCTGAATGCCGGGCATTTGTACACAGGGTAGATAGGACACTTTTTTTTTTTAAATGAAGGACGTGAAAGTATTACATCTTGGGGGAGGGGTGAGGAGGAAAGCGGTGGGGTATCCGGATACTGGGCGTTAGGGCAACTGGGGTACATAGACTTTTGAAAGTCTTAAGGAACCCAAAGTGTGGGAAGGAGGAGGAAAAGGAGGGGAGGGAACGGGGTGAGGGGCATTAGGAACAGGTGAGGGGGCCCTGTCACACACTCTCATTCTCACACACACACTGTCACACACCCGCACATTCACTCTGGCTCTCTCTCTCAAACATACACACTCCCAGGAAAACCTTGCTAGCGCCCGTTTCATTCGTTCCAGAAACGGGCCTTTTTTACTAGTTCTAAAATAAAAAGAAAGGGGGAAATGAACGCCAATAATAGATAGCATAGAAAACAGAGAATTAAAAATAAATATAAAACTTCTCAAGTATGTTTGGAGAATTTCCTCATGCAAATAATCCAAACTAGGTAGTGTTGGGTGGAGGAATCCCAAATGCCATCTGGAAAAAATAGGTTTTGAGCAATATTTTATATCTAGGAAAAAAGTTCAGACCTAATGAACGGAACAAGATCATTCATAGTTTCGGTGCTATGAAATAAAAAGCAAAGTTTCACGTTGGACTCAAAAACAGCTTTCATTGGTGGAGGAAGGACCAGACAATGTGCATTTAATAAACACAGAACCATACGGATTACATGGAATGATTAATGAGAACAAAAATATGAAGGAGATACTTAGTGTGACTTATGAGTAAGACAGAGAACCTCGAACCATGCACAATATTGTACAGGTAGCCAAATGCAATCTAATTAGAAAAGGAGAAGCTTAATCATATCTGAGCTCTACACAAGACATATGCTGAATTTTGCAAAATCTGTGAACGATGTACTTGGAATCTTTGGAGTCCACAATAAACTGAACTTCAGTAATCTAACTGTGAGTGCACAAGTGAGTGTATGGAGAGCAGAGAAATTCAGAAAATTTTGAAATGAACAAAATTTGTATAGTGAGAGGAAACCTGACTTAAGTACTTGTGAAATTTGCCTTTTGAACGAGAGGCAAGAATCAAAAATGATTCCAAAATATTGGAAAGAATCAACCATGGGCACTGGCTAATCAGGGCAGTTGTGAATGATTACCTGTAATCCTGCAAGCAATGGTCTTCTTGGGGTTTTGAATTAGTTTATGCGAGATCAGCCATTGTGATAAAGTTATAAGACATGGTTGTAAAGGGCCTAAATTTGAGAAACTGGTTGGAAAAATTAACAAAATATTGTCAGCACAAAAATAAATTCACATAAAAATCTTGAATTCAAGTTGCCAATGGACTGATAAGTTGAATAGACGGGGAGAAAGAATGGAGGGCCGGGTAACACCATGAGAGTGTATTTGTGATGATGCTGCAGTTGGGGTAACAGAGAAAGAATGTCATTGAAATAAGAGAAACCAATTAAATACAGTATCAACAAGGCCAACTGCATGTAAAACAAGCTATTAAATGAATGGTCTAACAAATCACAGATGAAAATCACTCTATCCGTATCACTTGATCTATCACCTGCATCAAGAGAGACATGACGTTCACTCAAGAATGTTGTTACCGTAGTTTCGGAAATGTGACCGAAACCCAGTTTGACGTGGATGCAATATAGAGAGTTGATCAATGTGTGAAACAAGTTGTTCATGTACAACTTTTTTGTAAGTTTTGAGATAAAACCCAAAGATTGGATACTGGATGGTAATTTTCACAGAGAAGGATCTGAATAACCATTTTTAAGAATGGATCAAGCAGCTTTATGCCAGGAAGAAGGCACCAGTCCAAAAGAAAGTCTTTGACAAACCACTTGAGCAACTAAAGGGAGAAGTCCATAAAAAGACATACGTAGTCAGCTGGATGGCAGAGGATCAAGTAAGCAGGTGGCGAGTCTCATGGAATTAAGAGGTAAGGAGAGTTGAGTCAAGGTAGGCAGTGAAAATGTACTCAAGCTACCAGAAACAACAGATACCGGTGCAGAAGATAGCAAGCTTTTGTGTAGGAAAGGAAAAAGGATCCAAGGCCTTGCCCGCATATCAAACAGCAAAACCCTTCCACTTGAAATTATACTACCATAGTGGAATCTTTCTTGGAAGCAAGGCATGTTAGACACCCTCATGTAATTGGAAGGAATTCACCCAGTGGTGTGCTGGAGCCGGCTCGCACCGGCTCGCAAGAGCCGCTTGTTAACTTTGCTCGGCTCTTGCGAGCCGGTTGTTGAAACCCGCAAGCCGGCTCTCCTCCCTCCCTCTTCCCTCACATCACCGACCCGACGAATTCTTCGGAGCAGGCAGTCTTGCCTGCCCGCTGCAAGTGCTGACTCTCCGCCGCTGGTGCTGCAGGTTCGCGCTTTAAAAATGGCTGCCGAGACTTACAGAGGCGGCCTTGCGAGACTTCGCCCTTGTAAGTCTTGGCGGCCATTTTGAAGCGCGAACTGGCAGCGCCAGCGGGGGACTGAGTCAGTGCTTGCAGCGAGCAGGCAAGACTGCCTGCCCCGAAGAATTAAAGGAGTCAGATCGGTGACGGGAGGGAGGGAGGATAATTCTATTAACAACTCGGGAGGGGGTGGCAGGGGAGAGAACTAGGGAGTCGCTGGGCACGGGTGGATCATGGAGGGGAGAGAAGGGTCGTCCCTGGGCATGGGTGGATCATGGAGGGAAGAGAAGGGTCGTTGCTGGGTATGGGTGGATGGAGTGCAGGGGAGAGGAGGGTCACTGCTGGATTGGGTGGATGGAGGGCAGGGGAAAGGAGGGTCACTGGGTATGGGTGCATGCAGGGCAGGGGAGAGAAGGGTTGCTGGGTATATAGGTGCATGCAGGGCAGGGGAGAGGAGGGTCACTGGGTATGGGTGCATGGAGGGCAGGGGAGGGTCGCTGGGTGCATGCAGGGCAGGGGGAGAGAAGGGTCACTGGACATGGGTGGATGGAGAGCAGGGGAGAGGAGGGTCGCTGGACATGGGTGGATGGAGGGCAGGGGAGAGGAGGGGAGAGAGAAGAAATGCTGGACATGGATGGAGGGGAGGGAAGAGTGAGGAAGGAGATGAGGGAAAAGGAAGAGAGGAGAAAAACTGCATATGGATGAAGAAAATAGGCAGAAGTTGATGACCAGAAATGAAGAAGAAAGGAAAGAAATAAATGGAAAGGAAGCCCTGGAAACGGAGTTAAGAGGACAGATAGCAGCAGAATCGGATACTGGGCCAGCATGATCAGAAAAACAGTCACCAGACAACAAAGGTAGAAAAAAAATCATTTTATTTTCATTATAGTGTTTGGTATATGTTCACTTTGAGAATCGGGTGCTCAACATTAAAAGTTTATATTTATTTACTTATTTATGGCATTTTATCCCACATTAAACATGAATTAGATTGGAACCTGGGATCATTTAATTTTTTTTTTCCTGGAGAGAGTAATGCATTGCTGCCCCCCCCCCCCCCCCCCCCCCACGGCTATAGCCAGCTCTGAAATTTGGGGCGGTGCAGAGGTGGACCAGGGAGAGAGCCTGTTAAAAATTTACCAGCACACCACTGAATTCACCTCTAATCTCTCAACATCCAAACCATGAAGGCTAGAAACCAAAACGTTGAACATGTAAGAGATCCTTCATTTTGAATGTGTCGTCTCAGAAAGCACTCCAGCTTCCATGGGTCTCTTCTTCCTTCTCCAGTTTCTCCTTTCTTTCCTATGATTAATGGCATTCCTTTCCTTTTTCTGTTTAGTACTGCACATCACTGTTAAGCAGTGCAGGAAGAGCACTTATCAAAAGCTTTTTACTAAACCATAAACCAAATCCAAGAGTTGAGGAAAACAATTATCTGCCTCGTCAATGAAGACCATGGTTCCATTCTTCTGATTGCGTTTCAGAAGAGTTTTCCCTATGAGAAGGATTTAGAGTTTACACATACAGAAGACCTTATCCCCAATTTAGGAGAAAGGCATCCAAGGCTAGTTTGCCATGTAATCCCAGTCCGGAGCAGTACTGAGGGCCCTTGTGGTTGAGGTGAGTGTCAAAGGTATCTATTTAGGGGGTGCCCCCCATTCAAGATCTTTCTGGCTACATCCATATCGAGAGACCACTCATGCGCTTGCATCATCTTGCTCAGTCTGTCTGCCAGAAAATTCCTCTCTCCCCAATCAGGTAAGTGGCTCTGAGAACCATGCCTGCTGCCAGATGCCCAATGCCCAATCCAGACCGCTTTCTGACACAGGAGCTACGATCTTGTGCCTCCCTGCTTGTTGACATAACACACTGCAATCTAATTGTCAATTTGAATGAAAATAATTTGGTTCTGTAGCTGATCTCTGAAAGCCATACATTCCAGGAGGCTAATGTGTTGTGCAGCGTCCTGGGAGAACCACTGAGCTTGGGTCTGGAGTCCATCTACATGAGCTCCCTAATACAGGTTGGATTCATCTCTCATTAACGTCTTGTGGGCTGGAAAAGTTTGGAATTGGAAGTCTCATGGTCAAAATGGATCAAATTATTTACCAAAGTTAAGGAAAGAAAGAGTGACAGTGATGGCATCTGCTAGGCTCCATATGTCTCGAGACCACAGGGAAGCTAGGATCTACTGGGCTGGTCTCAAATGGAGGCATACCATGGAAGGTAAAATTATGTATCATACCTGATAATTTTCTTTCCATTAATCATAGCTGATCAATCCATAGACTGGTGGGTTGTGTCCATCTACCAGCAGGTGGAGATATAGAGCAATCCTTTTGCCTCCCTATATGTGGTCATGTGCTGCCGGAAACTACTCAGTATGTCGATATCAAAGCTCCATCCGCAGGACTCAGCACTTAGAGAATTACACCCACAAAGGGACACTCTCTGCCCAGCTCACCACCGCCGAAACGGGGGAGGGGAATTAACCCAGCTCATCCCCACACAAGTGGGGGAGGGGAATCCGTTCAGCTCATCCCTGCGGAGCGGGGGAGGGACACCACACCCGCCGATGCGGGGGGATCTGGCTTATCTGCAACCGCGGGAAGAGCTGACTGACCCCCAACACCGCCGAAGCGGGAGGGGTACAAAGCTGCCCTACAGCCGCACGAAGTGGGAGGGAGCGCCGGCAGAATTTAGGTCTCAATCCAGCCCCGTAAAACGGAGGGGAGAGGAATGCAGCAGCTCACTGTAACACAAAATCGTCTCAACTCCAGAAGAATTCAATCGAGAAAACTTGAACACGAAGATCCTCCTGAACAGGAACAGAAGACTAAACTTGAACCTGAAATGCAACCAGAATAAAAACAGAACAGATATCTGGGAGGGGCTATGGATTGATCAGCTATGATTAATGGAAAGAAAATTATCAGGTATGATACATAATTTTACCTTCCATATCATCATGCTGATCAATCCATAGACTGGGGGGATGTACCGAAGCAGTACTCACCCAGGGCGGGACATTGAAATCCCTGACCGCAACACTGAAGCTCCAAACCGGGCCTCCGCCTGAGCAGCCACAGTCAAGCGGTAATGCCTGGAGAAGGTATGAGCCAACGCCCAAGTTGCCGCCTTACAAATCTCTTCCAAGGAGACGGACCCGGCCTCCGCCATCGAGGCCGCCTGAGCTCTAGTGGAGTGAGCCTTCAGCTGGATAGGCAGCACCTTCCCCGCGGCCACATAAGCCGCTCCAATGGCTTCCTTGACCCATCGTGCCACTGTAGGCTTGGATGCCTGCAGACCCTTACGAGGACCTGCAAACAGCACAAACAGATGATCCGACTTCCGGAAATCATTGGTCACTTCCAAGTATCTGATGATGACTCGTCTCACATCTAGATATTTGAGAGCAGAGTACTCCTCTGGGCAGTCCTCCCTACGAAAGGATGGGAGACAGAGCTGCTGATTCACATGGAAACAAGAAACAATCTTGGGCAGGAAGGAAGGCACCGTGCGAATAGAAACTCCTGCCTCAGTGAACTGCAGGAAGGGTTCCCGACATGATAGCGCCTGGAGCTCGGAAACTCGTCTGGCTGAAGTGATAGCCACCAAAAAGACTGCTTTCAACGTCAGGTCTTTCAGAGATGCCCTCGACAAGGGTTCAAAAGGCGGCTTCTGCAAGGCTCTTAGCACCAGATTGAGATTCCACGCAGGTACCACCGAGCGCAGAGGAGGGCGTAGGTGATTAACTCCCTTCAGAAAGCGCACCACATCTGGCTGCGAGGCCAGGGAAGCACCCTTCAGGCGACCCCTGAAGCAAGCCAGAGCCGCTACCTGGACTTTAAGGGAACTGAGCGACAGGCCTTTCTCCAGACCTTCTTGCAGGAACGCCAACACTGAAGAAATTGGAGCAGTGAAGGGAGAAAGAGAGCCTGCCTCACACCACGATGCAAAGGTACGCCAAACCCTGGCGTAAGCAGTAGAAGTAGAGCGCTTCCTCGCTCTCAGCATAGTGGCGATGACCTTGTCTGAGAAGCCCTTCTTCCTCAGACGCTGCCGCTCAATAGCCAGGCCGTAAGACCAAAGGGGGAGGGATCCTCCATCACCACGGGACCCTGATGCAACAGGCCCTGCTCTGCTGGCAGCTGCAGAGGGCCTTCCACTGAGAGCCTGATCAAGTCCGCATACCAGGGACGTCTGGGTCAGTCCGGACCTACCAGGATTATCCGGCCCGGATGCTTTGCCATCTGGTCTAGCACCCTGCCCAACATGGGCCAGGGCTGGAACACATAGAGAAGCTCCTGTGTCGGCCACTGTTGGAGAACAGCATCTACTCCCAGAGATCGAGGGTCCCGTCCTCTGCTGAAAAAGCGCGGCACTTGGCAATTGGCCGATGACGCCATCAGATCTAAGCTCGGCTGGCCCCAGCACTTCGTGATGTCCAAGAACGCCTGAGCCGATAGCTGCCACTCTCCAGGATCCAAGGTATGGCGACTGAGAAAGTCCACCTTGACATTCATGACTCCTGCAATGTGGGCCGCCGACAGCTGTTCCAGGTTCGCTTCCGCCCACTGGCATAGATTCATGGCCTCCTTGGCTACAGGGGCACTCTTGGTACCTCCCTGGCGATTGACATAGGCCACAGCCGTGGCATTGTCCGACAGGACCCGTACTGGCTTCAACGCCAGTACCGGGAGAAACTCCAAAAGCGCCAACCGAATGGCTCTGAGTTCCAGGAGGTTGATAGACCACTTTGCCTCTGCAGGAGACCAGAGCCCCTGCACTGTCCTTCCCAAGCAGTGGGCTCCCCAGCCCGTCAAAGAGGCGTCCATCGTGATGACAACCCACTCCGGGGTCAAAAGAGGCATTCCTGCGGACAACTTGTCTGTCCTCAGCCACCAGCTCAGCGCCTTGCGCACTGCTGGGTCCAAGGGAAGGCGCACAGCGTAATCCTCCAACACTGGAGTCCAGCGCTGCAGAAGAGAGTGTTGTAGTGGTCTCATATGAGCCCTGGCCCAGGGCACTACTTCCATCGTGGCCATCATAGAGCCCAACAGCTGCACCTAGTCCCAAGCCCGAAGAGGAGAGGCTACTAGGAACTGATCCACCTGAGCCTGAAGCTTGACAATTCGATTGTCTAGCAGGAACACTCTGCCCACTTGGGTGTCGAAACGAACTCCCAGATATTCCAGGGACTGAGTCGGGCGCAGCTGGCTTTTTTCCCAGTTGATGATCCACCCCAGGGAGCTCAAAAGAGCAATCACCCGGTTTACAGTTCTGCCGCACTCTGCATAAGAGGGGGCTCGGATCAACCAGTCGTCCAGATAAGGATGGACTTGTACTCCTTCCTTACGTAGGAAGGCCGCGATGACCACCATTACTTTGGAGAAGGTCCGCGGAGCAGTAGCCAACCCGAACGGGAGGGCTCTGAACTGGAAGTGTCGGCCCAGGACTGCAAAACGCAGAAAGTGTTGATGAGGAGGCCAGATGGGAATATGCAAGTAAGCTTCCTTGATGTCCAAGGATGCCAGGAACTCCCCTGCCTTCACTGCTGCTATAACAGAGCGGAGAATCTCCATTCGAAAGTGCCGAACTTTCAAGGCCCGATTGACCCCTTTGAGGTCGAGCATAGGCCGTACAGAACCTCCTTTCTTTGGTACCACAAAGTAAATGGAGTAACGTCCCTTGCCAAGCTGATCTTCTGGCACCGGAACGACCGCACCCAGGCGGATCAGATTGTCCAAAGTCTGCTGCACTGCCACAGCTTTGACCGGAGACTTGCAGGGAGAGTGCACAAACCCATCTCTTAAGGGTCGGCAGAACTCTAGCTTGTAGCCATCTCTGATGACTTCCAGCACCCAAGCGTCTGAAGTTACCCTGGTCCACTCGCCCAGAAACGAGGACAGGCGTTCTCCAATCTGCTCTGGGCCATGGACCAGGGCCCTGTCATTGGGTACGAGACCCTGGGGGAGGACCAGAGGACGCACCTCCGGGACGGCAGTCTCTGCGAAAGGAATGCTGCTTGGGGGAGAAGTTCCTCTTGAAGGAAGAGGGGGCAGAGGAGCCCGACTTGCCCGGGCGATACCGACGGGCTTCCTGAAACCGTCCTTTGGAGGAATCGGGGCAGGCACCACTGGCCCGAGCCCTGACCTCTGGTAACCTCTTGCCCTTAGACGTGCCGAGATCGGTCACAATTTTGTCCAGCTCGACCCCAAAGAGCAGCTTGCCTTTAAAAGGCAACTTAGCCAGGCGAGACTTAGAAGCGTGGTCAGCAGACCAATGCTTCAGCCAAAGCCAACGCCGTGCAGAGACTGTCTGAACCATACCTTTAGCCGAGGCTCTCAAGACATCATACAGCAAGTCTGCCAAGTAGGCCAAGCCCGATTCCAGGGCCGGCCAATCATCCCTCAAGGAAGGATCCGAGGGGGAAGCCCGCTGCACAATCGTCAGGCACGCCCTGGCCACATAGGAGCCGCAAACTGAGGCCTGCAAACTTAAAGCAGCCGCCTCGAAGGACGACCTTAAAGCCGCCTCCAATCTTCTGTCTTGGGCGTCCTTTAGGGCCGTGCCACCTTCCACCGGCAACACCGTTTTCTTAGTCACCGCAGTGATTAAAGAATCCACGGTAGGCCAAAGAAAGGCCTCCCGTTCACCTTCAGGCAGAGGATAGAGGCGGGACATAGCCCTAGCCACTTTCAGGCTCGCTTCTGGGACATCCCATTGAGCCGAAATCAAGGTGTGCATGGCCTCATGTACGTGGAAGGTTCTAGGCAGGCGCTTCGTCCCCAGCATAATGGCAGAGCCAGCAGAGGCTGAGGGAGAGACGTCCTCCGGAGAGGAAATCTTCAAAATCCTCATGGCCTGCACTAACAGGTTGGGCAAATCCTCTGATCGAAAGATCCGCGCTGCAGAGGGGTCATCCGCTCCATCCGAGCGGGAATCCGTCTCCTCCAAGGAATCCCCAAAGGACCTCATCTACATCAAAGGAGACAGAGCCCTCTAGGGCCTGGAAATCCACCCGAGGGCGTTTGCTTCCGGAGGCCTCAACCCCTTTATCGGACAGAGGAGCAGGGGCAGCGTTTTGCATAAGGAAAACCTGATGCAGCAGCAAAATGAACTTAAGTACATAAGTACATAAGTAGTGCCATACTGGGAAAGACCAAAGGTCCATCTAGCCCAGCATCCTGTCACCGACAGTGGCCAATCCAGGTCAAGGGCACCTGGCACGCTCCCCAAACGTAAAAACATTCCAGACAAGTTATACCTAAAAATGAGGAATTTTTCCAGTCCATTTAATAGCGGTCTATGGACTTGTCCTTTAGGAATCTATCTAACCCCTTTTTAAACTCCGTCAAGCTAACCGCCCGTACCACGTTCTCCGGCAATGAATTCCAGAGTCTAATTACACGTTGGGTGAAGAAAAATTTTCTCCGATTCGTTTTAAATTTACCACACTGTAGCTTCAACTCATGCCCTCTAGTCCTAGTATTTTTGGATAGCGTGAACAGTCGCTTCACATCCACCCGATCCATTCCACTCATTATTTTATACACTTCTATCATATCTCCCCTCAGCCGTCTCTTCTCCAAGCTGAAAAGCCCTAGCCTTCTCAGCCTCTCTTCATAGGAAAGTCGTCCCATCCCCACTATCATTTTCGTCGCCCTTCGCTGTACCTTTTCCAATTCTACTATATCTTTTTTGAGATACGGAGACCAGTACTGAACACAATACTCCAGGTGCGGTCGCACCATGGAGCGATACAACGGCATTATAACATCCGCACACCTGGACTCCATACCCTTCTTAATAACACCCAACATTCTATTCGCTTTCCTAGCCGCAGCAGCACACTGAGCAGAAGGTTTCAGCGTATCATCGACGACGACACCCAGATCCCTTTCTTGATCCGTAACTCCTAATGCGGAACCTTGCAAGACGTAGCTATAATTCGGGTTCCTCTTACCCACATGCATCACTTTGCACTTGTCAACATTGAACTTCATCTGCCACTTGCACGCCCATTCTCCCAGTCTCGCAAGGTCCTCCTGTAATCGTTCACATTCCTCCTGCGACTTGACGACCCTGAATAATTTTGTGTCATCGGCGAATTTAATTACCTCACTAGTTATTCCCATCTCTAGGTCATTTATAAATACATTAAAAAGCAACGGACCCAGCACAGACCCCTGCGGGACCCCACTAACTACCCTCCTCCACTGAGAATACTGGCCACGCAATCCTACTCTCTGCTTCCTATCTTTCAACCAGTTCTTAATCCATAATAATACCCTACCTCCGATTCCATGACTCTGCAATTTCTTCAGGAGTCTTTCGTGCGGCACTTTGTCAAACGCCTTCTGAAAATCCAGATATACAATATCAACCGGCTCCCCATTGTCCACATGTTTGCTTACCCCCTCAAAAAAATGCATTAGATTGGTGAGGCAAGACTTCCCTTCACTAAATCCGTGCTGACTTTGTCTCATCAGTCCATGTTTTTGTATATGCTCTGCAATTTTATTCTTAATAATAGCCTCCACCATCTTGCCCGGCACCGACGTCAGACTCACCGGTCTATAATTTCCCGGATCTCCTCTGGAACCTTTCTTAAAAATCGGAGTAACATTGGCTACCCTCCAGTCTTCCGGTATTACACTCGATTTTAGGGACAGATTGCATATTTCTAACAGTAGCTCCGCAAGTTCATTTTTTAGTTCTATTAATACTCTGGGATGAATACCATCAGGTCCCGGTGATTTACTACTCTTCAGCTTGCTGAACTGACCCATTACATCCTCCAAGGTTACAGAGAATTTGTTTAGTTTCTCCGACTCCCCCACTTCAAATATTCTTTCCGGCACCGGTGTCCCCCCCAAATCCTCCTCGGTGAAGACCGAAGCAAAGAATTCATTTAATTTCTCCGCTACGGCTTTGTCCTCCTTGATCGCCCCTTTAACACCATTTTCGTCCAGCGGCCCAACCGACTCTTTGGCCGGTTTCCTGCTTTTAATGTATCTAAAAAAGTTTTTACTATGTATTTTTGCTTCCAACGCTAATTTCTTCTCAAAGTCCTTTTTTGCCCTCCTTATCTCCGCTTTGCATTTGGCTTGGCATTCCTTATGATCTATCCTGTTACTTTCAGTTGGTTCTCTTCTCCACTTTCTGAAGGATTGTTTTTTGGCTCTAATGATTTCCTTTATCTTACTGTTTAGCCACGCCGGCTGACGTTTAGTCTTTTTTCCCTTTTTTCTAATACGTGGAATATATTTGTCCTGAACCTCCAGGATGGTGTTTTTAAACAGCATCCACGCCTGATGCAAGTTTTTTACTCTGCGAGCTGCTCCTTTCAGTCTTTTTTTCACCATTTTTCTCATTTTGTCGTAATCACCCTTTCTATAGTTAAACGCTAGCGTACTTGATTTCCTAGTTTCACTTCCTTCAATGCCAATATCAAAACCGATCATATTATGATCACTGTTATCAAGCGGCCCTCGTATCGTTACCCCCTGCACTAGATCATGAGCACCACTAAGGACTAAGTCTAGTATTTTTCCTTCTCTTGTCGGCTCCTGAACTAGCTGTTCCATGAAGCTGTCCTTGATTTCATCAAGAAATCTTATGTCCCTTGCGTGTACAGATGTTACATTACCCCAGTCTATATGCGGGTAATTGAAATCCCCCATTATTATTGTGTTGCCCAGTTTGTTTGCGTCCCTGATTTCCTTTAACATTTCCGCATCCGTCTGTTCGTCCTGGCCAGGCGGACGGTAGTACACTCCTATCACTATCCTTTTCCCCTTTGCACATGGAATTTCAATCCACAGTGATTCCAAGGAGTGTTTTGCTTCCTGCAGAATTTTCAATCTATTTGATTCAAGGCTCTCGTTAATATACAATGCTACCCCTCCACCAATCCGATTCACCCTATCACTACGATATAATTTGTACCCCGGTATGACAGTGTCCCACTGGTTATCCTCCTTCCACCAGGTCTCAGAGATGCCTATTATATCTAATTTTTCATTTAGTGCAATATATTCTAACTCCCCCATCTTATTTCTTAGGCTCCTGGCATTCGCATACAGACATTTCAAACTATGTTTGTTGTTCCTAAGTACATCATGCTTAGTACTTGACAGTATTAATTGGCAATCTTTTGTCTGATTTTTATTGTTATTTAAAGATACCCGATCTACTACAATCTCTTTTGCAACCTCACTATCAGGGGAGAAACCCCCCAGACTGTGCACTTCTGCAGCCTGGGCCACAGCCCTAGACGCACTCTCAACCGGCGCTCGCAAGAGCGAGGGAGAAACATGCTGCGCATCCAAAATGGCGTCTGGCGCGAAACTCCGAGGAGCCGCGCGGGAAAAACTGCGCTTAACTTTGGCCACTTTCTTGCCGTTGCCCGAATCAAGGGCGACCATAGCATTAACGTCTCCCACCTCCAGGGCGGCCCAAGAAGAAGCCGTCCGAGCAGAGTGGCCAGCCAAAATGGGGGGGGGGGGGGGGGGGGGGGGCGAGCAGCGAGGGATGGGCGTTTATGGCGGGTAAAACCGCCGCACCGGAGGAAGAATCGGGACACTGACCGGACTCCAAACTGACGCCCAAAAAAGGCGATTCAGGCTTTGAAACCCCCGCATCCCCGCTAGACGCGCACACGCGGTCAGGGGAGCAATTCTTTGCGCCCTCGCCCTCCGACGCCATAGGCCACGTGGAGACCGATCAGGGAACCCCCTGCCCGCTACAAAAGGTAAAAATTACCTGCTTCTCGCTCCGAGCTGTAACGAACTGGTGTCCCAGTGAGCAGCTGCAATAAACGCTGAAATAAACGTTGAAATAAACGCCCTTAAAGGACTTCAAAAAAAATTTTTTTTTTTTTAACGGAGCCAGCGGGAGGGGGGAGAAAAGGAGGGACCTGGCACCACCAGGTTTGCACTTGCTCAAGAAGAGCCCTCAACCCCAGGTACTCAACAAAACCTAAGAATTAGGCTTGGAGACCTAGCCAGAGCTGCTGCTGTGTGTGACCACCACCTGCTGAGATAGAGAACATACTGAGGAGTTTCCGGCAGCACATGACCACATATAGGGAGGCAAAAGGATTGCTCTCTATCTCCACCTGCTGGTAGATGGACACAACCCACCAGTCTATGGACTGATCAGCATGATGAAATGGAAGTGACTTGCACAGTCAAGACTACGTGAACCTGCTGACTCCTTTGAAACTCCAACACTAAAGAAATTAACATGTCCACTCGCTGGACTGTGCAAAAAGCTCAGACCTGAACCATGTCTAGCAGAGATCCTATGAAAACCAACTGCTGAGAAGGAAGGAGGTGGGATTCATGTAACCAACCCTAGTAGCTCCAAACCAAATACTTCTCTTCTGATTCTTGAGTTCAATCCTTCGAGGTGCGGCCTAGTGGTTAAGGTGGTGGACTTTGGTCCTGGGGAACTGAGGAACTGAGTTCGATTCCCACTTCAGGCACAGGCAGCTCCTTGTGACTCTGGGCAAGTCACTTAACCCTCCATTGCCCCATGTAAGCCGCATTGAGCCTGCCATGAGTGGGAAAGCGCGGGGTACAAATGTAACAAAAAATATATATATATGTGAACCCCCAGTCTGTGTAGCGATGTTGTGACTGACATATCTGGTGAAAACTCTGGTGTGTACATGAGACCAAATGGCAATATGTGGTACTGGTAATGTTTTCCTAATTGCAATGCCAGAAGCCTAAGAAATAAGATGGAAGAGTTAGAATATATTGCACTAAATGAAAAATTAGATATAATAGGCATCTTTGAGACATGGTGGGAGGAGGATAACTAGTGAGACACTGTCATACCAGGATACAAATTACAGTGATAGGATGGATCGAACTGGTGAAAGAATAGCTTTGCACATTAAGGAGGGTTTTGAATCAAATAGATTAAAAATTTTGCAGGAAACAAAACACATCTTGGAATCCCTATGGATTGAAATTTCATGTGTAAAGGGGAAAAGGACAGTGATAGGAGTGTACTACTGTCCACCTGGCCAGGATGAACAGACTGATGTAGAAATGTTATCAGAAATTAGGGAGGCTAAAACTGGGCAACACAATAATAATGGGTGATTTCAATTACTCCGATACTGACTGGGTAAATGTAACATCAGGGCATGATAGGCAGGTCACATTCCTTGACGAAATCAAGGACTGCTTTATGGAGCAGCAGGTACAGGATTCAACAAGAGAAGGAACATTTCTTAGACCTAGTCCTCAGTGGAGTACATGATCTGGTGCAGGAAGTAATGGTGCTGGGGCTGCTTGATAACAATGATCATAATATGATCAGATTTGATATCGGCTTCGGAGTAAGTACACACAGAAAATCCAATAAGTTAATGTTTGACTTTCAAAAAGGAGACTGTGAAGGTCAAAAATTTACATCAGGCATGGATGCTGTTCAAAAATACCATCCTGGAAGCCCAGGCAAAATATATTCAGAGTATTGAAAACAGAGGACTCATTTGGTCATGGGAGGAGCCAGCATTCGTAGTGCACTGGTCCCCCTGACATGCCAGAACACCAACCGGGCACCCTAGGGGGTACTGCAGTGGACTAACTGATGCACTAACTGAACGGAAAAAGCCCTTCTCGTACCGATCCCTTAGCAATTCGGAAAGGAACGGGCATGCATGAAAGAAGTCGCATGCAAATGAGCTGCTCGCTTTTAGCTCATCTGCACACGATTTCCTTCCTAAGGAGGGGAAGCCAGTGCAGAGCAGCCAAGCGTTATGCGTGGCTGCTCTGCGCATGCCAAAAACGGCTTCATACATGCAGACAAGCTACGTGTATAATAGCTGTCTACAACCTTAAAAAAACACAAGTCCAGGTGAAAACGTCCAAGTGCTCGTAAGGGTATGGGTGAAGGACGTCCAAATGTTAGGCACCTTCGCTATGCCTCCGTCCCTGTGACGGGCAGTTGAGGATGTCCAAAATGTGGATGTTTCTGTGAGAAGGACGTCCATGCCTTTTCTATGCCTCCGACACCCCCTTTATTTATTTGGATTTTGGATCACAAGTAGCAGCAGTGGGATTTGAACCGGCCAGTACTCTACTCACTAGGCCACGCCACCACTCCCTTGAAATTTGGCTGCCCCTGTGGGGGGAGGGGGGCAGTTCAGGACGTCCAAAATGTTTGAAAGAAGGACGTCCACGCCTTTGCTATGCCTCCGCTGACACCCCCCCCCCCCCCCCCCCCCAGGGACCTGCATACTGTTGCGATGGACCCGAGTATGATATTTGAGGCTGGCAAAAAAATGTTTTTAAAGTTGTTTTTTTCATGGTTTGAGGGGGTTAGAAACCACTGGGGGACTAAGGGGAGGTCATCTGGTCAGTTCGAGCACCTTTTTGAGGCTTGGTCGTAAGAAAAAATGGACCAAGTAAAGTCGGCCAAGTGCTCATCAGGGACGCCCTTCTTTTTTCCATTATCACTCAAGGACGCCCATCTGTTAGGCAAGCCCCAGTCACGCCTTCGCTACGCCTCTGACACGCCCCCTGGAACGTTGGTCATCCCCACGACGGGGAACAGTTGGGGACGCCCAAAATCGGCTTTCGATTATGCCGATTTGGGCGACCCTGAGAGGACACCCATCTCCCGATTTGTGTCGACAGATGGGCGCCCTTAATAAGCCTGCAAGTCAACTCTAGGGTGATCCAGATAGCATCAGATAAATTCCCGTTGGCCCAAGACCACCGGGAAGCTAGGGTCCACTGGGCTAATCTCATAAGGAGAACAGCCATAGGAGTAACATGAACCGTGAAGGCCATATAGCCTAAGAGTCTCAACATTTGCCAAGCTGTGACCTGCTGGCTGCAGTGGCAATGGCAACAAGAAAGTCTGCCTATGCTGGAGAGAGGAAGGCTTGCGCTTAAACCTTATCTAGCAAGGCTTGTATGAACTCCAATTGCTGAAACAGTGACAGACAGGGCTTGGGGTGGTTGATGATGAACCCTAGTAGCTCCAACACCTGAACAGTTCCCTGCATGAACTCCTGAGCACCCTCCTATGACGTGCTCTTGACCAACCATTCATCCAGGTCGGGAAACATATGCACTCTCAGTCTGTGTAGCGACACTGAAACTACTACTAGACACTTAGTAAACACCCTGGGACCAGACACAAGGCAAAAAACGCAGAACGCAGTACTGGAAGTGGGAAGTATTGGGATATGGATGCAGACATCCTTTAAATCAAGAAAGCAAAGCCAGACTTTTTCTTGAATTGTGGGGAGAAGGGAGCCCAAGGAAACCATTCTAAACTTTTCTCTGATCAGGTATTTATTCTAGGGCCCTTAGGCCTAGAATCGGACGCATCCCTCGCATCTTCCCTTCTTTCCCTGGTGGAATGGATTTCATCGTATGGGCCTTGAGACAGGCACACTTCTTCTGCATGCACCTCTTTGTGCAGAGCTGATGCTCTTGGAGGGCAATTTAGTGGCTTCCTTAGCCAGCGGACAGAGAACAATCAATGAGACATCGTGTTAACAGGGTACAAATTGTATCACAATGATAGAGGATCAAATTGGAGGGGAGGTTGCGCTATGTTAAATAGGGAATTGAGGCAAATAAAATAAACATTCCATGACACAGACAGCAGCGTGGAATCATTATGGACAGAAATTCCATGTGTGAAGGGCACATGTATTCTTGCAGGGCCTGAACTACCATCTGCCAGGACAGAACAAACAGATGAAAAAATGTTTACAGAGATTAGGAAAGTTGGTAAATTTGGCAACGCTATAATAAAGGGTGATTTCAATTACTCAGATATTGACTGCATAAATGACACATCAGGGAGTGCCATGGAGATAACATTTCTAGATATAATAAATGACTACTTCTAGGAGCAGCTGGTCCAGAAACAGACAAGAGGGGGAGCTATCTTGTATCTGGTCCTTGACGGCATGCAGGGCATAGGGCGAGAGGTGGCATATTGGGTGCCTGGGAAACAGTTTGAGCTACTATCTGAGATGAACCCACAAAGGAAATCTGTAGCTGCATTTAATTTTAGAAAGGGCGACTTCAATAAAATGAGGAAAATGATTAAAAAGAAATTAAACGGATCGGCTGCTAAGGTTAGAATACTAAATCAGGCATGGACGTTATTCAAAAATACCATCTTGGAAGCCCAGTCAAGATGCATTCCACACATTTGCAAAAGTGGAAAGAGAAAACGTCAGCAGCATGGTTAAAAGGTAACGTAAAAGAGGCCATTACAGACAAAAGATTGTCCTTCAAAGAATGGAAAAAGGATCCAAATGAAGAAAATAAGAAGCAACATACGCAATGGCAAGTCAGATGCAAAGAATTAATAAAGAAGACTAAAAGAGAATATGAAAAGAAACTTGCCGCACAGCTCACAGTAACAACTTTCACAGGTACATCAGAAGCAGAAAGCCTGCAAGGAAAAACTGTGGGACTGTTAGATCACGAAAGAGCAAAAGGACAAGGCCATAGTGGAGAAACTGAATGAATTCTTTTCTTCTCTCTTTACGGAAGAAAATGTAAGAGATCTGCCTGTACCAGAAATGGTTTTCAAGGGTGATGATGCGGAAGAATTGAAAGTAATTGTGGTGAACTTGGAAGATATACTGAGCCAAACTGACAAATTAAAGAGTAGTAAATCACCTGTACTGGATAGCATACATCCAAGGGTACTCAAAGTACTCAAGAATGAAATTGATGATCTGCTGTTAGTAATGTAATCTGTCTTTAAAATAGACCATAGTACCCTGAAGATTGGAAGGTGGCCAATGTGACGCTGATTTTCAAAAAGGATTCTAGGGGTTATCCAGGAAATTATAGACCGGTAAACCAGACATCGGTGCCGGGCAAAATAGTGGAAACTATTATAAAGAATAACATTACAGAACACGTAGACAAATATGGTTTAATGGGACAGAGTCAGAATGGGTTCAGCTGAGAGAAGTCTTGCCTCACCAATTTGCTTCATTTCTATGAAGGCATGAATAAACATGTGGATAAAGATGAGCCGGTTGATGTAATGTATCAAGATTTTCAGAAAGCTTTTGATAAAGTTCCTCATGAGAGACTCGTGAAAAAATTAAAGAGTCATGGGATAGGAGGCAAGGTTCTGTTGTGAATTAGGAATTGGTGATTGGACAGAAAACACAGGGTAGGGTTAAATGGAAGAGGGTGAACACTGGAGAGCAGCAGGGATCTGTACTATGACCGGTGCTATTTAACGTATTTATAAATGATATGGAAATCAGAAAGACGAGTTGAGGTGATTAAATTTGTAGATGATACAAAAACTATTCAAAGTTGTTAAAACACGTGTGGACTGTGAAATATTACAGGAAGAAGATCTAGGTGTCAATGTAGATGATAATTCACCGAAATGTTTTGCTCAGTGCGCGGTGGCAAACAAAAAAAAGCAAACAGGATGCTAGGAATTATTAGGAAAGGGATGGCGAATAAGACAGAAAATACTATAATGCCTTTGTATCGCTACACGGTGCGTCCGCACCTTGAATATTGCGTTCAGTTCTGGTTACCATATCTCAAAAAAGATATAGTAGAATTAGAAACGGTTCAAAGAAAAGCCACCAAACTGATAAAGGGGATGGCACTCCTCTCGTGTAAGAAAAGGCTAAAGAGGTTTGGGCTCTTCAGCCTGGAAAAGAGATGGTTGAGGGGAGATATGATTGAGTTCTACAAAATCCTGAGTGGTGTAGAACAAGAAGCAGTAAATCAAATTTTTACTCATTCCAAAAGTACAAAGACTAGAGGACACTCGAGGAAGTTACGTGGAAATACTTTTAAAACAAATAGGAGGAAATATTTTTTCACTCAATGAATAGTTAAGCTCTGGAACTCTTTGCTGGAAGATGTGGTAACAGCAGTTAGTGTGTCTGGGTTTAAAAAAGGTTTGGACAAATTCCTGGAGGAAAAGTCCATAGTCTGCTACTGAGACAGACATGGGAACCAATTGCTTGCTCTGGGATTTGTAGTATGGAGTACTGCCATAATTTGGGTTTCCGCCAGGTACTTGTGACCTGGTTTGTCCACTGTTTGAAAAACAGGATACTGGGCTAGATGGACCATTGGTCTGACCCAGTATGGCTAGTCTTATGTCTTTGTCTTATGTTTAACCGAGACGAACTATTTGAAGAACCCACCAGTCGGAGATTACAAGGGGCCATCTTTCTTGGAAAAGACTTGACTTCCCCCTGTCTGGATCGGTCAATTTGATGGTGGCTATGCTCTCCTGGAGCCAGTCAAAAGCTCGTCCCTTGCTTTGACTGGAGAGCCGGTTCGGCCTTTTCTGCACGATGTTGACGAGAACGAGTGCGGTGAGGCTGAGCTACCTAAGTGGGGTGAGAGGGACTGTACCTACAATTTTGAGAGAAGTAAACACCAACTTGCCAGATCTCCTGGAAGAAGGCATAGGTGTCCACTGGTATCAGTGTGTTTCCTGATAATATCAGTGACCTCTTTCACCTTCTTCCCAAAAAGGTTGTTGTCAGGATTGCAGGAGGTCAAAATTATTGCTGGGCATACTTATATTAATATGAAACCAGCTTGACATAATATTAAACCAGCTTCTGACCTCTGAGAACTTCCCCCTCCCCTTCAGGAATCAGAGGATGGCAAAATGGAACAAATGGTGTTGAGCTGCATGCTAGCCCTATGTTTAATTACTCCTGATTAACATACCTTTGCTCCATCTGGGAGCAGAGCTCTCTTTGAGAACAAAAGAGGCCAGACATAGAGGCTCCATAGCTTGGGACTTTAAAAAGGACAACCTGCGAAATTGGTCACCTCTCCGGACTTCAGAGAAGTTTGGCTGGGAAGGAAGATAAGTTATTTGATCTCTTTGTTCTGGAGGTTTAAAAGCAGAGCACATGCTCAAGGCACTGCTCTCTGTCCAGGGCACTTCTCTGTGTCCAGGGCACTAAGTCTCTCTCTTTCGTTCCCTCTGCCCACCACCATCTTGAGCCCCAGAGCACTGGGGGCTGGCAGCTTCTCTCTCTTCCTTTCTCTCTGCACAGATATATATCCCTTGCAGCACAACCCCAAGGCTTCTCTCTTCCTCTGAACAAACACCCTATCCTTTCTTTCTCTCTCTAAACACACACCCAGAGACAGCCTGTACCATTTACCTGTACTAAGTTCTGTGAGCATATATATATACGTACATACAATATACTTTCTTTATATATATCTCCAAACCCGTGTGGACTGTGTATTCTTTGAGAACCCACTGCCTTTGTGAACTGGACCCTGGGACCAACCCTAGACGATTGCCGACAGTTGTCTCCAAGGCAAGTAGCATTCGCCAACCTCTGGTGGACCACCGGGTTCAAGTCAACCACAAAGCCGTGAAAGTCTTCATATTGCTATACTCTGAGAAGAGATCCTTGATGCTATGTCAAAAGCACCAAAGTTCCCATGGCCAGATATAGGCCTCTGCTTTTTGGCCAACTGGCAAAACGGATTGGCCTGCTCTAGAGGGAATGTGTCTGCCAAGTTGGACAGACTGTGCACCAAGAACCACAACTAAAGGTTCATGTAGAGCTGGTATGATTGCATATGGGAAATGTGCATCGAGGCCTGGTACATCTTACACCCAAGTAAACCCAGTGCTCGGGCCTCTCTGCCTGAGGGAGCCAAGACAAAATCCCTGGAACTCCTGGCTCGCTTGAACACGTACTCAACCACTAAGGAATGATGAGGCAACTGTGGTCTATCAAATCCAGGTGCACTTTTGAATCAGATACATGGTGTCCATTTTCTTGGGATAGAGGGGACTCCCAATTATTTACCCGAATGTCCCATAGGATCCTGTAAAAAGGAACAGACATAGCCTCTCTAGGTGGAGAGTCGTAGTCCAGAACCTTGAATATCCCAGCCCTGGGCTTGTCCTCCATTTCCAACTTATTAGGCAGGGCAGCCGCCATCTCCTTAACAAAAGCAGGGAAGAAGTGACTCTCAGGTGGAGATTTACATCTCTCCTCAAAAGGGTAAGGGGTCTAATGGAATTCCAGAGACTGCCTCCTCTGAAAAGTACTGTGGATCATCAGACTCCTATGAACATTCCAAACTGGAGTCAGCAAAATACTCAGCATGGGAGTGCCGAGTCCATGCCTGCTTCAGACGTGAGGAACCATATCCACGCCTGGTATGGAACCGAGATGGTTCGCCTCTAGACTCTGGCAAAGCTTCCTCCACAGAGGTTGAGGGCGTACCTGCACAGGCAGGTGTTGATGCCGATGCCCCATGTGGCAATGGTGTTGGTGACCGCACCACAGGCTGAGAGGTCTGCAGGCAGGCAGAGGGAAAGTCACGGCTGGCACAAGTGCCCTCAATGCCGATGGACTCTGTATCTGAAGAAGCCCCACCAAGTTCTCTTGCAGTATGGCCCGGAGCCATTCATTGAGGGCCAACATCAGTAAAGGCTGGAGAGCCTGTTCAGAGATGGCCTACAGAGCTGTCTGTGCCATTGCGGAAAAATACCAGGAGACTGACGTGAAGGAACCTCTTCATTAGACAAAAAAAATATATATATGAGGAAATATGTCTTCACTCGACGTAATTAAGCTCTGGAATTTTTTTTGCCAGAGAATGTGGTAAAAGTGGTTAACATAGTATATATAGTTTTTTGGACAACTTCCTAAAAGTAAAGTCCACAAACCATAAGGCGGGCTTGGGGAAATCTACAGTTTATTCCTGGGAGAAGCAGCAATAAGAAAACTCGGATCACCAGGTACTTGTTATCTGGATTAGCCTCTGTTGGAAACAAGAGAGTGGGCTTGATGGACTTGGTACAGTATAGCAATACTTATGTACTGCTCTGGTGTGCACTCCACCCAGTGACATCACTCATGCAAGAACTGCATATTCTTCTTGCTTTTGGAGTTATTTTTTTTTTCTATTTATGGACTACCTTTCCAATTTTAGCACAAAGCAGGTTCACATTTTAGAGATGCTCGTTTCAGCCTCAAACAGTTTTATATACTCATACTTTAGGTATCTAATTATGACATGCAAAATAGAACAAGATTTGAATCCCACTTGAATTTGACGAATTAGCTAAAATTTATATTATATGCAACATGCAATACTTACAAAATTGTCTTACCTTACTACATCATCAATGTTGTTTCTGTATACACCTTCAAGTCTGTCTGCTGGAAAGCCCATGGCAATTATATTTGGATAAATATCTGAATACTAGTGTTAAAGAAACATATGGACAAGCTGAAACAAAGTAATTCCTAAATACACTCGTCAAAATTTCATTTTGATTCAACAACAGCATAATACTTGTTCCATACACAAATAGAGGATTTCCTTGCCAGAAAATTAGCATTTGTTTATGCCAATCTCAAGGCAAACACCTGTAAACTTTGCCTGAGAAATTATAAACATAACCCTTAAAGGTATATTCTACTCTCTCCGTCAATGTTCCTACAGTTTGCACATATGAAAAACTGTACACATTTCATAAATTTAATTGTTTATATTACACTTTAATAGTTAAGATCAGTATGAGTAACAGGCCTATATAAACCAGCACATAAATTCCAAAATATTTTACTTATTCTATCTGCTAAAATCAGTATTCAAAAAAGACTAAGCTCAAATTTGTGCACGAAAAGTCCTAAATGTGTCACTTGTTTTGAAGCCAAACTTTAGATGTCTAGGGCCTCTTTTACGAAAACGCGCTAGCGATTCCCGCACAGCAAATGTGACGCAGCCCATTCAAAATGAAAACGCTGCAGCAGTTTTCTGCACTGGAAATCGCTAGCACAGTTTAGTAAAAGAGGTCCCTAATTTTTCAGCTCAAAATTCATTTTAAGAGCTTAAAATTTATGTTTATGAATTTACGTTTCCCATATCATTTGCTATATTTATTATTAGGCTAATTTATAAGCCTAGTACTGAAAGTTATTGGTAAGCTCCCGACCTAAATCCACCAAATTGCCAACCACCTTTTAAGCTTCCAATTCCTCTTAAGGATATGAATCTCACTCCTTTAAAACCAGTTTAGCCTAATGGGTTGTGACCCCCTACCACTAGATGGAGGTAGAGATGCTGAACTGGTATATGGGCTGGTATAGCCTGGAACCTTCAGTATGTCACTGCAAAACCAGAACAGGGACAACCTTACCACACACCAACTCAACCTCATAGGAAACACTGCAGCATATATATGCAAACCACAATACTGAATTAGGGAGAGAGCAGGGAAAGCCTGAAAGATATTCAATGCCACCATCTTTCAGGGAGGGCCCTGGACTGGTCTAGCAGGACTCAAAGGAAGAAGATTAAGAGGTCTGAATAAATTTCACCCTCCTTCTCCTACTACATCAGTGCAGACCAATGGGATAAACAAAGCAATACTGGGAAGGCGCTTAGCTTGGCAGAGTTTAAAAAGGGGTTGGATGGTTTCCTAAAGGACAAGTCCATAGACCGCTACTAAATGGACTTGGGAAAAATCCACAATTTCGGGAATAACTTGTACAAAATGTTTGTACGTTTGGGTAGCTTGCCAGGTGCCCTTGACCTGGATTGGCCGCTGTCAGAGACAGGATGCTGGGCTCAATGGACCTTTGGTCTTTTCCCAGTATAGCATTACTTATGTACTTATGAAAGGGAAGAAAATACCTACTCTAACACAGCTCTGCCAAAGGCAGCATTGTATCTGGCTAGCACATCAATCTTGTGTTTCACAAAGAAACAACGCATCACTGTCTTGCAAATATCTTCTGGAGTGATTGCCTGGACCTGAGCTTAAGAGGAATGTGCTCACAGGTCAGCTGGAACAATGTTCCAATGAACGATAAAAGCTGCCTCAATAGCAACCTTAATGTACTTACACTATGGAAAATTTAGAACCCGCCTGCCCTTTGTGCAGGCCCTGAAACACGAAAGGAGTTGGTATCCTGCAGATAACATAGCAGGACTCTGCAGACATCCAACTTAAGGAGTTTCAGCAAAGACTTGGTCCCCCATTCTGAAAAGGCTGGGGAAGAGACCACTTTCGGCAAGAACGATACCACAGAGAAGACAAAACACTGGCCAAAAAGGACAAGAAAGGGTTCCTACAGCCAGGATCTGAAACTCAGAAGCAAGTCTGGCTCAGCAAATGGCTATTGGAAAGACTGCATTTTAGGGCGAGATCTTTCAGAAAGGCTCTTTTCAAAGGCTCAAACAGCAGACTCGACAAATCAACGAGGACTAGGTTAATATCTCACAGAAATCACATAATGCACTGAGCACAAAATGTCATGCTTCCATTGTGATTCTGAATTTGCTGGACAATCACACTTCATCTTTCTTTAAAATGCTACGTCTGCTGCCGTGGATGATTGGTTATGTGGATGCTAGTAACAGGTGGACAAATCTAACAAAACTGTCACCTGAAACGTCAAGAAAATTCCAGTGTAAAAATGAGAAAGGCAAGTCTGGAGATAGCAAGCTGGTGGATGATGTATCAAGAGTCATCTAACCCCAAAGCTTATATAAAATCAACTCACCTTGGCAGTAGTTCAAGCTTTGGACAGTAAATCTGAGTAATTATCAGGTCAGCTTCATACAGTTTACCAGACATTTGTAGAATATGCACTGAAGATGAGGAAGGGCACCGTATGACTGAAATCAGAAGACAACTGTGTGAGCATGCAACAGCTGAAGGCCCTTTAAACAAAACCAGACCAGTAAGAGCTAAAAACTAATAACATGGTAAAAATCAGGCCCATTGCAGCAATATAAGATTGACTGTGCTGCCAGAATAATTCAATAACTTGCAGGCTTTTCTGGAGCAATGACTGCCTTTAGAGCTGAAACTGGGCTCCCACTGAGGGCTGGATGCACATTGAGCGCCAACCACTAGGGGCCTAAGAAGAAGGGAGAAGCATAGCTCTGGGTGGTTATAGTGAAGGTCCTCAATTACGCCCATTAGGCCACAACCCTATGTGCCTATCATACTGGGGGAGAGCTCAGTTACCAACAGAGAACTGGTCCACTCAACAAGACTACTTAGCACTAGTGACAGTGCTGCAAAGAAGCTACTCTTGGATATGCACAAAATTGAGGAAGAAAAGTGTACCCAGCTCAGTTAAGGGTATGGTGTAATGGAGTAGTACATATTCTCGATGCACCGGCTTGACTGAGAGCTTGCTTTACCAAATACTATGACTGCAGGTGGCAGTGTGCAACCATGAGGACTTACAGGACAATTCCTTCAAAGTAATGCAGATGATTTAATGGTGGTGCAAGCAAACAAAAAGAATGCATTATATGTTGTATCCTCTTCTCACTCTACCTGGTTCAGTGGTGGAGAGTTAGCACCTTGACTATGATGCATATTTTTCACTGATTGGTGGCGCGTTCTTCCCCAGATTCAGCTCCAGTACGTCGTCAGTAGATCATATCTATTTAGACAGATCGCTTGATTTTTGCCTAAGCTTTGATTTTGGTTCTTATAAAGCATGAAAATAGAGGTTCAGGGCAAGCCAAGACTAGAGATTTTGATTACCAAGACACTTATATAAATTATGCTTTCCCAGACGTGCTAAAACAAACAGTTATTGCATTTGAATTTACCATGAACCTTACTAGAAGATTCAATACTTGAGGCATACTGAATTATGTTTATTATATAAACAGGTTTTGCTTTGCTGCCTGATCATGATTTATCAATTTGGGGTTATAAAGATGAATGAGGGGGGTTCTTATTTGGAAGGGCTGGAGGTACAGAGGTTCTGTAGGTTGCTTTGATATATTAGACTTGGCCCAGTCTGCCTGAATACAAGATAATGCTTAAACTAAGTATATATGAATGAAAACAAGAAGGGGTAGCTGGTGGGACAGCGGGGTTTGAGGTTGTGGGGAAGTGAGCATTGGAAACATGATCCCACTGTGGAATGAATGGTAGGAATAGCAAATTTAAAACAAATCGGAGAAAATATTTCTTCACTCAACATGTAATTAAACTTTGGAATTCATTGCCAGAAAATGTGGTAAAAACAATTAGCTTAGCAGGGTTTAAAAAAAGGTTTGGATACCTTCCTAAAAGAAAAGTTCATAAGTGAAGAGTTATGCTAGCCCTTGCTCTCAGTAAAATACAGGCCAATAGCTCATAATAAGAGCTAGGCTTCTTAAAATCAAAATCATCTCTGATACAAAAGAGAGCTAGCTTGTAAAACTCAGAGATCACCTTTGACACAGTTACATTTCACTGTAGCAAGTGCTGAGCTGGCAATGGAGGGGGGCTTTGCTCTCTGAGACTGGCACCTTCAAGACGTCATGAGCAAGATTGCCATAGTTATGTAGAGATAGTACTGGGTCAGCTGCACCCCAGGTGAGAACATCCAAAGGAGGGGGCTAGGGAAAGTTTGGGGAACATGCAAAGTCATCTAATAAGATGCGCTCTGAGCATATCTTGTTTATATTTAGAGCTTGATAGTATGTGAAGTCATTTTGATCAACTGATAAGGTCCAAGAACCCTGGTGACAAAGCTAGGGTCCATTGAAATGAATAGGGTGAAAATAGTATAAAAATGGGAGTCAGAAGGGTATTAGAACAGAAGGAAGACTACAAGAAAAGGAGGGTGACAGACGTGTCATGTAATGCTGCTCCATCATATGACTGTCTGATTTGCCTGTATTGCTATTGGTAAGATTGAAATAAACTATCTTCTTAAATCCCAGTGAGTCCTTCTGATTATGGAGTTCGTTAATTCCTGGACTGTATAAGAGCAGTCTGGGGGAGGATGAGATCAGAATAGGTGGTGGGAACACGCAAATTATATACATAAGCCATTGGGGAAAATCCACTGCTTATTTTTAGGATAAGTAGCATAAAATCTATAAGTGTTGCCATACTGGGACAGACTGAAAGGTCATAAAGCCCAGTATCCTGATTCCAACAGTAGCCAATCCATGTTACAAGTACCTGACAAGATCAATGCCACATCCACACAGCCTCCTGACACAGAGGGCGAGATCTGGTGACCCCTTGCTTATTCGTATAACACATTGCAATCTGGTTGTCTGTTTGGATGAAAACAATTTTGTGAGATAGCCGATCTCTGAAAGCCTTTAGAGCATTCCAGATTGCCCGGAGCTCCAGGAGATTGATCTGTAGCTTCATTTCCTCAGAGGACCAGAGCTCCCCATCCTAAGAGAGATGCATCCGTCCTCAGCACTTTTTGTGGCTGAGGAATATGGAATGGAAGTCCCAGAGTCAAAATGGATCGAATGGTCCACCGCTGAAAGGAGGCGTACAAGCTCCAGGAACCCTCAGATAAGTTGAAGTTATTGCTGATTGGTAACCAAGCTAAAAATCCTTGTGCATTCAAAAACATACATAACCTTCCACTGTTGTACCGAGGCCCAAAAAAAAATGCCTGGATGAATTGCAAGGTTTTCCTTGACTGGTATGATGACACTTCATACCAGAGGTGAAAAGATTTCAGCTTCGTACAGAGAAAGATGGAAATATTTTATTGTTGGACAATGCGTGCCTTCACATCCTACAGCAGAAAGCCTAGAGCGAGAGGAAGGTAGATTCAAATCATAGTAACATAGTAGATGACGGCAGAAAAAGACCTGCACGGTCCATCTAGTCTGCCCAACAAGATAAACTCATATGTGCTACTTCTTGTGTATACCTTACCTTGATTTGTATCTGCTATTTTCAGGACACAGACCGTAGAAGTCTTGCCCAGAACTAGCACCACCACCCAAACACCAGCCCCGCCTCCCAATCTCGGCTAAGCTTCTGACCAGATGTGACATCAGAAATGCAGCCAATGGATTTTTTGAAACAACTTTACAGGAAACAACTACTACAAAAACATATTTTGACTGACAGAGAAAATGAATGTGGCATGATCTAATTCATACGAGAACTGAACATAAATGATTATGACCACATGGATGCCGATGCTTGTAATCAGGTTAAAAACCAAACCCTGAAAAATAAATAAATAAAATCATGGAATCAGTACAAGACAAGGAACAGAAAGTGATGATAATCACCAGGATTGTGCTGACGTGGGAGAAACAAATACAGAAGCCTTTGAATGTTTAAATACAGCAATGGCTTGGCTGGAAAAGCAGGAATAAAGCAGTGCGATCCAGCTCCTTTGTCTGAAAAGACTATATGATCTTGCAGCACAAAAGCGAAAACCAGCCCTAAAGCAATTAAGAATTACTTCGTTTTTTACATGGAAATACAGTACTTTTAATCTTGGACTAAGCAATGCTTTTCTCAACATTTACATTATCAAAAACAAAATTACAGAGCACATCCAAAGACATGGATTACTGAGACCAAATCAGCATGGATTTTGTGTGGGGAAATCTTTACTGATCAATTTACTTCAATTATCGTTTATCGTTTATTAATTTACTAGATGTCACTTATTACAAAAGTTTACAATATAAAACAACATAAAATGACACTAAAAGCAGTAGATAAACATACTCTGAAATCCATTTCTGATAGGAAAGCACTACAAATAGAATGTTGGGTATTATTAGGAAAAGTATGGAAAACAGGTGTGAGGATGTTATAATGCCGTTGTATCGATCCAGGGTGCGACCGCACCTTGAGTATTGTGTTCAATTCTGGTCGCCGCATCTCAAGAAAGATATAGTAGAATTGGAAAACGTGCAGCGAGGGGCGACTAAAATGATAAAGCGGATGGGACGGCTTCCCTATGAGGAAAGACTAAGGAGGCTAGGGCTTTTCAGCTTGGAGAAGAGACAGCTGAGGGGAGACACGAGGGAAAATTAGGTTCTTACCTTGGTAATTTTATTTCCTTTAGTCATAGCAGATGTGGGTTGTGTCCATCAACCAGCAAGGGGAGATAGAGAGCACTGAAAAACCATAGTGCCTCATGGCCAGCCAGCTCCATCTGCCTCTTCAGTATTTGAAGCTTCCAAAGCAGTGTTACACCGCAAATCATAATAGCATGAACTTTCCTCACAGCGGATGAACGCCCCAAAACTGGAACTATAACTCAAAGGAGGAATGAACTCATCCTCCTGGAGGGAATGAACTCATCCTCCTGTAACTGAACAGAAATCCTGGAGACTGTTTTCCAATTTCTCCCAATGAGGGAACATATCTACAGGAAAAACTGAACCCAAAACAGAACTCAAAACAGCATTAATCAAACAATCAATCAATCAATCAATCAATCAGGGAGGGCTCATGGATTCATCTGCTATGACTAAAGGAAAGAAAATTACCAAGGTAAGAACCTAATTTTCCCTTCCTTGTCATCAAGCAGATGAATCCATTATGAGTGGGATGTATCAAAGCAATCCCTAGATAGGGTGGGAACAAGCCACACCATGCGCCAGCACTTGTGCTCCAAAATGCGCGTCTCACCTGGCAGCCACATCCAGCCTGTAATGTCGGGCAAAAGAGAGCTTCGAAGCCCAAGTAGCTGCACTACATATCTCTTGAAGAGAGAGTGCTCCAGTTTCAGCCCAAGAAGAGGAAATCGCTCTTGTGGAATGTGCCTTAAAGGCTTCAGCCGGAGCCCGGCCAGATATACTGAAAAGATAGCTTCTTTGAGCCAACGGGCTATAGTGGCCTTAGACGCTGGAGACCCTCTGCGCGGACTTGACAAAAGAACAAAAAGATGGTCAGAGGTCCTGAAGGCATTTGACATATGCAGATATTGCAACAGAGCCCTTCACACATCCAGAAGGTGCAACTGCCCATGGGCTTCTGGAAACTGCTCTTTAGAAAAGGAGGGCAGGAAAATGGGCTGGTTTAGGTGATACGCTGAAACCACCTTAGGCATGAAAGAAGGCACCGTACCTACCATTACTCTGGACTCTGAGAATTGCAGAAATGGGTCTCGACAGGACAGCGCCTGGAGCTCAGATACCTGTCTCGCCGATGTCACGGACACCAAAAAGACCGTCTTTAAGGTCACATCCTTCTCCGAAGCTTGCCTAAGCGGCTCGAAGGGCGAACACTGAAGGGCCTTTAAAACTAACCCCAGGTTCCAGGCCGGACACGGGGCCCGCACGGAAGAACAGAGCCAAAGCACCCCTCTAAGAAACCCTGTCACATCCGGGCAAGCAACCAGAGAGAGGCCAGCAACCTTCCCTCAAAAACATGCTAAGACTGCCACTTGAACACGCAGGGAATTATAGGCCAAGCCTTTTTGTAAACCATCCTGCAAAAAGTCAAGTATCGGCGAGACAGAAGCCCACATGGGTGTGATCGCTTTAGAAGCACACCAAGCCTCAAACTGGCGCCAAATCCTGGCATAAGCCAAGGAAGTGGAACGCTTGCGGGCCTGTAGGAGAGTGGAAATGACTTTACTGGAATATCCCTTGTCTCTCAATTGCGCTCTCTCAATAGCCATGCTGTAAGACCAAAGCGGCAGGCGTCCTCCATGGTCACCGGGCCCTGTGACAACAGGTTTGGTACCAGAGGTAACAGCAGGGGATCCTCTATCAGCATCCGCCGGAGGTCCGCATACCACGGCCTCCTGGGCCAATCCGGGACAATGAGAACCACCTCTCCTTGGTGGAGCCGAATCCGCAGGAGTACTCGCCATATCAAGGGCCACGGAGGGAACACATACAGGAGGCCCTGAGGCCAGGGTTGAGCCAAAGCATCCAACCCTGCCGAGCGAGGATCTCTCTGTCTGCTGTAGAAGCACGGGACTTTGGCATTTGCGCTTGACACCTTAAGATCCATTACGGGCTTTCCCCATTTGGCACATATCTGCAGGAATACTTCGTCTGCAAGTTCCCACTCCGCTGGGTCAATTTGATTCCTGCTCAGATAATCGGCTTGCATGTTGCTCTGACCTGCAATATGAGCTGCTGACAGAAACTGCAGATGAAGCTCAGCCCAGTGGCAAATCTGTGCGGCCTGCGCTGCTAGTGCAATGCACTGAGTGCCTCCTTGGCGATTTATGTAGGCCACTGCTGTCATGTTGTCCGATAGAACTCTGACAGCCAATCCTTCCAGGGTCAATTGAAAGGCCAGAAGCGCCTAGAAAATCGCTTTCAACTCCAAGCGATTGATGGACCACTCCTCCGACTCCTGGAGTGTCCAAAGACCCTGGGCATGCCTTCCCCGGCAATGTGTACCCCAGCCCTTCAGGCTGGCATCTGTTACCACCAGGCACCAATTGGGGGGGGGGGGGGGCCCTAGCGGCATTCCTCGCCGCAGCATGCTGTCTGAGAGCCACCACTCCATACTGAGTCGGGCCACAGGGAGCCACGTGAGTCTGCACTGATAATCCTGAGATATAGGAGATCACCGTTGAAGCAGGGAACACTGCAGAGGTCTCAGGTGCGCTCTCGCCCAAGGCACCACTTCCAAAGTGGCCGTCATCAACCCCAACAGCTGGACTATGTCCCAAGCTCGCGGGCGAGGCATCCTCAGGAGCAGACGGACCTAGTTCTGAAGCTTGCTCCGCCTTTGCTCGGGTAGGAAGACCATCCCCGAGGCTGAGTCGAACCGGACCCCCAAATATTCTGGAGCTTGAGAGGGGGTCAGGTGACTTTTGGCTATACTGACGACCCAGCCCAGAGATTGCAGTCCTGAGACCACTCTGGCTGTAACCTGATGACTCTTCTGCAGAGTCTGCTCTGATGAGCCAGTCGTCTAGGTACAGGTGAACCCGGATACCCTCTCGCCTGAGAAAAGCAGCTACCACCACCATTACCTTGGAAAAGGTTCGGGGAGCTGTGGCGAGGTCAAAAGGTAAGGCCCGAAACTGGAAATGTTTTCCCATCACCGCAAAACGCAGAAACCTCTGGTGCGGGAGCCAAATTGGTATATGCAAGTAAGCTTCTTTCTGGTCCAGAGATGTGAGAAACTCTCCTGGCTGTACCGCCGCTATGACGGAGCGCAGGGTTTCCATGTGAAAATGCCGCACGATCAGAGACTTGTTGACTTATTTTAAGTCTAGGATGGGCCGAAAAGACCCTCCTTTTCGCGGCACCACAAAGTAAATGGAGTAACGGCCAGAGCCACTTTCGGTGGGAGGCACGGGGGAAACCGCCCCTATGGGAATCAAGCCTTGCAAGGTCTCCTCTACCGCCGCCCGGTTGGCGGCAGAACCGCATCGGGACTCCACAAACACGTCTCTCATCGGGGCATTGAATTCTATTCTGTAGCCTTCTCTGATCAGGTCCAAGACCCACTGATCTGAGGAAATCTTGGCCCACTCCTCGAGAAAGAGGTAAAGTCGTCCTCCTATCACAGGAATCGAGGAGGGGGCTGGCGCACCATCATTGAGAGGGTCGCCCTTGAACTCCAGGTCTTGAGCCTGCTGCTGCGGAACGTTTGTCCGAGCGAAAGGAGTTCCTCTGCTGAAAATGGTCACGCGAAGTGAACCCAGCAGAACGCCCCAGGCAGTACCTTCTAGCTTCATGGAAGTGAGGTCTGTAAGAGAGGGAACCGCCTTGACCCTTGGAAAAAGGCCGCGGCCTATCCTCAGGTAAGCGCTGGGGTTTGGCATCCCCCAGGCCTTTTACAATTTTCTCCAACTCTTCACCAAACAGGAGAAGGCCTTGAAAGGGCAACTTCACCAACCTTTGCTTAGAGGCCATGTCAGCTGCCCAATGCCGTAGCCAGAGAAGACGGTGATCCACCACCGCTACAGTCATCTGTTTAGCCAAAGCTCTGACCAGATCATAAAGTGCGTCAGCCAAAAAAGACAAGGCCGACTCCATCCGCGGTACCACCTCCATAAGGGGCTCTGCTCAATCTCCAGGCTGTTCCACTGCCTGTTGTAACCAAGCGAGGAAGGCTTGGGCAGCGTAGCAACTGCATGCAGATGCCCGTAAGGATAGGCCTGAAATTTCAAATAGCTGCCTCCAGGCGACGGTCCTGCATGTCCTTCAGGGCAACTCATCCTTCCACTGGAAGGGTAGTTTTCTTTGTCACAGCCGTAACTAAGGCATCCACTTTAGGCACAGCTAGGCACACCAAATGCTCCTCACTTAGAGGGTATAATTGCCCCACAGCCCTGGCGACTTTCAAAGGCCCCTCGGGGTCAGCCCATTGAGCCTTGATAAGCTCTTGGATGGAGTCATGCAAAGGAAAGGTTCGAGCAGGCTTCTTAGTACTTGCCATCCTCGGATTACCGGAGGAGGTCTCAGTACTCCCAGGGTCTTCTATAGAGAGGACCTGCAAGGCATCAGTAATAAGCGCTGGCAGCTCACCGCGGTGGAAAATCCTCACTGCAGAAAGATCATCTGGATCCGGTGTCAATCCTGCACCTTCTTCTGGCTCGCCAGACCACGAAGGCCTGCCAGACCCCTCAGAGTCCTCACATCCCGACCACGGGGGGGAAAAGGGGGTGCGCCACTCTCTGAAGGGGAATCCACCCTTCTGTGCTTGTCTTGCGGCCATCTGTCAGGGGAAAATGCGCCTGACGGTAATCCAAGGCCAGACTCCACTGGAGGGAGATACAGAAAGCAGGGCCGCGGAGACCCCTGCGGAAGAGCTCTTTTTAACATGTATGCATTATGCAGCAATAAAACAAATTCAGGGGAAAATGGCTCACTCTGGCCTCCCGGTTCCATTCCGGGGGAAACAGCTCTTTTATTAGCCTCTACACGAGGCGCCCCTCCAGGCTCAAACCCCTCCACCTCAGCGGGGGGTCGCGCCCTCCAAAATGGCGCCCGCTGCCAGCTCCACGGAGCGGGAAGGAACATCGCTCGCCATACTCGGGCCAGCTCTACCGTCTGAAAAGCACGCCTTACAGAGCCCCGCTGCAGATTTGCGCTTGCCACAAACGGAACAGCGCTTTACTTTCTCAGCAGCCATCGCCGAAAACGGCGGAATTCAAAATGGCGGATTCACGCCAAAATCGTCCCGAACGCAGGCCCTCCCCGGAAGAGCTGCAAAATGCTCTTACCTCATCAGACCAAGTCTCCGAGCTCTTGTCACGCTGCACAATCAGAAGAAAACCTCTTTTCTGGGATCACAGCCCCAAAGCGCGACGCAACTTTTTTTTTTTTTTAACGCTGTGAGGAAAGTTTGAGGCAACAGCGAAAGAGGCAAATTTCCAACTCCAGAGGATCAGTAGCGTGGGAAAGGCAGGGAAAGGGCGAACCTATGTGCCTGCATCCACAGCGTGGGCAAAGACAGGGCCAGGGCTTGCCTATTTATCTACTTCCACATCGGGGGCCGGGTAAGGCAGGGAAAGGGCTAACCTATTTGCCTTTAAAGTGGGCACCATCAGCCACAACACCCCTGCTACAACTGGGAAAAGCACAGGAGCCACCCCAGGCAGATTTTCTGAAGGAGCTTGAACAAGTTGCAACCACCCTGCTGGGGAGATAGCGAATACTGAAGAGGCAGATGGAGCTAGCTGGCCATGAGGCAACTATGATTTTTCAGTGCTCTCTATCTCCCCCTGCTGGTTGATGGACACAACCCACTCGTAATGGATTCATCTGCTTGATGACAAGGAATGATTGAAGTCCTGAGAGGCCAGTGTCCTCCAGGATAGCAGGACCCACTGTACAGTGTGCATGTGAGCCCTCACTCATGGCACCACCTCCAGAATTGCAGCCATGGAGCTGCAAATAGTCTCAGACTGTGAGTGACGGAAGCTCACACAACCAGGAATGGAGCACCTTCAGCTTCTCTGCCTGCTCCTCTGTGAGAAAAAATATTCTCCTGTGATGACCCACAATGGGAATAGGGAAAAAAAAGCCTCCATGAATTCCAGAGAATCCCTGGCCACACCCATGTGATGAAAGAGGCTGGACTCTGAGGCAAGAGTTGGCCCTTTGGAGGTCCAAGATGGGCTGGAAAGAGCCACCCTTCTTCAAGACCATAAAATAGATGGAGAACCAGCAAAACAGGCTTCAGCAGTCCTACATCGCAGAGATGCTGAAGGGCAATAACTACAGCCTTACGCTTCAGAGCCAAGCCACAGGGAGAGGACTCGAAGGCGTCCTCCATGGAGCACCCCCTCACAACCACCTCCAGAACCTACAGATCTGAGGTGATGCAAAACCAGAGACAGCCTGCCTCCCACTGGAAACAAGAGACCTAGCTCACCCTCGCTGGGCAGGTCAAGCGGCTGTGGTCTTCACTGAAAGGGCCTGGTTCATTGGGGCCTCGAAAGGACTCCTGCTTGAAGGATCTACTCTGCCCCCTCCCCACCATCAAGGCTGAAGGGCACCAAGCAGACCTTTAGCAGCCTGCCCCCTTAAGGCCAAGGATTACTGTACACCCTTGTGCAACTCAAGGAGAAAGTGAGCTTCTCTCTAAGTCATCACCAAACAGCAAGCATCCCCTAAAGGGCACCCATTGGAGAAGCCACAACCAATGGCATCGCCATCACTGAGCAGTAAGCCAGACGGTCAAGATCATATAGGATATCTGCCCAAAAAAGGACACCAGGCAAGAAGGCTCTGGGGACTCCGGCATCTGCTGGAACCAATGCAGATTGAAGCTACTTAACTGACACAAATAGTAGACTGAATACTGGGGCCCCCACTGGAAAGGCTAGGTGAAGCTGCTGTTCCACATATTTTTCATGGAACTCCCCAAGAGCCAAGCCCCCTTGGACAGATACAGCGGTCACCTTTGTCACTGCTGTAAGAAGGGCATCCATCTTTGAGAAGACCCAACATTTCACCACCTTCTCAGGAAAGGCAGATAGACAAGCAAAGTGCTCCTGTAACCCTAAGTGGACCATCCAGGGACTCCCACTCCACCATCAAGGGGATGAGGGCCTTATTAAGCAGAAAATGCTTCGGGGCCCTGAGGGGCCCACTGTGGGAGACTGAAGCATAGGAGATGGCTAAGACAAGATAGCTCCTCATTACAAAAGGGCCAGAACCCAAGGGATCGCTCCTCCGCAGCCCCCCTTGGAACTGGAATCCACAGGGGACTGGGAACAGAAGAAGACCACAGAGTCCTCTTCCACTCCTTCTGAAGAACTTGGACTCCCCTGAATGACCAGACAGCAGTGCCGAGTCCCCAAAACGGGGCCCCCTCTGATCTCCTCAGGGGCCCCCACATAGAGAATAAAGATTAGGTGGAAGGGGTAGGATTAGTGCCAGGAAACGATGTGTGCAGGGCCTGCTTAACCATCTGGGTCAAATTCTGGAACACCCCCGTACCCAAAAAAAAAAAGATAAGGGCCTCACTGCCCCCCTCCCCCCCCCACAGAGGGACCCAGGGTGGACAGGAATGGAAAAGTTTGTCACATCACAGGGTTTTATCCTGCCGTCTGAGTGAATTGAGAGAGAAAACAGAAAAAAGTCACTTCAGAAATATATATTCAAAAAGGATTTATCTTAAATCTCTTAAGAACTTCTTAAATATATTTTGTGACTTTCACACAGTGACACAGTTGAAGACACTTATGCAGTAATATGAGTAAAAAAAAACTGTTAAATAAAAATTTGAAGGAGGTTTTTAACCAATGATTACAAAAGAGTCTGTTGAAACTAAACAATATCTGTGTCGGATGAGTCCACAGACAATTTCTGAGGTCTTTTTCCTATTACTATTATTAGCATTTGTATAGCGCTACCAGACGCACGCAGCGCTGAACACCAGACACAAAGAGACAGTCCCTGCTCAAAAGAGCTTACAATCTAAATAACACAGACAGACAAGACAGTTACTGATAAGGGAAGTACTGGGTGAGAAGGAAGGAAGGAACAAGGAATGGCAAATGAGGGCTAGGTGACAAAAGCAGCAGTGAAAAGGTGGGTTTTCCTCCTTTCCTAAATATTTGTTATTTCTGGTGCACACCATTCATTCATGCATTGTGTTAGTGTAGATATTGTTTGTTTTGAATGAATCCCCATTTTTTTATTTTGTTTTCATATTCACAGAGACATTTAATATATTCAAAAAGTATCATGTGAAAGACTAGCTTGATCACAATTTGAACACTTACTACTATGATAGAAGCACTCAAAGTAGGTACTTGCTGGGCAAGAAAAACTGATAATGAAACTTAAGTAACCCAGAACCTGATATTCAGCAAGCACTTTCAGATGTATCTTCAAAGTACACAAATCACCTTGCAAGTACTAGAATTCAGCATAAACACATTAAGTACAATGGTACAGAGAAAACTTGATAGTCCAAAATGCAGAGCTCCAAGGAGAAATTAGGTATTACCCGATAACTTTCTTTCCATTAGTCCTTCCCACTATTGCAGAACCTGCGAGACAGTTGTGTCCACCAACCGGCAGGTGGAGATAGAGAACTGAAATCTAAGCAGAAATCTCTCTCTTGGCATCCAGTCCACCTCCTCAGTATTTATGTAGACAAGCAGTAAGGATAAACTCAGAATAAACACAACCTTAAACTTGCTAACCTAACACTAACCAGACAAGCAAACGTGTGGACCTCTCATCTCTACACAATTTGTAGAGAACACAAGATATGCAGGAAGCACCATGCAAGGTGGCAGTCATCATTTAACCCATTACTTCATACCAACTAAACATCTCAGAAATGTCAGGTGGACCTCCGGAATAGTAGGAAGGACTAATAGAAAGGAAATTATCAAGTAAGACCTAATTTCTCCTTCCATTACATAGCTTCCCATATTCACCTGTGGGATGTTCAAAAGCAATCCCTAGAGTGAGTGAGATCCTGGCGCTGCTGCCCTGAGGACTGAAGCCCAAAACTGGCTTCTCAGCGTACCACAACGTCCACCCTGTAGTGCTTAGCAAATTTATACAGCATCAATCACATCACCACCATGCAAATATCCAAAGACAGTAAGGTAATCTATGCCCAAGATGTTGGTGTACAACTCACAGAATGAGCCGGCAAGGCCCAAGGAGTCTGCTTCCTCACAAGCAAATAAGCTGGCCCAATAGTCTCCTTCAGCCATCTGGCAATTGTGGGCTTGGAAGTCATAAGGCCAAGCCTCTCTTTACCAAAAAGCACAAACTATCTATCCGAATTACAAAACTGATTTGTGATTTCTAGATAACTGAGGACTCTACAATCAACAAGAAGCTTCAAGGAAGAATGTTGAGCATCTTCGTCCTCTCTGCAAAAGGGCAGAAGCTCCACAGATTGGTTGAGATGAAATGCTGATACCACTTTCAAAACAAAGGAAGGAACCATGTGCAGGGAGACCCCTGCCTTCAAAAAGTGAAGAATGGCAAGCTGTTCCTCCCAATGAAATCCTAAAGGAGAGGAAGTGAAAAGCAGAGAGAAGCTCACACACACGTGCAAGGCCACCTGCAGAAGTACTAGTTCCGCTTTACAAGAAGATAAGGGACTTGAATGGCTTGCTTAGGAAGTACCAGACCTGCCCTGAGACCTCTACGCTTGAGGTTCCCGCTTTCCCTCAAACTCTCCCCCTCCCCTCCCCCAGGAGAAAACCAACAAAAGACCCTTGACTGCCCAGGAGCCCTGCCCCGACACCCAACCTCAGGGGAATAGGTAGCTCTGACATTCCCTGGGGGAGGGAAGGAAGCTTCTAAGTGCCCTTCAACTGTGAGCATGTCTTATGATATAGCTGGCTGCTGCCCTGGCTCAGAAGGTGACACCTTAAGGGTCAGGAAAAATCTGCGCTGCTAGAAGCAGAAACCTAGTACAAGATTCACTGACCTGTCAGCACGAGCCAATAGAAAAACTATCCAAATGACAGCACAGTTAAGGCTTCCCTCCTACTGAGTCAAGCCAAGCAGGACCTGCCAACAGGCAGACGATTTGTCTACCATTTCTGCTGGCAGGAGCACAGTAAGGTGAAGGCTGCCTTGTGCGGATAGTGCGATCTGTCATTATGATAAGCACTCCCCACCGAGGCCACTCTGCAGCTCAATGGTAACAGGCATATCCTATGATTCCTTTGATGTGTCTTGTTTACTGATGAATTAATTTCATGCACTGTGCTGACTGGCACAGCATGAGCTGCAAGAAGTCCCATCCCCAGGTGGTTTCCCAACTCCTTCCTGCAGATATGACAACAACTGCTCTGCCAAAGCAAACTGCTGTTTCCTGGTATTGGTGTCTTGACCAGCAGGTTAACCTACAGCCTGCCCTGGCAACTTTTTTTTTTTTTTGAAACATATGCAGATGAGGCTTTCAGGTAGGGACAGGCTGGGAGTAGATTTTGTTTCAAGTAGATATTTGAGGTGGAGAGAGGGAGAGGAGGAAGGAAATTTATCCCTGTGGGCCTCCAGGCTCAAGTGCTACATAAGTCCGGGACCAGAACACCAGGGAAGAGAGAACAGAAAGTGTAGGAACATCCTCACCTACCCACCTCCCCCCCCCCCCCATGGTGGCAGAGACCCAGCATGTCCCTGCCAGCCAGCCCCACCAAGGAGGTGCCTGTAGGATGCAGCTTGGGGGCTGAAAGATAGAGAACAAATCCCTCCCACCTCTGCCTTACCAAAGAAAGAACCACTAATTGATCCCCAAGAGCCATCAGTCCCTAGACCATAGACAAAATGAGCTGGTTTAGCAGGATAAGGAAATTTCACTTTAAATCGCCTTGGTGGGGCAGGCTGGCTGGCAGGGACATACCGGGTCCCTGCAAGCATAGGACGTATGCATCTTCTTTGGTGCCCCTGGTCTGCTCCTCAACAGCAAAAACAAGACACTACTGCAGATTTGCTGACATTCAGACCAGCACAGTGCATGAGATAAAAGGAGAAATTAATTCTTACCTGCTAATTTGCTTTCTTTTAGTTCCTCCAGACTGGTCCAAAATGTGACCGATGGGTTGTGCACATCTTCCAGCAGGTGGAGACTGAGAACTGCAACTCTAGAGAGAGCAAATAAGAGCCCTGGCCAGCTAACCACAGATCCAGTATCATAACAAAGCAGAAGAAGAGAAGTGTTTCATTCTGTGCATCTGTGATGCCTGAGCAACCACCAGCACCATAACAACTATGAACATGTGTCTTTTACTTGATATGTCCCTTAATAAAGGCAAATATGCACACAGCATTGAGTGTGGCCTTTTATATTCTCCCCCCCCCCCCCCACCCTCCCCAAGAATAATGCAACAGCAAACCAACACCACAGATAGATACACAAACTTCTCCCTGGCAAACAGAGGGAGGGATCTGGAGGGACTAAAGGAAAGCAAATTAACAGGTAAGAACTAATTTCTCCTTCCTTAGCATCCTTCCAGACCAGCCGAGAATGTAACTGATTGCAAGTAAAGCAGTAATCTCATGGGAGGGACCCCAAAAGCCTGGCCGCAAGAACATTCGCACCAAAACCCGCGTCCTGATGACTCTGTACATCCACTCTGTAATGCTTTAAGAAGGAATGCAAGGAAGACCAAGTCACTGCCATACAAATTTCCAGAGGAGGCACCAGGGATCTCTCTACCCATGATGCCGCCTGTCCTCTGGTAGAATGAGCTTTCACCCCATTGGGTGCCATTTTCCCGGAAAGAAGGTTACGTGGAAGCTATCATTTCTTTAAGCCACCTAGAAATGGGGGGTTTAGAAGCCAGGAACCCCTTACGAGCACCTCCAATCAGCAGAAAGTTCGGGATCGCCCTCCGCCCCTCCCCCCGGCCCTGTCACCACTTCTCCCTACTCACGTCACGCGATCTTCCCTGGTGGTCTAGTGACGTCGGGGTAGGAAAGAGCCCCCTCTTTCCTGCCCAGCGTGCTGCTCTGAAGTCTCGGTGGCCATTTTGAATCTCGCCGAGACCGTCAGGCTGCATACAGGAGGACGGAGAGCAGCGCGCTGGGCAGGAAAGAGGGGGCTCTTTCCTGCCCCAACGTCACTAGACCACCAGGGAAGATCGCGTGACGTGAGTAGGGAGAAGTGGTGACAGGGCCGGGGGAGGGCGATCCCGAACTCGGGGGAAGGGCGGGCGGGAGGAAAATCGCTACCTTCGGACTATAAGACGCACCCCCCATTTTCCTCCCAAATTTGGGGGGAAAAAAGTGCGTCTTATAGTCCGAAAAATACGGTACGTAACATTCTCTGTCCCTGCTATGAGAGACGCTGTAAGAGCCACCCAATGTAGTTCCGTCCAACTCATGAGCTGTGCTGTTTCCAGTTCTAACAGGCGACTTCTCGTCTCCCCTTGGTGATTGACACAGGTGACTGTCGCGGCGTTGTCCGACATGATGTGAACAGGTGGGCCTGCCAACAGCTACGAGTGCAGAGCCATAAGTACATAAGTAATGCCACACTGGGAAAAGACCAAGGGTCCATTCAGCCCAGCATCCTGTCCATGACAGCGGCCAATTCAGGCCAAGGGCACCTGGCGAGCTTCCCAAACGTACAAACATTCTATACATGTTATTCCTCAAAATTGTGGATTTTTCCCAAGTCCATTTAGTAGTGGTTTATGGACTTGTCCTTTAGGAAATTGTCTAACCCCTTTTTAAACTCTGCTAAGCTAACCGCCTTCACCACGTTCTCCGGCAATGAATTCCAGAGTTTAATTATGCGTTGGGTGAAGAAAATTTTTCTCCGATTTGTTTTAAATTTACTACACTGTAGTTTCATTGCATGCCCACTAGTCCTAGTATTTTTGGAAAGCGTGAACAGACACTTCACATCCACCTGTTCCACTCCACTCATTATTTTATATACCTCTTTCATGTCTCCCCTCAGCCATCTCTTCTCCAAGCTGAAAAGCCCTAGCCTCCTTAGTCTTTCTTCATAGGGAAGTCGTCCCATCCCCGCTATCATTTTAGTCGCCCTTCGCTGCACCTTTTCCAATTCTGCTATATCTTTCTTGAGATGCGGCGACCAGAATTGAACACATTACTCAAGGTGTGGTCGCACCATAGAGTGATACAACGGCAATATAACATCCTCACACCTGTTTTCCATACCTTTCCTAATAACACCCAACATTCTATTTGCTTTCTTAGCTGCAGCAGCACACTGAGCAGAAGGTTTCAGTGTGTTATCGACGACGACACCCAGATCCCTTTCTTGGTCCGTAACTCCTAACGTGGAACCTTGCATGACGTAGCTATAATTCGGGTTCTTTTTTCCCACATGCATCACCTTGCACATGCTCATATTAAACGTATATCTGCCATTTAGCCGCCCAGTCTCCCAGTCTCGTAAGGTCCTTCTCTAATTTTTCACAATCCTGTCGCGAGTTAACGACTTTGAATAACTTTGTGTCATCAGCAAATTTAATTACCTCGCTAGTTACTCCCATCTCTAAATCATTTATAAATATATTAAAAAGCAGCGGTCCTAGCACAGACCCCTGAGGAACCCCACTAACTACCCTTCTCCATTGTGAATACTGCCCATTTAACCCCACTCTCTGTTTCCTATCCTTCAACCAGTTTTTAATCCACAATAGGACATTTCCTCTGTAGCCTTTCATGAGGTACCTTGTCAAACGCCTTTTGAAAATCCAGATGCACAATATCAACCAGCTCCCCTTTGTCCACATGTTTGTTTACTCCTTCAAAGAATTGAAGTAAATTGGTCGGGCAAGATTTCCCCACACAAAAGCCGTGCTGACTTGGTGTCAGTAATCCATGTCTTCGGATGTGCTCTGTAATGTTGTTTTTGATAATAGCCTCTACCATTTTCCCCAGCACCGACGGCAGACTCACCGGTCTATAATTTCCAGGATCTCCCCTGGAACCTTTTTTAAAAATCGGCATTACATTGGCCATCCTCCAATCTTCCGGTACCATGCTCGATTTTAAGGATAAATTGCATATCACTAACAGTAGCTCTGCAAGCTCATTTTTCAGTTCTATCAGTACTCTAGGATGAATACCATCCGGTCCAGATTTGCTACTCTTCAGTTTGCTGAACTGCCCCATTACGTCCTCCAGGTTTACTGTGAAGTTAGTAAGTTTCTCCGACTCGTCCGCTTGAAATACCATTTCCGACATCGGTATCCCACCCAAATATTCCTCGGTGAAGACCGAAGCAAAGAATTCATTCAATCTCTCCGCTACATCTTTATCTTAATTGATCGCCCCTTTTACCCCTCGGTCATCCAGCGGTCCAACCGATTCTTTTGCCGGCTTCCTGCTTTTAATATACCGGAAAAAAATTTTTTATATGTTTTTTTTGCCTCTAAAGCTATCTTTTTTTCGTAATCCCTCATAGCCTTCTTTATCTGCGCCTTGCATTTGCTTTGACACTCCTTATGCTGCTTATGCTGGTCTCCAAAAGGTTGATCGAGCAGGATGTCTCCGGCCGAGAACAAAGACCCTGTGTGCATACTGTCCTTGACAATGCGCCCCCCAGCCCTCGAGGCTGGCATCTGTCATGACTATTATCCATCACAGCGGATCCAGATGCATTCCCTTTTTTTTTGTTACATTTGTACCCCGCGCTCTCCACTCATGGCAGGCTCAATGCGGCGGGCAATGGAGGGTTAAGTGACTTGCCCAGAGTCACAAGGAGCTGCCTGTGCCGGGAATCGAATTCAGTTCCTCAGTTCCCCAGGACCAAAGACCACCACCCTAACCACTAGGCCACTCCTCCACTCCTTGGAAAGGTCAGCTTCCTGAAGCTACCTTAAAGGCTGCCGCATACATGAGCTGTCAGTGGCAATTTCCTCTGCAAGGGATCCCTCTGCGGAGACCATCTGGAGAGAAGAGATCTCAAGTGTGCTCTGGCCCAAGGCACTACTTCTATCATTGCTGCCATCGAGCCCAACACTTGAAGATGGGAAAATTAGGTTCTTACCTTGGTAATTTTCTTTCCTTTAGTCACAGCAGATGAATCCATTAACTGATGGGTTGTATCCGCCTACCAGCAAGTAGAGATAGAGAACACTGAAAGACAATAGTGCCTTTAGGATGGCTAGCCCCAACTGCCTTCAGTATTTGAGATTTCCAAAGCAGAGTGAACCATAAAGGTAGAATAACAAACTTTCCTCACAGCGAACAATCGCCCCATAAAGCGAATGCTACATACCTGTAGAAGGTATTCTCCGAGGACAGCAGGCTGATTGTTCTCACTGATGATGGGTGACGTCCTCGGCAGCCCCTCCAATCGGAATCTTCCTAGCAAAGTCCTTTGCTAGCTCTCGCGCGGCCGTCTTCCCGCCCGAAACCGGCTCGAGCCGGCCAGTCCAGTATGTAGCAAGACAATACACTTCAAGGGAAGACACAACTCCAAAGGGGAGGCGGGCGGGTTTGTGAGAACAATCAGCCTGCTGTCCTCGGAGAATACCTTCTACAGGTATGTAGCATTCGCTTTCTCCGAGGACAAGCAGGCTGCTTGTTCTCACTGATGGGGTATCCCTAGCCCCCAGGCTCACTCAAAACAACAACCATGGTCAATTGGGCCTCGCAACGGCGAGGACATAACTGAGATTGACCTAAAAAATTTACCAACTAACTGAGAGTGCAGCCTGGAACAGAACAAACAGGGCCCTCGGGGGGGTGGAGTTGGATCCTAAAGCCCAAACAGGTTCTGAAGAACTGACTGCCCGAACCGACTGTCGCGTCGGGTATCCTGCTGCAGGCAGTAATGAGATGTGAATGTGTGGACAGATGACCACGTCGCAGCTTTGCAAATTTCTTCAATGGAGGCTGACTTCAAGTGGGCTACCGACGCAGCCATGGCTCTAACATTATGAGCCGTGACATGACCCTCAAGAGCCAGCCCCGCCTGGGCGTAAGTGAAGGAAATGCAATCTGCTAGCCAATTGGATATGGTGCGTTTCCCTACAGCCACTCCCCTCCTATTGGGGTCAAAAGAAACAAACAATTGGGCGGACTGTCTGTGGGGCTGTGTCCGCTCCAGGTAGAAGGCCAATGCTCTCTTGCAGTCCTGTGTGTGCAGCTGACGTTCAGCAGGGCAGGAATGAGGACGGGGAAAGAATGTTGGCAAGACAATTGACTGGTTCAGATGGAACTCCGACACAACCTTTGGCAAGAACTTAGGGTGAGTGCGGAGGACTACTCTGTTATGATGAAATTTGGTGTAAGGGGCCTGGGCTACCAGGGCCTGAAGCTCACTGACTCTACGAGCTGAAGTAACTGCCACCAAGAAAATGACCTTCCAGGTCAAGTACTTCAGATGGCAGGAATTCAGTGGCTCAAAAGGAGGTTTCATCAGCTGGGTGAGAACGACATTGAGATCCCATGACACTGTAGGAGGCTTGACAGGGGGCTTTGACAAAAGCAAACCTCTCATGAAGCGAACAACTAAAGGCTGTCCTGAGATCGGCTTACCTTCCACATGGTAATGGTATGCACTGATTGCGCTAAGGTGAACTCTTACAGAGTTGGTCTTGAGACCAGACTCAGACAAGTGCAGAAGGTATTCAAGCAGGGTCTGTGTAGGACAAGAGCGAGGAGCTAGGGCCTTGCTGTCACACCAGACGGCAAACCTCCTCCACAGAAAGAAGTAACTCCTCTTAGTGGAATCTTTCCTGGAAGCAAGCAAGACGCGGGAGACACCCTCTGACAGACCCAAAGAGGCAAAGTCTATGCTCTCAACATCCAGGCCGTGAGAGCCAGGGACCGGAGGCTGGGATGCAGAAGAGCCCCTTCGTCCTGCGTGATGAGGGTCGGAAAACACTCCAATCTCCACGGTTCTTCGGAGGATAACTCCAGAAGAAGAGGGAACCAGATTTGACGCGGCCAAAAGGGAGCAATCAGAATCATGGTGCCTCGGTCTTGCTTGAGTTTCAACAAAGTCTTCCCCACCAGAGGAATGGGAGGATAAGCATACAGCAGGCCCTCCCCCCAATCCAGGAGGAAGGCATCCGATGCCAGTCTGCCGTGGGCCTGAAGCCTGGAACAGAACTGAGGGACTTTGTGGTTCACTCGAGATGCGAAGAGATCCACCAATGGGGTGCCCCACGCTTGGAAGATCTGGCGCACCACTCTGGAGTTGAGCGACCACTCGTGAGGTTGCATAATCCTGCTCAGTCTGTCGGCCAGACTGTTGTTTACGCCTGCCAGATATGTGGCTTGGAGCACCATGCCGAGACGGCGAGCCCAGAGCCACATGCTGACGGCTTCCTGACACAGGGGGCGGGATCCGGTGCCCCCCTGCTTGTTGATGTAGTACATGGCAACCTGGTTGTCTGTCTGAATTTGGATAATTTGATGGGACAGCCGATCTCTGAAAGCCTTGATCTGTAGACCGCGTTCCTGGAGGGACCAGCTTCCTTGGGTGTGAAGCCCATCGACATGAGCTCCCCATCCCAGGAGAGACGCATCCGTTGTCAGCACTTTTTGTGGCTGAGGAATTTGGAAAGGACGTCCCAGAGTCAAATTGGACCAGATTGTCCACCAATAGAGGGATTCGAGAAAACTCGTGGACAGGTGGATCACGTCTTCTAGACCCCCAGCAGCCTGATACCACTGGGAGGCTAGGGTCCATTGAGCAGATCTCATGTGAAGACGGGCCATGGGAGTCACATGAACTGTGGAGGCCATGTGGCCCAGCAATCTCAACATCTGCCGAGCTGTGATCTGCTGGGACGCTCGCACCCGCGAGACGAGGGACAACAAGTTGGTGGCCCTCGCCTCTGGGAGATAGGCGCGAGCCGTCCGAGAATCCAGCAGAGCTCCTATGAATTCGAGTTTCTGCACTGGGAGAAGATGGGACTTTGGATAATTTATCACAAACCCCAGTAGCTCCAGGAGGCGAATAGTCATCTGCATGGACTGCAGGGCTCCTGACTCGGATGTGTTCTTCACCAGCCAATCGTCGAGATATGGGAACACATGCACTCCCAGCCTGCGAAGTGCCGCTGCTACTACAGCTAGGCACTTTGTGAACACCCTGGGCGCAGAGGCGAGCCCAAAGGGTAGCACACAGTACTGGAAGTGGCGTGTGCCCAACTGAAATCGCAGATACTGTCTGTGAGCTGGCAGTATCGGGATGTGTGTGTAGGCATCCTTCAAGTCCAGAGAGCATAGCCAATCGTTTTGCTGAATCATGGGGAGAAGGGTGCCCAGGGAAAGCATCCTGAACTTTTCTTTTACGAGATATTTGTTCAGGGCCCTTAGGTCTAGGATGGGACGCATCCCCCCTGTTTTCTTTTCCACAAGGAAGTACCTGGAATAGAATCCCAGCCCTTCTTGCCCGGATGGCACGGGCTCGACCGCATTGGCGCTGAGAAGGGCGGAGAGTTCCTCTGCAAGTACCTGCTTGTGCTGGAAGCTGTAAAACTGAGCTCCCGGCGGACAATTTGGAGGTTTGGAGGCCAAATTGAGGGTGTATCCTTGCCGGACTATTTGCAGAACCCACTGATCGGAGGTTATGAGAGGCCACCTTTGGTGAAAAGCTTTTAACCTCCCTCCGACTGGCAGGTCGCCCGGCACTGACACTTGGATGTCGGCTATGCTCTGCTGGAGCCAGTCAAAAGCTCGCCCCTTGCTTTTGCTGGGGAGCCGCGGGGCCTTGCTGAGGCGCACGCTGCTGACGAGAGCGAGCGCGCTGGGGCTTAGCCTGGGCCGCAGGCTGTCGGGAAGGAGGATTGTACCTACGCTTACCAGAAGTATAGGGAACAGTCTTCCTTCCCCCGAAAAATCGTCTACCTGTAGAGGTAGAAGCTGAAGGCTGCCGGCGGGAGAACTTGTCGAATGCGGTGTCCCGCTGGTGGAGAGACTCTACCACCTGTTCGACTTTCTCTCCAAAAATATTGTCCGCACGGCAAGGCGAGTCCGCAATCCGCTGCTGGAGTCTATTCTTCAGGTCGGCGGCACGCAGCCATGAGAGCCTGCGCATCACCACACCTTGAGCAGCGGCCCTGGACGCAACATCAAAAGTGTCATACACTCCTCTGGCCAGGAATTTTCTGCACGCCTTCAGCTGCCTGACCACCTCCTGAAAAGGCTTGGCTTGCTCGGGGGGAAGAGCATCAACCAAGCCCGCCAACTGCCGCACATTATTCCGCATGTGTATGCTCGTGTAGAGCTGGTAAGACTGAATCTTGGCCACGAGCATAGAAGAATGGTAGGCCTTCCTCCCAAAGGAGTCTAAGGTTCTAGAGTCTTTGCCTGGGGGCGCCGAAGCATGCTCCCTAGAACTCTTAGCCTTCTTTAGGGCCAGATCCACAACTCCAGAGTCGTGAGGCAACTGGGTGCGCATCAGCTCTGGGTCCCCATGGATCCGGTACTGGGACTCGATCTTCTTGGGGATGTGGGGATTACTTAGTGGCTTGGTCCAGTTCGCAAGCAATGTCTTTTTCAGGACATGGTGCAAGGGAACAGTGGACGCTTCCTTAGGTGGAGAAGGATAGTCCAGGAGCTCAAACATTTCAGCCCTGGGCTCGTCCTCCACAACCACCGGGAAGGGGATGGCCGTAGACATCTCCCGGACAAAGGAAGCAAAAGACAGACTCTCGGGAGGAGAAAGCTGTCTTTCAGGAGAGGGAGTGGGATCAGAAGGAAGACCCTCAGACTCCTCGTCAGAGAAATATCTGGGGTCTTCTTCTTCTTCCCACGAGGCCTCACCCTCGGTGTCAGACACAAGTTCACGGACCTGCGTCTGCAACCGCGCCCGGCTCGACTCTGTGGAGCCACGTCCACGATGGGGGCGTCGAGAGGTAGACTCCTCCGCCGACGTAGTCGGGGAGCCCTCCTGGGAGGTGGCCGCAGTCGGCACCGCACGCGGTACCGACGTCGGGGACCTCACCCCGGGCGATGGGCCAGCCGGCGCCACGCTCGACGGTACCGGAGGCGCAAGCACCGCCGGTACCGGAGGGGTAGGGCGCAACAGCTCTCCCAGAATCTCTGGGAGAACGGCCCGGAGGCTCTCGTTCAGAGCGGCTGCAGAGAAAGGCATGGAGGTCGATGCAGGCGTCGACGTCAGAACCTGTTCCGGGCGTGGAGGCTGTTCCGGGCTGTCCAGAGTGGAGCGCATCGACACCTCCTGAACAGAGGGTGAGCGGTCCTCTCGGTGCCGATGCCTGCTGGGTGCCGACTCCTTCGGCGACCCAGAGCTCTCGGTGCCGACACGGGGAGGGGACCGGTGTCGATGCTTCTTCGACTTCTTCCGAAGCATGTCACCGGAGCTCCCCGGCACCGACGAGGAGGACGTAGAATCCATCCGTCGCTTCCTCGGGGCCGAGACCGAAGAGGGTCGATCCCGGGGGGGCTGTACCGCAGGAGCCCTCAGGGTGGGAGGAGACCCACCCGAGGGCTCACCGCCACCAGCAGGGGAATGGACAGCCCTCACCTGCACTCCACTCGATGCACCACCGTCCGACGACATCAGGAGACGAGGTCCCGGTACCACCGACGTCGATGCAGCTATCCGATGTCTCGGCGCCGATGCAGAGGGCCGATGCCTCGATGCACTCGATGCACTGGCAGCCAAGGATGAAGGTCTGGACGCTGATGACGTCGATGCACACGATGACCCCGGTGCTGATGCCGACGAAGAGCCCGAGAACAAAACGTTCCACTGGGCTAATCTCGCTACTTGAGTCCGCCTTTGTAACAGGGAACACAGACTGCAGTTCTGGGGACGGTGCTCGGCCCCCAGACACTGAAGACACGAAGAGTGCCTATCAGTGAGCGAGATTACCCGGGCGCACTGGGTGCACTTCTTGAAGCCGCTGGAAGGCTTCGATGTCATGGGCGGAAAAATCGCGCCGGCGAAGTCAAAATCCAAAATGACGAATTTGGAGCACCAAAACTTTAAGGGAGAAAAATCTCGACCGAGGCCGAAAGAAGGCCTACCCCGACGACGAAAGAAAACTTACCGGGGCAAAAACTGGAAATACGGGAAGGGAAAACGAGACCCAAGGGGGTTTTCGGAGCACTTCCCGACAAATTTAAAGAACTTTTCCGAAGAAAAACACGTCAATATAAAACGGACGCGCGAGGTCGACTCTCCGGGGCTCGACACGACAAAAAACACAGCCGTACCGAGTGCGGACGAAAGAAGACTGGCCGGCTCGAGCCGGTTTCGGGCGGGAAGACGGCCGCGCATGCGCGGTGCGCGCGGGCGCGCGAGAGCTAGCAAAGGACTTTGCTAGGAAGATTCCGATTGGAGGGGCTGCCGAGGACGTCACCCATCATCAGTGAGAACAAGCAGCCTGCTTGTCCTCGGAGAACAGGAGCATCAAAGGAGGGACGATCTCAACCTCCTGTAGTAGAAGATCATGTAGAAATTCTGATAACTGTTTTCCAACTTCTCCCAATGGGATTTATATCTGCATGAAAGATCTGAACAAAACACAAAGTCAGACAGGGAAAAATCATGGATTCATCTGCTGTGACTAAAGGAAAGAAAATTACCAAGGTAAGAACCTAATTTTCCCTTCCTTGTCATCAGCAGCAGATGAATCTATTAACTGATGGGATGTACAAAAGTAATCCCTACTTAGGGTGGAACACGCCACACCCCGAGCCAATACTTCAGCTCCAAAAACAGCGTCCTGCTTCGCTGCAACATCCAGCCTGTAATGCCGGGCAAAAAAAAGCTGAGAAGCCCAAGTAGCCGCACTACAGATCTCTTGAACAGAGAGTGCACCCGTTTCAGCCCACGAGGAGGAGATGGCTCTCGTTGAATGCGCCTTAAACACTTCAGCCGGAGACCGACCTGAAAGCAGATACGCAGCAAAAATGACTTCCTTGAGCCAACGGGCTATAGTGTCCTTAGACGCCGGGCCTCCATGCCGAGGACCTGATAAGACAAAAAGGTGATCAGAAGTCCTGAAGTCATTTGACATCTGTAGATACTGCAACAGCGTCCTGCGGACATCCAGAAGATGTAACTGCCCAAAGGAATCCGGGAACTCTTCCCTAGAAAAGGAAGGAAAAAAAAAATGGGCTGGTTCAGGTGAAACGCTGAAACCACCTTAGGCAGGGAGGAAGGCACTGTATGTACCGTTACTCCGGACTCCGAGAATTGCAGAAAAGGGTCCCGACAGAACAGCACCTGCACACGTCTAGCCGACGTCATGGGCGCTTAACTCCTTCAGCAGCCATCGTCCGTTTTTTTCACAGGACAGGAACAGTAGCGTAGCCAGACAGCCAATTTTTGGGTGGGCCTGAACCCAAAGTGGGTGGGCAAAAAATTTTCTCTCTAACCCCCTCCCCCAGCATTTCCCAACTCAAAAGATAAATACTTTAGCTGATGAAGATCCCCAAGCTCTGTCACCTGAAAACTTCCACCAAAGGAGGACAGAATTCACTTTTACCAAGCTTGGTTGGAAGCAGCAACTCCTTGAGCCACCGATAGCGGCACCCCATGCATGCTTAGTTGTCAGTGGCTGAAGGATGAGGCAGGCCCCCATCTGCCAAGCTCAGCAGAAGGAAGTTCTGGCCACCTTCAGTGGAGGTCATCAGCTAGCAGGGCTTGGGGATCCCCACCAGCTACAGCAAGGGTCAGGGCTGCTGTTAGCCATGCTGGGGCCCAGGGCAGAAAATAAAGAAGCCCTCTCTTCTTTAATCTCCCCATCTGCCATTACAGTCTCACATTGACAGACCATCACCAAATACAGAACAAGGGATTACAAATTAGAAATAAAAATATGTAGACAAAATTTGAACTGAGAACCTCAACACTTACTGCAACACTGGAGAAATAAGAACAAAAATGCATTTCCTTTTCTACTGAACACAATAAAAAGACATCCGCTATTAACATTTCCCAAAGCTAACATATTCCATTTAAAACGTTCAAAATAAAATTATTTTTCTACCTTTTGTTGTCTGGACATTTTATTTTTCTATCATGTTGGTTTCAGTTTCTCCTTCCCACTTTCCCGTCGTCTTCTGCTAATTCTTCAAGCATTTGTCTTTTCTCTCCTCTCGTTCCAATTCCTCACTACAACTGCTTCTGAAATATTGATCTTTCCATTTTAGCTCTTTCCTTCCTGTTTTTTGTTCTTTTCTGCCTCTGTCCACTCACATTTAACCCTCTTTCTAAACATTTACCTTCTTTTTACTTTTCAGATATCTATCAAATTTCCATCTCCTTTCACCCACTAGCTCACCCATATCCAAACTCACTCTTTCCCAGCCTTCCATTCCCTTCCATCTTCAATCTACGCACCATTACCATATTTCTACCACCTGTAATCACTATCCTCTCATTCATTTCATTACCATCTCCCCCCTCTCTCTTTATCCTCTCTTCACTCTCATAGCCTGACATCTCCCTTTTACCCCCTCCCCCCACCAGCATATGCCTGTCCCCTCCCTCCATTGTCCTGCATTTCTCTCTCTTACCCATTGTCCAGCATATCTCCCTTCTGCCCCTGGATCCAATATCTCCCTCTTCCCCCTCTCTTGTGCAGCATCTCTCCTTCCTTTTGCTCCACCTCTATGTCCAACATCTCTCCCATATTGTCCACTATCTCTTTCTTTCTTTCTCTCTCTCTCCCTGCCTTGAGCCTTAGATGAAGCTCTCAGCAAACCATATAAAGCATCCGCCAAAAAGAACAAACCCATCTCAATTTTGGCCACTTCGGAGTCAATCAAGGACAGATCATCCGACGTTCTATCAAGGACCCTCTCAGAACAGCAGAAACGAGCCCTAGCTACCAAGGAACCACAAACAGCTGCCTGGACTGCCAAAGCAGAGACATCAAAACTACTTTTTAACAAAGCCTCCATGCAGCGATTCTGAACATCCTTAAGCACAGTGCCCCCATCCACGGGAACCGTATTTCTCTTAGTACCCACCAAGATTACAGGGGGCTTAAGAAGGGATTTGTCCAAATCAGGAATAGGATAAAGGCGTACCACAGACTTAGCGAGCCTAAAAGAAGAATCTGGCACATCCCACTGCACCTGAATGTCTGATATCTTGGTGCATAGGAAAAGTCTTACCTGGTTTCCGAATGCCCTTCACTAGGATCTACCTTACGGCCGTCTATGGCAGGAACCTCTTCCTCTTCAAAATGTATCCCCGATCCTCTTCAATCTTATGATGATCCCCTTGGCCAAAACCCTATCTAAACCCCTTCATTTATGCAGATGATGTTACCATATTCATCCCTTTCCAATCCAACCTAGCAGAAATCTCAGATAAAATAATCACTGGCATCAACATCTTAGCCTCCTGGGCTAACGCTTTTAAGATGAAAATGAATAAGGAGAAAACACAATGCCTAATCCTCTCATCCCAACTACCCTGATTACCCCTGATGTCTCAATCCCCATATCCGACAATCTAAAAATCCTAGGAGTAACATTAGACAATCACCTAACTCTGGAAACTCACGCAAAAGCCATGACGAAGAAGATGTTCAACATGATGTGGGTGCTGAAATGAGTAAAACCATATCTCCCATTAAAAACTTTCTGCAATTTGGTTCAATCCACTGTACTTACCCACACTGACTACGGCAACAGCATTTTCATTGGCTGTAAGGCCCAAATCCTAAAAAAAACTCCAGATCGCCCAGAACACGGCAGCCAGACTCATTTTTGGTAAATCACGATTTGAAAGCGCAACACCTCTTCATGAAAAACTCCACTGGCTCCCTGTCAACAAACAAATAAACTTCAAAGTCCAATCACTGATTCACAAGATTATCTACGGAGAATCTCCAAGCTACATGACCAACCTAATTGACCTACCAGCTAGAAACGGATCAAAATCCTCTCCAACACATCTCAATCTACATCTTCCCAACTGCAAACGTCTCAAGTACAAAATGTACTACGCATCCAACTTCTCCATTATAGGCAGCCAACTCTGGAATGCCTTACCAAGACCCATTCGAACAGTTAGCGACCATCTACCCTTCCGGAAGTTGCTAAAAACTTACCTCTTCAAGCAAGACCTACCCAAATGACCAGACTTAACCTATGAACCCACTCTACACCACTCCTACCTCTCCTACCCCTCCATCCCCTGCCCATTTCACCTACCTCAACCTATTTCCTAACAACCACATCATACCTCTACTATTGCTACAGCTGTGTTCTTTCTGTGAGATACTATGTAATTCCATACTATGTAAGCTGCACTAAGCCTGCTACCAAGCAGGAAAGAGCAGGGTATAAATGCAAATAATAATAATAATAATAATAATAAAGTAGAGGACACCAAACAAATTAGCTCCTGTTAATCCTCCTTGTTAAAAATTCTAACCACCGAAAGGTCCTCTCCGGGGAGAAAAAACTCAGCATCTGAGTCTACCTCAGCAGAGACTTCAGTAAGCTGTCCTTCACTCAAAAACTCTGCATCTTCCAAAAAGGGCATTTCCTGGTCTGGGTCAGAACCTAGATCTTCCTCCAGCACATAGGTCTCCCTAGGACACTTAGAGACCAATTGGCCCTCCAAGGAGCTTTTCAAAGAAGCTGCGGGAGGTCCTAATTTGTGCAAAGGAAAAGCTTTGTACATCTGCAGGACAAATTCAGAAGGAAAACCTCCTTCTGACCCTGCCAACAGCACAAACTCCCTGCGGGCTGCTCTGTTGAAAGAATCGGCAGAGACCAGCATAGCTGTCTGTACTGAAGGGGTAGACAAAGATAGTGGTGTTTCCCGCCAGAATCGGAGCCAGCGGATTATCCTCTCACAGCCATATCTTTACCAAGTCCGCCAATGCCGAAGCTGAAGCAGCAGGGTCTGCCTCCGACGAGACTTCCACTGCCGTGCAGAATTTACAACTCCCGCTCTTTCCCAGACCCCGCCGCTGACCCACAGACCAGCAGCAGAGTTTCTCTGCCATTGCACCAAAAGCACAGAACAGCAGCGCGTTGGTTTTTTTTTTAAACAGGAACTCCAGAGACACTAAAAATAAAGCCTGAGGCCAGCAGCAGTGAAAATAGGACAGGGAGCTGCTTTGCTCACTTGCACCTGTGACAGACTCGGCAATAATTAAAACTCACAGAATTTTTCTTTTTTTTTTTAATTTTTTTTTTTTTTTTTTTTAACGGCTGCATCTCCCTGCCTTAACAGTTCTTCCTCTGAACAGAATGAGACAAATATCAAACTGAGCAGAGTACCATAATGACTACAGGAAGGACTTGGGAAGAGGGACCCAGCCACCTGAGTGTGACACCCCCCGAGGCTGTCCGAGATCCCCCACAAACAGGCAAAATCAGGGAATGCACAGAATGAAAGGAAAATAGTGCTAAGAACAATAAAATACCAGAAAAGAAAAGAAAGTCAAAGGAAAGGAGACTGAAGGGCTCATCACCTTCCACCTGCTGAAGACTGAGAATACTAGATCTGTGGCTAGCTGGCCAGGGTTCTTATTGGCTCTCTCTAGGGTTCTCAGTCACCACCTGCTGGAAAGCGTGCACAACCTATCAGCCACATTCTGAGTCTGTCCAGAGGGACACTAAGGAAATCAAAGTTGACCACATCACCGCTTTGCAATCTCCTCAGGAGAGATCTACCAGCCTGAACTCCAAGAAGCCACTGGCAACCTCAATGAATACGTAATGAGACCTTTCAATACTGCCATGTGTATGGAATGTATTTAGACAATACATAGCCCTAATCCTCCAAGAGAGGATTGATTTGGTGGCCTGCTGTCCTATACGTACATCACAGATACCAAATGGTCTGATGTTCTGAAACCATTAATGACCTCAAGATAGACCAAAGCATTCTCTCTGATCCCATTTTGACCACTGAGAAAGTTGGGAGAAAGATAAGACTACTTTCTCTGTAAGTAAGATACTACATTCAATAACAAAGAAAGAACTGAATGAATGGGAACCAAACTGTCTTTGAAAATTAAAGTGGTAAGAAAGGGTCTGCAACATCTGCAACACAGAGACCCTACCAACCAAGGACACTAACACCAGGAAAGCTACTGTAAGGAAATCATATTGCAATGAGACCTTCCATAAAGGCTCCAATAGTGGATAAACCAACTCTCCCAAATGCTCAAATAAGATGTAAGCCAGAGTCTTCCAGCTGCCTTGGGGAACAGATATGCCTAACCACGTCAAAGAAAATGCCCTACATCTGAATGGGAACAAAGCCAGAGCTGCTACCAAATCAACTGAATTAAGAGCTAAATCTTTTTTCCAGCTCTTCTTGAATAGTTCGGTCTCATAGGACTCAGCGCTCCAACTCTCATTCTAGAATCCACCCAGCCTATAGCTCATCCAGAGAGGTTGTAGGACCAAGTATTAAGCAGATAAGTAAGTACTTCAAGAACATAGCCTCGGTGCAATAACTGCCAGCTCAAGAGCCAAGCTTTAAGTCAAAAGGGATCAGAGCGTGCCAAAAGCAGTGGCCCTAGAATCAGACAAAAAAAGCCCCTTGGGGAGACAAAAAGATGGCTCCACTAAAACTTGACTAGGACATGCCCAGCAAGACTCGTTTGAGGCTGCTCAAATTAGTCAAGGCTCCAACTACAATGACCATAACCTCGGAGAGTTTGGGGCACTGTAGGAAGCCCAAAAGGAAGGAGCCCTGTACTGTAATGATGGCCTAGCACACAAACCATGAGAAATCATCCATGCCACTCCTGGACTGTTACACAGTGGAATGCTTCTGAAAGATAGTGATATTTTTTAAAAGCCCTCCCATACAAAAAGCAAACACTAACCTGAGGGTCCCCAGCCAATCTCACAGGAAAGCCCTTACAATTTTGAAGGTATAAGACAAACCGCAGGAATCCTTATTCTTGGAATCTGCAAAAGAGATGGACTATTATCTTGAACCACGCTCTGCCGGTGGCATGGGCTCTACCCCTCTTACAGCGTGCATCTGCAACAGCAAATGAGAAATGCCAGGATTGATAATGCTTTAAAAAAAAAAAAACTGCCCCTCTATGCATTAGGAGGAAAGGGGGGAGATTAAGAGCCTTCCCCTTATCCAGACACCTTATACCAAAGCCTATCTGCCAAGGTCCATCTGCTAGGTTTCCAGAATCCATACCTTGGAAGTACAGGTGCCACAGATACTCCTTTCTCCAGGAAATTATACGTCTGAAGTGCCATCACTACTGACGGGTTACCCTTCTGAAAGTGGTACTGGCTCTCACCTCCCTTCCCCTCCCCAAACAGAATTAGGACATGAAATGATGCCTCCAGAACAGTGTCTTTGGGATCCCCCCTCCCTTTTTCCCCCATTAATGTCTGGCTTGTGCTTACCAACTAGTCTTGAACCAGTGACCCTCAGGTTAGGAAACAGCTGCCTTGCAGGCACAACTACTTCACCTCTTTCATAAGAGCTGGGTCAAGATGCTTCGGGTGACCTAAGCTAAGTGGGAACGCAAGGAGCCAAGTTGGTAGGCTGCTCAGTCTACTACTCCTGAGCTTATGGAAAGAGAGAAACTACTAGAATACACTGGCTGCTGTAAATATGAAACAATACATTCAGCTAGCCAAGCACCTCCTCCAGTGACTGACATAGGAATTGAGGAGAAAGGCCCTGCAACATGCCCAGACGTTGCCAATGCTTGCTCGCAAACAGCTCCAATTAGAAAGGAATGTTCCTGACAATAGCAGGTCTAAGTCCAAGACTGTACTTGAGACAATGGACACTCAAGAGACTTGCTCATTACTACAAGGAGCAAACCTAGGATTATAACTGGGCTGTGCTGGTTCTCAGCCACCATTCTAACCATTAGGTTTTTCTCCCCCATACCTATGGAATTCCAGCTGACTGAAGAACTGTCAAGACAGCTGAGAATGATAATATCAGCCATTTCCCTCTGAACACCTCAAACTGGCCACTCAAATCCAGCACCTGAAAGAAGGCTTCTCTGCTGGCTAAGATGACTGCCATTTCTACATGTGGAAATGTGAACTAATCTACTGGCTGCAAACAAGAACAGAGAACCGACTGAACATGCTGAAAAGTAGGCCTGAATGCAGCTCCATACTGCCACCAGACATTAACTGCTGAAAGCACCGATGCCAGTGTAGCTCCAAGCAGCTCCTCCCTGAGCTGCCACTGGCCTTGGGAATCACCAGAAGAGCACCAGCAAGCACAACCCCACCAAGCACTATTGCCGGCATCTCCCTCTGATCTACTTCTCCATCTGTGGTGGAGACACATTCCCCTTGGCCTGCCTCAAACTGACACCACACTCCCTCTAATCACAGAGCTTGAGGTACCTCTTCTGTGGTCACTCCTGATCACTAGAGCTACTTGTGGCTCCAGGTCCTTGTTACCTCCTTGCAACTTCCTTTACAGGTCAAACTGCACAACACTCATCAGCCTAAGCTGAAGAAGTGTGGAAGGAGGTAGGGAAAGGAGGACATCAGGAGGGAAACAAGGGGGAAAGTAGCTGCAGGCAAGATAGGGGCTAAAGAGGGAAAATAAGATGAGAGTGCTACATGCTTTTATTCACCCCTACCGCCAACAGCCCCCTGCAACTGTTGCTATCACTTCACGTGGCGAAGCCCTAGAGGCAAGGCCACAATCAGCATAATTTTTTATGCCCCTACCTGGCTGCCTCCTCACCAAAGGCCCATAGGCCAAGGCTTGGCGCTCATGGGGAAACTTTGCTCAAATAGCGAAAAGGTCCATAGACCTATCTCCAATAGCTCTTCCATCCAAGGACTCTACGGGCTATAGCCTGTGCTCCAGGGAATTAAGCCAAACAACTTTATTCTGCTGCACCAGCCCATGCTGCACAATCTGCTGGAGGCAGAGAAATATCAGAGTGTTCCAGTCTGCACCAATCCTTAAAGCAGTGCTGTCACTAGACTATTCAAATTTCTCTGCTTCCCATCTGCTGCTACACGGAGAAAAACCATTGGTTTGGTCTGGCCTAGCAGCTAAGGAAATGTTATTAGAATTCCGTAACTTTCCATTAAATGCTGTCCTTCTCAATCTACAAAGCGAAACATTAAAATTGAACTTTAGTAATGTAAAATAACTGAAAAATTACCTATAAAACATATCAAATCTAACCCTGGGGACGGGTTAGACTTCAATCCCCGTGAAACTCTCTATTCTATAATTGTGTAACCATTGCATAATACCAAGTGTATGTAGTGGTTTGAATCAATGCTAGCTTTTAAAAGACAAGTTTCAGAAGTGGTCAAATCTAGCTTCGCTGCTTTAAGCACTCTTCGGTATCTGTGCAATTTCTTAGATTTTTCTGAACTTCATACTCTCACTCTCTTCTGATGTTTCACTTGGACTACCACAACTTTGTCTGCACCAGTGTGCCAGCTTCACAGATCAAACATCTTCAAACCCTTCAGAATTTATTTATTACATTTGTATCACACATTTTCCCATCTATTGGTAGGTTCAAAGTGGCTTACGTAATTTCGGAGAGGTGGTTATAGGCTCTGGTGTGAACAAATGCAGAGTAGGAGTATTTATTTATTTATTACATTTGTATCCCACATTTTCCCACCTATCTGTAGTATAATTAAAGAGATTTGGAATGGTTCATTCCCAGCAGATTACTAGGGTGGGTTCATGTGTCGGGGGATAGAAAACTGTTCGTTTTCTAGTTCATGTGTTGTATTTCATTGTTGTGTTTATATTGGTTCTGAAAAGGTGAGTTTTTAGGGGGGGGGGGTTTTCGAAATTCTGAATGACTTGTGGTTTTCAGGTCTTTCGGTAGTGTATTTCAGAGCTGTGTGCATATGCAGCAAAAACTGGAAGCATATGCTGATTTATACTTCAGGCCTCTGCAACATGGGAAATGAAGGGTTAGGTGCATTCTTGCTGATTCTATTGTGTTTCTAATTGGTAAGTCGATTAATTTAGTCATTTAACTCAGAACTAATCCATGGATTATTTTATAAGCCAAAGTGCAGATTTTGAAGGTAATGCATTCTTTGATTGGTAGCCAGTATAGTTTTTCCCGAAAGAGTTTCACACTTTCAAATCTAAAATACATGACACAAGACTACTTTTTAGAGCTAGGAAAACTGACTATATTACTCTATGTCTCTCTCAGCTTCACTGGCTTCCAGTTTACCACCAAATTCAATTTAAGGAGAAATTAGGTCTTACCTGCTAAATTTCTCTCTTTTAGTCCCTCCAGACTGGCAAAGATGTATGGGTTATGTACACCCACCATCAGATGGAGACCAAGAACAACTAATTTCTAATTAAACCTGCAAGTGAGCTGTGCAGTCCCCTAGAGTGAGTCCTCAAATAGCCAAGCAGGTCTACCCACCGAAAACACCACATACCCATTTCCTCTGTGTTGCTATCTCAGGCAAAGCCAGGAGAACTATATACTGCTGCTGCCCTTATCACAATACTTAACTTCCCTTTCATCTTTTCTTTGTTGTTGTATGTGTTTTATACTGAAATACAAACCGGCAAACGGACAAAAAAACTACACACCACAATCAAATCTGTAAACAAAACCAGTCCAAACCACTAGACCCTACTGTACACAGATTCTTAAATAAAGGTAATTAGCAGGTAAGACCTAATTTATCTTTTTATAGCATACTTCCAGATCAAAACAGATAAATGGGTAAAACCAAAGCTGTGAGCATTAAGGGTGGGACCAAAGAAGCCCTGTCTACAACACCTACGCACCAAAAGACACATCCTGACGTGCCTCAACATCCACATAATAGTTACACACGAAGGTGTGCAAAGGCCACCACTCTGCCACCTTGCAAATGTCCTGCAGTGGAAGCTAAAATTAGTCCTTACTTGATAATTTTCTTTCCATTAGTCCCAACAGATCAGTCCAGAGACTTGTGGGTTATGTCCCCCTGACAGCAGGTGGAGATAGAGAGAACTTCAGAGGTTTACTATATGTGGTCATGTGCAGTCACCTTAACTTCAGTATTGTCGATAAAGCAGTGGAAGAAGAAAGAGGAAATCCAACAGTAAGCCCTCTCCTGCCTGCATAAAGCCCAAGTAGGCTCCTCAACTGCTCCCGCAGGAGGGTACAACAGAAGGTTTCCCTTTTGTTTGTTTGTTTTTTTGTTTGGGTTTTTTTGTAGCCAAAATAACGAAGGAACCTGATGAAACTGAATCAACTAGAAGAAAACTGAACAAGAAAGGGCGGACCTCTGGAAAGAAAATCATCAGGTAAGGACTAATTTTACCTTCCACAGCGTCCAACAGATCAATCCAGAGACTTGTGGGATGTAACAAAGCAGTCCTCAAGTGGGGTGGGGCACTACATCCTCAACAGACCGGAGGGATGCTCCACAGGCCGAAGATACACTCACTGGCACATCAAGCCTGGAATGCCTAGCGCTGCCACATCATCAAGCCTGCAATGCCTAGCTTGGGAAGGACAGAAGACCAAGCGGGCGATCTGCAAAAGACATCCACGGCAGGACAGCGGACCAAGTGGCCAAACTGCAAAAGATAGCCATGAAAGCTAGATGGGACTCCGAGAAGGAAGTCACCTGCATTCTGGAAAAAAGCACTTCCACCCGCAATGGCGGAGACTGTCTCATAGAAAGACCAGCCAAAGAAATTGCCTCCCTCAGCCAACGGCCACCGCTGCTCTCTAAACCAGATCTCATTCCTTGAGACCAGCAAGAGGATGGCATGAGGCTATGACGGGAGTCATTTCTGCTCAGCGGGTCAGGAATCTGATGATCCCACCACAGTGTGGATGTTTTGTAAGGAGGAGTCGCCTAAGACTCTCCATGTTCTGAATACGTCTCCTTCTAATCCTGCCACAGCCACATCTGCCAATCTTAAAATGGTGAGCACTAGAAAACCGCTTCAGCCTTTTCCATCTTCACAAATCCTCAAACAACAGCTTGCCCTAAAAAGGGAGCTTATCCAGCAGTTGTTGAAGCTACATCTGCTGCCCAGTGATGCAACCAAAACAACTGGCTGTGACCGCCAAAGACATCTGCTTAGTCAATGCCAAAACAAATCATACAAAAAAAAAAATCTGTCAAATAAGCCAGCCTCGACTCCACATCTGGCAATTGAGGAGGAGGTCAACTGTCTGTCTTCTGGAAGAGATCCAAAATCTGTTGCAGCCATCCAAGGCATACCCTAGCAGCCTATGAGCTGCAGAGAACCACCTCCAGAGAGTGAGAACTTCTGGACTATCAGAGAAATACTGTATTGAATCAACCTGTAACGGCTAAGTTGGCTTGAAGTGATGGAGACCAAAGCTGAGAAGGAACCCCTGAAGTGGTCCAATGGGAGAATGTCCAACGAGACCCACTGCGCCCAGAACTTGAATCTATTCCCAGATCCCTGACCTGGTAGGGAAAGTAGAACCTGACTTGGGTTGGCATCTGTTGCTGAGGAGCAAAAGGAAGAAAGGACTTCCCAAGCCTATGAGGAATATCATGCTCCCAGGTACGCCAAGATTTGTGTTGGAAACAACTACAACTTGGTAAAATTGATGACCAATCTTAAGAACTGAAGAAGAATAGCTATCTTGGATGAAATTAGCAGAGTCTCTTGACAGAGAGAGTCACAAATCAGCCAATCACGAGGTATGGATGACCCTGCAAATCCATCCTTGCAAAGAAGAGCTGTCACTACCACCATGACCTTGAAAAAATGTCCTTGATGACGTGGAAAGGCTAAAAGACATGGTCATAAGTTAATAATGTTCTTCTGTGGGAAGTTGCACTGGGAATATGAAAGGACGCTTCCTTGAGATCCAGGGAGGTTAGAAACTCTCCCCGCTAGAGTGGAGGAGTGGCCTAGTGGTTAGGGTGGTGGACTTTGGTCCTGGGGAACTGAGGAACTGAGTTCGATTCCCACTTCAGGCACAGGCAGCTCCTTATGACTCTGGGCAAGTCACTTAACCCTCCATTGCCCCAGGTACAAATAAGTACCTGTATACAATATGTAAGCCGCATTGAGCCTGCCATGAGTGGGAAAGCGCGGGGTATAAATGTAACAACAACAACAAAAAACTACTACACACTGCAAAGTGCCCACTGTGAAAAGTTGAACCTTAAACACGACTTTCATGACATCCAAGCTCAGCTGGAAGTACAAAACAAAGGGAATAACTTCTCATTCCTCCAATTGCAACTAGGGACAGGCTCGATTATGCCTAAATGAAGAAGCATTTGCAGGGGGCAGGAATTGCCTGATATCTGGACTTGAGCTTGCATGGAGAATCCAAGAAAAATGTGCAGTGGAATGGGAGAACTCCAGTTTGTAACCCTGCTTTAGAAATCCAAGACCCATTGGTCTGAGACAATCTTGGTCCACTCCTTATGAAACCCGTAAAGGAATCCTGCAATTACGACACCAAAGGAGTAAACCAAGACCCCATCATTGGGAGATGCAGTAGGAATAAGTATACCTAGCATTGAAGCCGAGATCATTCTGCCAACATGGAAGGTGGCTTGTCGAAGTGGAAACTCTGAATGTGGTTTTCCTGGCCTGGAGCATGTGGCCTCACAAAAACTACGACTAAACTGAGAGGATTTAAAAGAATCTTTAGACTTGTCCTCTGGCTAGCTCCGAGACTTGGGAGTTCCTCAGGTTTTTACCCAACTTCCCTAGATCTTCCCTCAGGTTTTTACCCAACTTCCCTAGATCTTCTCCAAGCACAAGATTACTTTTAAAAGGTAGCTTACTAAATGTGATTTGGAAGCCACATCAGCTGCCCGATGCCTAAGCCAGAGCTAATGTCTTGCAGAGAGGGTCAAGAATTGGCTGGTGTGGCTGTGCAATAGAACAGGCTGTGCATTTGAGCTAACAAATGTGGCTGAGAACCAGAGCTAGATGGTGTAGCAGAATTTAGCCATTTGCACCATTGCACACTACAGATAGCAAGCTGCAGCAGGGCATGGCCCAGCAATCTCGAGATCTCTGTGCTCACTCTCAGCTGGTTACTTAAACTATTAAACTACCTCTACTCTGAGGTAGCTCTGTAATAAACACTAGCTGTCCCATATAATGAAAAAGGTGCAAAAATGCAATAGAAGCAATTAGAGCCATTGGAGATGCTGCAGCTAGTATGCAATAGTTTGGCTAGTATCAGAGTACAAAATGAGAGACGAGAGCTAACCTTTAAGTACGGTAGTAACTGTTTCAGTCATGCAATGAACTGTTTGGCAAAGCAAGCAGTAAGAGAGAATAAAATAAAATATGCCCCACTGGAAACAGAGCCGAGTCCACAGCTTCTAATATGATGGATAAAACAGCCTTGTAACATTTCTCCCAGAAACATAGAGTCAACAGCACTAAAGCCTGACTAAACTGAACACCATCTGTACTGCCATGCTCTGAGAAAGAGTAACAGTGAAAAACCTAGAGGAGGACCTTCCCTAATCCTGATCCCTCTCTCCCTTCGTTTTATGTTGCACACCATAAACCACCTCAAGGAGGGTACCAAGCAGAGGTAAATCAATACAGAAATATTCTTAGTTCCCAACTACAAGAGGGTGTACACAAACCATAAACCACCTCGATAAGGGAACCAAGCAAAGGTAAATCCTGTCAGAAATAATCTTAGTGTTCAACTGCAAGAGGGTGCACAGTCATTGTCCTTACACACACAGTATAATCATTACCTGCCAAACTGCAGTCATTAAGCTTGGGGAAGCCACAGACCAGTCTCACAGTCCCCAGGTCTACAGCCGCTTGGAAAGCTGCAGGAGATCCAAGGACTCCCACTGGAGTCTGACAGGAAGGGGTCTGTGAGTCCCTCAGGCCTCTTCATCAAAAAGGCCACAATCCAAAAAGGTACCAAATCTGGAGCAAAAGGCGGGGGGAATATACGCCTGCTCCCCCAGCCCACAGCTTCAGAATGGCCAGCACTCAAAACCACCGGCATCAGTCAAACCGGGCTGTTCATGGAGCGCCGGCACCTCAGCCTCGTAATGCACCACAGCAGAAAATGGTGCCTGCAGGCACATGCACCAAAGAGAACTCCACCACACCCACCAGAATGGGCTGGAAGAACACTATGTTACCTGGTTTCAGGCCACACAGCGGAATCAAGTGGCGCAGCAGTCAGCTGGCCTGAACGCCCGATGCTGCTCCTCGGTTCCCACACCTGCAGCCGCCATCATAAAAATACTCACCTTCCTTTGTGAATCTGCTACCGGAGGCAAGTGCAATCCCTTCACTCCTCAACCAGGACTGCTAATGTGAGCAGGTTGGGAGATGCTTTTTTTTTTTTTTTTAAATAAGAGGCAGGAGAGGGAGCCAGAGCAAATCTCAGTCAAGGTACCTCAGGCAGACTAGGAGGGGATCGATGGGGGGAGGAAGGGAGGGACCTGGTTCTACCAGGTGTAAACCTAGACACTAAGCCTGGACCACCTCAACCCCAAAAGCTCTACCGGACCTGAGGGACCAGGCCAGAAGCTATGCAATCCAGAGCTGCACAGTTATGATCATCCACCTGCTAGATAGAGAGAATACCGAGGTTAAGGTGGTTGCGCACATGACCACATACAGTAAACCTCTAACATTCTCTGTATCTCCACCTGCTGGCAGAGGGACATAACCCACAAGTTTTTGGACTGATCTGTGGGACGCTATGAAATGTAGGGTTACCATATGGCTCCAGAAAAAGGAGGACGGATTGAACCAGCCAGGTTTTACTTCCATTGCTTTCCATTGAAAGCAATGGAAGTAAAACCCGGCTGGCTCAATCCGTCCTCCTTTTTCTGGAGCCATATGGTGGTAACCCTAATGAAATGAGCATTAAGGAAAGCTGGAATTGGTTTCCCTTTCACTAGATAAGCAGTCACCACTGCCTCCTTTATCCACTGAACAAATGGTGGCCTTAGAAGCTGCCTCGCCTTTCCTGTGATGACCCACAAGAACAAAAATGGTCAGAGTCAAAAATCTTGGGTCTTCTTTAAGTATATACTCAAGATTCTGTGAACGTCCAACTTTCACAACTGTTACTGTTCTGCCATGCCTCCCCTATCCCCCAAGACTGGCAAAAAGGCTCACTGATTGGACATGAACAGCGGAGGCCACTTTGGGTAGAAAAGAGCAGGCCCACTCATTCCTTGGAAAATGAGAGAAAAGGCTCCCATGACAATGACTGTAGTTCTGAAATTTGACAAGTGGTAAATATCGCTACCAGAAAAACCATCTTCAACGTAAGATCCTTGAGAGTACAAACCTCAAGAGGTTCAAATGGTAATGGAAACCAAGACCGACAATACAAGGTTGTGATCCAAAGGGAGAGCCAAAAGGACGTACAGAAGGATGAACGAGACACGCTCCCTGAAGAAACTTAGCTACATCTGGATGGGAAGCCAAATGCTTTCCTTTAAACCAAAGCATGGAAGCAAGCCAGAGTCACAACCTTCGTCCAAAGAAATGACAAGACAAGGCCCTTGTCTAGACTCCTCCTGCAAAAACTCCAAGATCTGCAGCAAAAAAAAAAACTCTTGGTGGAAAAATATGATGGTCACCACACCAGTCCTCGAATATACGCCACACCTGAACATAAACAACAGAAGTAGCCCACTTCTAGAACTCAAAAGGGTCACAATCACCTGATCAGAATATCCTTTCTTCCATAAGTGCACCCTCTCAAGAACCATGCTGTAAAACAAAATGGAGATGGGTTGTATATCCACACCGGTCCCTGTGAGAGAAGATCCTCTGCAATCAGTAGCAGAAGTGAGCCGTCCACTAATAAACACACCAATTATCCATATTGTGGCCTGGAAGGCTATTCATGCATGACCAGAACTGGACTGTCTCAATTCTTTGAAGAATTATGCCCACCAGGGGCCATGGAAGAAACACATACAGGAGCTCCAACATCAGTCAATGCTGTACTAGGGCATCCAGTCCCTCTAAATGAGCATCCCTGCACCAACTGAAAAAATGAGGCACCTTGGTATTGCAAGAAGTCACTATCAAGTCCATGATTGGAACTCCCAAATTTCTTCAGATGAGACTGAAACTCCGTCCCCTAGGCTCCATTCCCCTGGATCTAACAGGCGTCTGCTGAAGTAATCAGCCTGCCCATTTTCCATGCCCACCACATGATCCGCAGACAGATCTTCTAGATGATGCTCCGCCCACTCCATGAGAAAAGCTGCTTCCTCTGCTAACAGGAGGCTCTTGGTGTCACCCTGATAATTCACGTAAGCTACCACCATTGCACTGTCTGATAAAATCTGTACTGCCTTCCCATGGAGAAGCCACGAAAAGCCTGAAGTGCTAGGCAGATCACTCCAGTCTCCAAACTGTTGACTGACCAATATGCCTCCTCAGAGGACCACTGGCCCTGCTCCATCTGTCCCAGACAATGCACCCCCCCCCCCCCCCCAGCCTAAGAGGTTGGTGTCAGTCATCACAATGGTTGGCTGGGGAGGATACAGCCACCACTGCAAGCTGAGCTTCACCCTCCTCCCCCCCCACCAAGCAGAAAACAAAATTTTCAGAGAGTGAGACAGAGGAGACCACATCATTCTGCAATGCTCTCATATGGACCCTGGCCCACTGTACCATGTCCAAACTCACCGCCATGAATTCCAACACCTGAATGTACTCCTGAGCCTATGGAACTGAGAATGCAATAAGCAGCACACTTGACCCTGGCCTCTGGAAGAAACATCCTGCCTAGAAGCGATTCACTCCCTTCAAATCCAAGGTGGGACAATAAAAGCCTTCCTTCTTTGGCACCACAAAATAAACAGAGTAGCACCCCTTGCCTATTTCCTTGTTCAGAAATGAAATGACCGCTTTTGGGGTGACTAGCCTTTGTAGGGTCTCTATGATGGCTCTCGATTTCCAGCAAGCCTGACACAGGAACACCAGAAAGGCATCCAACAGTGGCCTGGCAAAATCCAGGGCATATCCATCACGAGCCAAGTCAAGAGCCCACTGATGTGAAGTAATTCAGGTCCACCCCCAATAAAACTCCTTCAATCTTGCTCCCACTGGCACTAGATGCTGGACCAGAACACCTTCATTGTGCACAAATGGGGCCTGCCACAGAGAAACCAACTACAACAAAAGGACTGGTTTCTCCAAAAAAAAAACCTATTTCACCGACTTGTCCCTCTACCAGGCCTATATCAGTACACCTCCCAGAACTGACCTCTTACTGAAAAGCCTCGACCCATCACCTTCGGCTTATCCTCTGGAAGATTTAGAACCTTCATTTCACCCAGACTCTCAACCAACTTGTCCAGGTCCTCTCCAAATAATAGCAGCCCATAAAACAAACTTACTGAGTATAGCCTTGGAAGCCACATCAGCTGACCAGCCCTGAAGCCACAAGGATCTCCCGGCTGCTACACTGAGCGTCACTGACTTAGCAGAAGTTCAAGGCAGGTCATAGAGAGCATCTAACAGAAAAAGAAAACCCCATTTGTATATTCGCCAACTCTTGGTCCACCAGGGCCCCGATCATCTGAAGTTCTATCCAAAATAAGCCCTGGCCACCAAACCGCCACAGACAGCCGCTTGAACTGCCAGAGCAAAGAAATCAAAACTCTGCAGTCCTGAGATTCCTTCAGAGCTGTACCGCCATCTACAGGACCTCTATTTTTTTTAATCATCGCAGAAGCCACCGTATCCACCATAGGAGGGCAAAAGGTGTACATATCCTGATCAGGGATAGCATACAAATGCACCATGGACCTGGTGACCCTAAATAGGGCATCCGGAGCATTCAATAGGGTCTGAGCCATACCTCAGATGTCTTGGTGCATGGGAAAAGACCTGGAAGACTTCTTAATACCTTTCAACAAGGGGTCAATGGTCTGAGGGGTTTCCTTAGGCTCCTCTTCAAAACGCAGCATGGGCGACACGTGTGCAATAAGCACTTGCAACTCATCCCTGCAGAAGCACACAACCGAGGAGTCTTCCCTTGGAGGCAACTCCTCCATTCATGCATTGTGGTCCCCCACAATAGCTAGTTCCCTAGAATCCTCTGGAGCCCAATCTCGGTCTTCCTCAGAGCAAGAAATCAGCATCCAGCAGCTCCTCTCTATCCCAATCTAACCTCTGCAGAGGAGATGAGAGAATCCCCTGAGACTCCCCCCCCCCCCCCCCCCCCCCCAATTCAGTTGTGCCCCCTGACATGCGCAATAATATAAGGTCTTGAAAATAGCAAGGATAAGATCTAGAGGAGGAAATCCACCCCGGAAGACTCCTGCAACTGACTAGCCTCTTGACCTGAGACCAAAATCAAAACCAGATCCAAGCACAGGAGCTGCTGAATTGCTTAGAACTCAGAAGGTACAGGCAAAATGGGAAAATTAGGTTCTTACCTTGGTAATTTTCTTTCCTTTAGTCATAGCAGATGAATCCATTACGAGTGGGTTGTGTCCATCAACCAGCAGGGGGAGATAGAGAGCACTGAAAAATCATAGCGCCTCATGGCCAGCTAGCTCCAGCTGCCTCTTCAGTATTTGAAGTTTCCAAAGCAGAGTTACACCGCAAAGCATAACAACATAAACTTTCCTCACAGCGAATGAACGCCCCAGAACAGGAGCAACAATTCAAAGGAGGGACGAATTCAACCTCCTGTAACAGAACAGAAATCCTGAAGACTGTTTTCCAACTTCTCCCAATGAGGGAACATATCTATAGGAAAAAACTGAACATAAAATAAACATCAATCACATAATGAACCACTGAGGGAGGGCTCATGGATTCATCTGCTATGACTAAAGGAAAGAAAATTACCAAGGAAAGAACCTAATTTTCCCTTCCTTTTCATCAAACAGATGAATCCATTACGAGTGGGATGTATCAAAGCAATCCCTAGATAGGGTGGGAACAAGCCAAACCACGTGCCAGCACTTGTGCTCCAAAATGCGCGTCTCTCCTGGCAGCCACATCCAGCCTGTAGTGTTGGGCAAAAGAGAGCTTAGAAGCCCATGTCGCTGCACTGCATATCTCTTGAAGAGAGAGTGCTCCAGTTTCAGCCCAGGAAGAGGAAATCGTTCTTGTGGAATGTGCCTTAAAGGCTTCAGTCGGAGGCCGACCAGACAGCAAAAATGCTGAAAAAATAGCTTCTTTAAGCCAACGGGCTATAATGGCCTTAGATGCTGGAGACCCTCTGCGCAGACCTGACAATAGAACAAAAAGATGGTCAGAGATCCTGAAGGCATTTGACATGCGCAGATTTTGAAACAGGGCCTTTCGCACATCCAGAAGGTGCAACTGCCCAAATGATTCCGGAAATTCCTCTTTAGAAAAGGCAGGAAAATAGGCTGGTTTAGGTGAAACGCTGAAATCACCTTAGGTATGAAGGAAGGCATCATACGTACCATAACTCTGGACTCTTGAGAATTGCAGAAATGGGTCTCGACAGGACAGCGCCTGGAGCTCAGATACCCGTCTTGCCGTTGTAATGGCCACCAAAAAGACCGTTTTTAAGGTCACATCCTTCTCCAAAGCTTGCCTAAGCAGCTCGAAGGGTGAACACTGAAGTGCCTTTAAAACTAACCCCAGGTTACAGGCCGGACAGGGAGCCCACACGGGAGGACGGAGCCGAAGCACCCCTCTGAGAAACCGTGCCACATCCGGGCAAGCAGCCAGAGAGAGGTCAGCGACCTTCCCTCGAAAACATGCTAAGACTGCCACTTGAACACGCAGGGAATTATAGGCCAAGCCTTTCTGTAAATCATCCTGCAAAAAGTCAAGTATCGGCGAGACAGAAGACCGCATGGGTGTGATCGCTTTAGAAGCACACCAAGCCTCAAATTGGCGCCAAATCCTAGCATAAGTCACGGAAGTGGAACGCTTGCAGGCCTGTAGGAGAGTGGAAATGACTTTACTGGAATAGCCCTTGTCTCTCAATTGCACCCTCTTAATAGCAATGCCGTAAGACCAAAGCGGCAGGCGTCCCTGTGACAACAGATTCGGTACCAGAGGTAACGGCCAGGGAGCCTCCACCAGCATCCGCCGGAGGTCCGCATACCACAGCCTCCTGGGCCAACCCAGGGCAATAAGAACCACCTCTCCTTGATGTAGCCGAATCCGCAGGAGAACTCACCCTATCAAGGGCCACGGAGGGAACACATACAGGAGGCCCTGAGACCAGGTTTGAGCCAGGGCATCCAACCCCACCGAGCGAGGCTCTCTCCGTCTGCTGTACAAGCACAGGACTTTGGCATTTGCACTTGAGGCCATAAGATCCGCTACGGGCGTCCCCCATTTGGCACAGATCTGAGGGAATACTTCGTCTGCAAGTTCCCACTCCACTGAGTCGATTTGATTCCTGCTTAGATAATCGGCTTGCACGTTGCTCTGACCTGAAATGTGAGCTGCTGACAGAAACTGCAGATGTAGCTCGGCCCAGTGGCATATTTGAGTGGCATCTGCGGCCAGTGCTTGACACCGAGTACCACCTTGTCGATTTATGTAGGCCACTGATGTCGTGTTGTCTGACAGAACTCTGACAGCCAATCCTTCCAGGGTCAATTGAAAGGCCAGAAGCGCCTAGAAAATCGCTTTCAATTCCAAGCGATTGATGGACCACACTGACTCCTTGGGTGTCCACAGACCCTGGGCATGCCTTCCCCGGCAATGTGCACCCCAGCCCTTCAGGCTGGCATCTGTTACCACCAATCGGGGAGCACTAGCGGCATTCCTCGCCGCAGCATGCTGTCTGAGAGCCACCACTCCATACTGAGTCGGGCCGCAGGGAGCCACGTGAGTCTGCATTGGTAATCCTGAGATATTGGAGACCATTGATGAATCAGGGAACACTGCAGAGGTCTCAGGTGCGCTCTCGCCCATGACACCACTTCTAAGGTGGCCGTCATCGACTCCAACAGCTGGACAATGTCCCAAGCTCGCGGGCGAGTCATCCTCATGAGCAGATGGACCTGGTTCTGAAGCTTGCACCGCCTTCGCTTGGGTAGGAAGACCATCCCCAAGGCTGTGTCGAACCTGACTCCCAAATATTCTATAGATTGCGAGGGGGGTCAGGTGACTTTTGGCTATATTGACGACCCAGCCCAGAGATGCCACTCTGGCTGTAACATGATGACTCTCTTCTGCAGAGTCCACTCTGATGAGCCAGTCGTCTAGGTACGAGTGAACCCGGATAACCTCTCGCCTGAGAAAAGCAGCTACTACCACCATTACCTTCGAAAAGGTTCGGGGAGCTGTGGCGAGGCCAAAAGGCGAGGCCCGAAACTGGAAATGTTTTCCCATCACCGCAAAACACAGAAACCTCTGGTATGGGGGCTAAATCGGTATGTGCAAGTAAGCTTCTTTCAAGTCCGGAGACGTGAGAAATTCTCCTGGCTGTACCGCCGCAATGACGGAGCACAGAGATTCCATGTGAAAATGCCGCATTCTCAGAGACTTGTTGACTTCTTTTAAGTCTAGGATGGGCCGAAAAGACCCTCCTTTTCGCGGCACCACGAAGTAAATGGAGTAACGGCCAGAGCCGAGCTCGGCAAGAGGCACCGGGCACACCGTCCCTAGGTGAATCGAGCCTTGCAAGGTCTCCTCTACCGCCGCCCGGTTGGCAGCAGAACCACATCGGGACTCCACAAACACGTCTCTTATCGGGGCATTGAATTCTATTCTGTAGCCATCTCTGAGGAAATCTTGGCCCACTCCTCGTGAAAGAGGGAAAGTCATCCTCCTATAACAGGAAGCGAGGAGAGGGCCAGCGCACCATCATTGAGAGGGTCGCCCTTGAACTCCAGGCCTTGAGCCAGCTGCTGCAGAACGCTTGTCCGAGCGAAAAGAGTTCCTCTGCTGAAAATGGGCACGAGAAGTGAACCCAGCAGAACGCCCCGGGCTGTACCTTCGAGCTTCTCTGAAGCAAGGTCTGTAAGAGGAGGGAAACGCCTGACCCTTGGAGGAAGGCCACGGCCTGTCCTCGGGTAAGCGCCGGGGTTTAGCATCCCCCACGCCTTTAACAATGACCTCCAACTCCTCACCAAATAGAAGGCCTCGAAAGGGCAACTTCACCAACCTTTGCTTAGAGGCCATGTCAACCGCCCAATGCCATAGCCACAACAGGCGGCGAACCGCCGCTGCCACAGCCATCTGTTTAGCCGAAGCTCTGACCAGATCATAAAGGGCATCAGCCAAGAAAGACAAGGCCGACTCCATCCGCGGTGCCATCTCCGCAAGGGGCTCCGCTCCATCTCCGGGCTGTTCCACTGCCTGTTGTAACCAAGCAAGGCAGGCTCGGGCAGCATAACAGCTGCATGCAGACGCCCGTAAGGATAGGCCTGAAATCTCAAAGGACCGCTTTATAGCTGATTCAAGGCATCGGTCCTGCATGTCCTTCAGGGCAACTCCTCCTTCAACTGGGAGGGTAGTTCTCTTTGTCACAGCTGTGACTAGGGCATCCACTTTAGGCACAGCTAGGCGCGCCAAATTCTCTTCACTTAGAGGGTATAATTGCCCCATAGCCCTGGCAACTATCAAAGGCCCCTCGGGGTCAGTCCATTGAGCCGTGATAAGCTCTTGGATGGAGTCATGCAAAGGAAAGGCTCGAGCAGGCTTCTTAGTACTTGTCATCCTCAGGTTAGCAGAGGAGAGCTCAGCACTCGCAGGATCTTCAATTGAGAGGGCCTGCAGTGCATTAGCAATCAGCGCTGGCAGCTCAACGCGGTGGAAAATCCTCACCACAGAAAGATCATCTGGATCCAGTGGCAATCCTGCACCTTCCTCTGGCTCTCCAGACCACGAGGGCCTGACAGACCCCTCACATCCCGACCACGGGGGGGGGGGGGGGGGGGGGGGGGAACGGAGGTGCGCCACTCTCTGAAGGGGAATCCACCCTTCTGCGCTTGTCCTGCACGACAGGGGAAAACGCACCCGACGGTAATTCAAGGCCGGGCTCTACTGGAGGGGACACAGGCAGCTGGGCCGATTGAGACCCCTGCGGGAGAGCTCTTTTTAACATAAATGCTTTATGCAGCAGTAAAACAAAATCAGGGGAGAATGGCTCACCCTGGCCTCCCGGTTCCAGTCCGGGGGAAATGGCTCTCATATTAGCCTCCATTCGAGGCTCCCCTCCAGCTCACACCCCTCCGCCTCAGCGGGGGTCGCGCCATGCTGTTCCAAAATGGCGTCTGCTGCCAGCTCCACAGAGCGGGAAGAAACCTCGCTCGCCATGCTCGGGCCGGCTCTGACATCAGAAGAGCACGATTTACAGAGCCCTGCTGCTGATCTGCGCTTGCCACAACGGGAACAGCGCTTTACAACCTCCGCAGCCATCGCCAAAAACGGCGGGAAATTCAAAATGGCGGATTCGCGCCAAAATCGCCCCGACTGCGAGCCCACCCCGGAGGAGCTTCAAAATGTTCTTACCTCTCCGGATCGAGTCGACAGAGCTGCGATCTGCTGTGAGGAAAGTTAGAGGCAACAGCTCAAGAGGCAACTTTTTCCACTCCGGAGGATCAGTAGCGTGGGAAAGGCAGTGAAAGGGCGAACCTATGTGCCTGCATCCACAGCGTGGGCAAAGACAGGGACAGGGCTTGCCTATGTGTCTACATCCACATCGGGGGCCGGGTAAGGCAGTGAAAGGGCGTACCTATGTGCCTTTAAAGTGGGCACCATCAGCCACAACACCCCTGCTACAACTGGCAACAGCACAGGAGCCACCCCAGGCAGATTTCTGAAGGAGCTTGAACAAGCTGCGTCCACCCTGCTGGGGAGATAGAGAATACTGAAGAGGCAGATGGAGCTAGCTGGCCATGAGGCACTATGGTTTTTCAGTGCTATCTCCCCTGCTGGTTGATGGACACAACCCACTCGTAATGGATTCATCTGCTTGATGACAAGGAATGAAGCGATTCCTGCCACTGCAGGGACTGCCACCATTATGGTACCACCATTACTGCTTGCCTCCGATAAATCCCCATGGGCAGAAGGCTCCGAAGTTGGACCTGGCACAGGCTTCAATGCCGAATCAACCCTATTGTGGTTGGAACAAAACCTACAGAACCCTGTGGAATCCAGCCCTCTGCCAGATTAGGCCAAACAGCATTTCAACCATTCGGTGCTCATCACGCCTCAGCCGTACAGTACTCTTACCTCCACATACAGACAGGACCCCTTCAGCGGAAACCCTAGAGGGACAAGTAATCACTGTTGTAAGAGCCAGACCCGAAATGCTAAGTAGTAGTAGTAGTAAGGGCAGCTGCAAGGAGCAGATGCTGCAAAGTCTCACACTGCTACTGGAGTATCTTTGTTTTTGTTGTTTTGTGTTTAAATCAGGGCAGACCTCACAATCTCTCAAAACTGCCCATCTGTCCAAAGGCAGAGAGGGTCAGTTGAGGCTCCAACACAAAATCAGGGTGGGAGTAGGGAAGAGGGACCCAGCCACTTAGATTTGACACTCCCAAGGATATGGAGACCCCTGCAGGCCCTTGCCTCCTTCCAGCAGCACAAGGTTAGCCACACAGAGGGAAACGCCAACATAACTCACACCAAAAAGGTATCCCCCCCCCCCCCCCCCACATCAAGCTAAAAACACCAAACCCCAAGTAAAGCACCTCCTCCCCATGTCATACACTACATCTAAAGCGGGACTGCACAGGCTTATCACATCCACCATATGTTGGACTGAGAACAGATTGGCACTAGAGGGACTGCACAGCTCACTTATAGGTCTACTTAGAAGTCCGTGGTTATTATGTTCTAATGATGTGCTGTTTGGAAGCCTACAAAATGGCAGCATGTGGCCAAATCGATCATTAAAACAGCAGTCAATTTGTAAAGCATGCGGTCAACTGCCAGCGGAGAAAGTCTGGATTACCAAAAAATAGATAAGTAAAGCAAACGGTCAACTGGACGACCATAATGCTTCCTAAAATGGTACCATGCCCATCACAGCAAGGCATTAACGCGGATACAACACATCGTTGATGAAGATGGTGAAGCTGGTCCTGTCTTCCTTTCCTCTGCTGAACTTCAACAGGCTTATAATCTTCTGATCTGTTCCTGGTACCCATATATGCAACTTCGTCATTATGCAGCCACCTTGCTAAAATCGTTTCCAACAGCATTTACAGAATCAGATTTTGATAAAGCACGGTCTATTCCAGCAGTGACACAGGGACTTGTGCAACATCATTATAGAGCCTTAGTGAAATCTTGGTCTTCATCCATTATACCAGGTGATTGATCTTTGGATCACAGATTACATAAGTACATAAGTACTGCCATACTGGGAAAGACCAAAGGTCCATCGAGCCCAGCATCCTGTTTCCAACAGTGGCCAATCCAGGTCACAAATACCCAGCAAGATCCCAAAAATGTACAAAACATTTTATACTGCTTATCCCAGAAATAGTGGATTTTCCCCAAATCCATTTAATAACGGTCTATGGACTTTTCCTTTAGGAAGCCGTCCAAACCTTTTTAAACTCCGTTAAGCTAACCGCCTTTACCGCATTCTCTGGCAACGAATTCCAGAGTTTAATTACACGTTGAGTGAAGAAAAAGTTTCTCAGATTCGTTTTAAATTTACTACGTTGTAGCTTCATCGCATGCCCCCTAGTCCTAGTATTTTTGGAAAGCATGAACAGACGCTTCACATCTACCCGTTCAACTCCACTCATTATTTTATAGACCTCTATCATATCTCCCCTCAGCCGCCTTTTCTCCAAGCTGAAGAGTCCTAGCCGCTTTAGCCTTTCCTCATAGGGAAGTCGTCTCATCCCCTTTATCATTTTTGTCGCCCTTCTCTGCACCTTTTCTAATTCCACTATATCTTTTTTGAGATGCGGCGACCAGAATTGAACACAATATTCGAGGTGCGGTCGCACCATGGAGCGATACAAAGGCAATATAACATCCTCATATTTGTTTTCCATTCCTTTCCTAATAATACCTAACATTCTATTTGCTTTCTTAGCCACAGTAGCACACTGAGCAGAAGGTTTCAACATATCATCAACGACGACACCTAGATCCCTTTCCTGGTCCGTGACTCCTAACGTGGAACCTTGCATGACGTAGCTATAATTCGGGTTCCTCTTTCCCACATGCATCACTTTGCACTTGCTCACATTAAACGTCATCTGCCATTTAGACGCCCAGTCTCATAAGGTCCTCCTGCGATTTAACGACTTTGAATAACTTTGTGTCATCAGCAAATTTAATTACCTCACTAGTTACTCCCATCTCTAGGTCACTTATAAATATGTTAGAAAGCAGCGGTCCCAGCACAGAGCCCTGGGGAACCCCACTAACTACCCTTCTCCATTGAGAATACTGTCCATTTAACCCTACTCTCCGTTTTCTATCTTTTAACCAGTTTTTAATCCATAATAGAACACTACCTCCTATCCCATGACTCTCCAATTTCCTCTGGAGTCTTTCATGAGGTACTTTGTCAAACGCCTTCTGAAAATCCAGATACACAATATCAACCGGCTCACCTTTACCTATATGTTTGTTCACCCATTCAAAGGAATGTAGTAGATTGGTGAGGCAAGATTTCCCAATGTAACGCCAATTTTAAAAAAAGTGTTCCAGAGGTGATCTGGGAAATTATAGGCTTGTGAGCCTGAAGTTGGTGCCAGGCAAAATGGTAGAGACTATTATAAAGAACAAAATTACAGAACATATACATAAGCATGGATTAATGAGACAAAGTCAACATGGATTTAGTGAAGGGAAATCTTGCCTCACCAATCTCCTACATCTTTTTGAAGGGGTGAATAAACATGTGGATAAAGTTGAGCCGGTCGATATTGTGTATCTGGATTTTTTTTTTTTTGTTACATTTGTACCCCGCGCTTTCCCACTCATGGCAGGCTCAATGCGACTTATATGAGGCAATGGAGGGTTAAGTGACTTGCCCAGAGTCACAAGGAGCTGCCTGAGGTGGGAATCGAACTCAGTTCCTCAGTTCCCCAGGACCAAAGTCCACCACCCTAACCACTCCTCCTCAAGAAAGACTCCAGAGGAAGTTAGAAAGTCATGGGATAGGAGGTAATGTCCTATTGTGAATTAAAAACTGGTTAAAAGATAGAAACTGGAGAGTAGGGTTGAAAGGTTGATAGTGGGGTTTCCCAGGGGTCTGTGCAGTGAAGGGCGACTAAAATGATAGCGGGGATGAGACGACTTCCCTATGAAGAAAGATTAAGGAGGCTAGGGCTTTTCAGCTTGGAGAAGAGACGGCTGAGGGGAGACATGATAGAGGTATATAAAATAATGAGTGGAGTGGAACAGGTGGATGTGAAGCGTTTGTTCACGCTTTCCAAAAATACTAGGACTAGGGGGCATGCGATGAAACTACGGTGTAGTAAATTTAAAACAAATCGGAGAAAGTATTTCTTCACCCAAAGCGTAATTAAACTCTGGAATTTGTTGCTGGAGAACGTGGTGAAGGCAGTTAGCTTGGCAGAGTTTAAAAAGGGGTAAGACGGTTTCCTAAAGGACAAGTCCATAAACCGCTACTAAATGGATTTGGGAAAAATCCACAATTCCAAGAATAACATGTATAGAATGTTTGTACGTTTGGGAAGCTTGCCAGGTGCCCTTGGCCTGGATTGGCCACTGTCGTGGACAGGATGCTGGGCTCGATGGACCTTTGGTCTTTTCCCAGTGTAGCATTACTTATGTACTTCACTAAATCCATGTTGACATTGTCTCATTAATCCATGCTTTTGAATATGCTCTGTAATTTTGTTCTTAATAATAGTCTCTACCATTTTGCCCGGCACCAACGTCAGACTCACTGGTCTATAATTTCCCGGATCTCCTCTGGAACCTTTTTTTTTAAATCGGCATTACGTAGGCCACCCTCCAATCTTCCGGTACTCTTGATTTTAAGGATAAATTACATATTTCTAATAGCTCCGCAAGCTCATTTTTCAGTTCTATCAGTACTCTGGGATGAATACCATCCGGTCCAGGAGATTTGCTACTCTTCAGTTTGTAGAACTGCCCCATTAAATCCTCCACGTTTACAGAGAAATCATTACGTTTCTCCGACTCGTCAGCTTCGAATACCATTTCCGGCACCAGTATCCCACCCAAACTTCCTCGGTGAAGACCAAAGCAAAGAATTCATTTAATCTCTCCGCTACAGCTTTGTCTTCCCTAAGTGCCCCATTTACTCCTCGGTCATTAGCGGTCCAACTGATTTTTTTGCCAGCTTCCCACTTTTAATATACCTAAAAAAATGTTTGCTATGTATATTTGCCTCCAACGCAATCTTTTTTTCGAAGTCCCTCTTAGCTTTCCTTATCAGCGCTTTGCATTTCACTTGACATTCCTTATGCTGTTTCTTATTATTTTCAGTCGGTTCCTTCTTCCATTTTCTAAAGGATTTTCTTTTAGCTCTAATAGCTTCCTTCACCTCACTATTTAACCACGCCGGCTGTCGTTTGGAATTCCGTCCTTTTTTAATACGCGGAATATATTTGGCCTGGGCTTCCAGGATGGTGGTTTTGAACAGCATCCACGCCTGATGTACATTTTTGACCCTTGCAGTCGCTCCTCTAAGTTTTCTTTTCACAATTCTTCTCATTTTATCATAGTCTCCTTTTTTCAAGTTAAACGCTAACATATTTGAATTCCTATGTATACTTATTTCAAAGCTAATATCAAATCCAATCATATTATGATCACTGTTATCAAGCGGCCCCAGCACCATTACCTCACGCGCCAGATCATGCGCTCCACTAAGGACTAGGTCTAGAATTTTTTCTTCTCTTGTCGGTTCCTGTACCAGCTGCTCCATAAAGCTGTCCTTGATTTCATCCAGGAATTTTACCTCCCTAGTGTGTCCCAATGTTACATTTACCCAGTCAATATCGGGGTAATTGAAATCACCCATTATTATTGTGTTGCCCAGTTTGTTTGCATCCCTAATTTCCTTTAACATTTCTGCATCTGTCTGTTCATCCTGGCCAGGCGGACGGTAGTACACTCCTATCATTATTTATTTATTTTAGTTACATTTGTACCCCGCGCTTTCCACTCATGGCAGGCTCAATGCAGCGGGCAATGGAGGGTTAAGTGACTTGCCCAGAGTCACAAGGAGCTGCCTGTGCCGGGAATCAAACTCAGTTCCTCAGTTCCCTAGGACCAAAGTCCACCACCCTAACCACTCCTCCCCTTTACACATGGAATTTCAATCCATAGTGATTCCAAGAAGTGTTTTGTTTCCTGCAGAATTTTCAATCTATTTGATTCAAGGCTCTCGTTAATATACAATGCTACCCCTCCACCAATTCGATCCACCCTATCACTACGATATAATTTGTACCCCGGTATGACAGTGTCCCACTGGTTAGCCTCCTTCCACCAGGTCTCAGAGATGCCTATTATATCTAATTTTTCATTTAGTGCAATATATTCTAACTCTCCCATCTTATTTCTTAGGCTCCTGGCATTCACATATAGACATTTCAAACTGTGTTTGTTGCTCCTATTTACATCATGCTTAGTACTTGACAGTACTAATTTGCAATCTTTTGTCTGATTTTTATTTAGGGACACCTGATCTACTACCGTCTTTTTTACAACCTATCAGGATACCCTATCTTCCCTGTTTTGGTGATATCTTTGAAAGATACCTTATCCTGAACCATGCGCTTTTGAGCGACTGTCGGCCTTCCCCCAGATTATCAAGATGACAACAATTTTTTACAAAGTTTACATATCGCTCCACAATTAATGGAGAGTATCCAGTTGCAAGAGCTCCATTACAAGTTTCTATTGAGAATGTACATTCACCCCTCCAGAGCTTGAAAAAATGGGATTCCCTACAGACGGGTCTTGTGTGAAATGTGGCAGCTGATACCTTCTATAAACATTATGTCTGGGACTACATGCCTGTTTGTCGCTTTTAGAAAGCGATTTGGACCCACCTGAGCCATATGCACTGTAACAATGTCATTGGTAAGCAACTCCTGAGATCTGTCTACTGGATAATATAACTGATTCGAGAGGACCCGAGTTTCATGTCTCTTTCTAAGTAAAGCATCATTAATTGCCAAGCACTACATTTTAGCTCAATGGATTAATCCAGAGACTCCTACTTTGGTGCGATGGAGGAATTACCTGCATGAGCTATGACGATGGAGTGCTTGTCTGTTGACAACCATAGTTGCCTGTTTAAGAGCCAATTACTAACATTTGGACACCGTTTCTGAACACTCCTACTGCACAAGTTTGTTCAATTGTACTGAATAACTCTGACATTTAAATATTGTATGGGTTAAGCAATTCTGTTTCACTTCATATTGTTTTTCACAGTGTTCTGTGTTGGGGGATGGGGGGTGTTTCTTACAATAAGCTGCAATTGATGTGTATGCTCTGTTGGATGGTAACGTTCTAGATTTTGCTTTTTCATTGTGCAATTTGCAATTGTATTCTTTGGTAGAAAACTTTTAACAAACATATTTTCAAATAAAATGGCAGTCAAATCTGCATACACTTCTATTCACAGAGTGGTTTCAGAGGGGTTCAGGGCACAATCAACAAAGTCTTAAGCTGCTTCTTGGTTAGAAGCGAGAGTGATCTATGCAGAGGATATATGCAAAGCAGCGATGTGGTTGTTGCCGCATTTCGTTGTCAAACACTACAGTGTTGATGCTTTTGGTTCTGATGAATAGTGCCTTTCGCAGGGCATAAGAACAGCCATAATGGGTTAGACCAATAGTCCATCTAGCCCAATATCCTGCTTCTAACAGTGGCCAATCTGGGTCACAAGTACCTGGCAGAAACCCAAATTGTAGCAACATTCCATGTTACCAATCCCAGGGCAGTTGAATTTTCCTCCAGGAACTTGTCCAAACCTCTTTTTAAACTCAGATATGCTAACTGCAGTTAACACATCCTCCAGCAATAAGTTCTAGAGCTTAAGTGAAAAAAATATTTTCTCCCACTTGTTTTAAACATATTTCTCTGTTATAATCGTGTCCCCTAGTCTTAGTATTTCTTTTGAAAAAAAAAATAGATTCACTTTTACCCGCTCTACACCACTCAGGAGTTTGTAGACATCATATCCCCCTCTCAGCTATTTTACAAATTGTCAGGCTTTGTGAAACCATTAGTAACCTCTAAATAGAAAAGAAGAGATCTGCAGACAACCAGCTTATGGAACTGTGAGAGCTGGAAGGCAAGTACCACGGCCAGCTCCTGATGCTTTTTTTTTTTTTTTTAAACCCGGGGGGGGGGGGGGGGGGGGGGGGCAAATCCATCCGTTTTGGCAATATCCACAGCTTCTGGGCACTGGACTCCAGCATCTGATCTATGAGAAAAGAAAGTTCTTCCCTTCTAAAGAGCCTAATGACAGGACAGTCACCTTCTACATGCTTGGGCGAGAGTTTGCCCAGTTTGAGAGAACTGTCTCCAGATTGGGGGGGGGGGGGGGGGGGAACTCTCATCCTTCAGAGTGCCCCAAGCCTCCTTCCCACTTCAAACAAGGCACAACCGTCAGCATCATTTGGTAGCTGTGGCCCTCATGACAGAGGGCCCCAAAACTGTTAATGGAAGCCATAGCAACAAAAAGGTCTGCTGGCCCAATAAGTAATCCCAAATGATTTCCTAATGCCCCCAGAAAGGACGTGAACAAACTGGAGCGAGACAAATCCCCCACTCCAACAACATATGAGCAGGTTGCAAGGTTGCCACCATTCCTGCTTAAAGTGTCTCTCCAGAAAAGCAAGTCAACTAAAGCTCCAGCACAGAAGTCCTCTCCCAGGCAGTGCCTATGACTCCTCAGAGTTGCATGGCATCATGAGTGATCACTACCATCACAATAGGACAGTAGGAGCTGGCCACGGTACTCACCCACCAGCTCCCACAGTGTCCACCCCTGTGACCAGAAGGCATTGGGCCTTGCCAGGACAAACGTATGTTGCTGTCCTGAGACTTTCACTTCAGCAAGAACTGCTAGAGCAGCCATGGGAAGAGTTGTGCATCACAGCTAGCACTGCTCCTCAGAAAGGGGTTTTGGGGTTGTTGTTTTTTAACAGGTCAGTACACCTCAACTGAAAAAAGAACGTTTTTCAAAGTTGGAGGACTCGGGGGTAGGGGGTAATACAAAAGGCCCTAGGGTCCTCACAGGACTCCTGCAACTGAAGAATGCCTATAGGTGGCACACTGTTTCAAAAGGGCAAAGTCACTCCTCTTAGCAAAAGTCCTTAGACCCATCCTCATGAGCCTGCCAAGGACTATCACCGAACCACAACTTGTGAACTCCAGCCTACCTAATAATCCTGTTGCACCAGTGCAACCTGCACCATCTGCTAGAGGCAGAGAAATACTGAGGTATTCCAAGATGCACAGCAGTGATTTCTCTGCTCACATTTGCAGGTAAAGGGACTGGTCTAGTAGGATAAGAAATATAAAATTATTAAGTAAAGCACTGCAAACTCTATTATGTGAATATTAGCATCCATGCTAAATTTTAGTCATGCAAGAAAACACAGCATTTTGATACCATGGGGCTCATTTTCAAAGCACTTATGGAAAGATGATCATAAGCAAATGCGGGCACTAGAGGCTACTAGCACCTGTGTTTGCTCCCACCCCATGAACACAGCCAGTGAGCACACGAAACAAGCTTGCCAGCTCTGACCGCAAGCAGCATGCAAATGCATGCTAAACAGGACATTAACTATTCCTCCCCAATGCTCAGCAGGCAGCGTGCCAAGTCCTACGGTTAGGGTTTACCTTCAAAGGTGATCAGGTGTGAAAAAAAAGCCACATGAAGGAGCTCCTTTCTGAATATGCTTAACCTCTTCTCGTCCTAAAATAAAAGCATGAGCCCAGTGTGCAAGAATTAACAGGCAGCACTGCAGGGCAAGGACAGCTAAGCCCCAATCTGTGTAACACACACAATGCACTCGAGACCCGATACACAAAAGCTGCCCTTAAATAGGGCAGCCAAGGTTGAACTTACCATTCTGCAAACAGCAACCCATGCTCAAAGGGAATCAAATGCAAATGAGATGCACAAACCCGGCAAGCGGCTCGGTAGGAAAGCACCTAGCACACGTGCACAACAGTGTCTCAGAAAGTGTCTGTATTTTCACATGCGCTAGGAACCTTTCCAAGCCACCTGAATACCACTGTTTATACTTTTGCATGTTACCTTGGGCAGCAAACGATGGGCACTAACATATGGGGGTTTTAAGCCTGTCAAAAATGTGCAAGATAAAGCCACTGTTAGGGATCAAAATTGAGCAAGATAAAGCCACTGTTAGGGGTCAAAGTTGAGCAGATCTGAGATGGGTTGTTATCCTTGCAGACACGAATGGAGCAGAAGCCTTTTGTAATTCTTGTGCAGAGCTGTCGTCCTCACATTACTGGCAGCTCCAGACCTGTAGGTAAATTTTACATGCAGAAGAAAGGCGCTCCTTTCTGTGCATCACACAGAATGCTCATAATACTAATGAGCTCATTGTAATACATTTTCATGGGGTTCTTGGTAGCTGCTATGGCACGTGGTTAAAGCCATGCAAAATCTCTTTGTGCATTAGATCATCTCCAAAAAGATTGGGAAACAAGACTAGCAGATAAAGCAGTGGGCTGTGAACCAATGAAGCCTGGGTTTGAATTCAGCTTTCCCCCATAGACACTCTATGTAAACTTGTGCAAATCACTTAAACCTTGATTACCTCAAGCACAAAAAATCTTAGGCCCTAATGAAATAAACTGCTGATCTCAGCACAGTTGTTTACTTGCAATCAGGACCGCACCAACCTTCAGACATGTAAAGCAGCTCAAGGATTCCTATTCCCCCTCCCTCTCTGTGGTATCCAGCACCTCCCCACTTTCCTATTCCCCCTCCCCCTCTGTGGTATCCAGCACCTCCCCACTTTACTAGTCCCCCTCCCCCTCTGTGGTATCTAGCACCTCCCCACTTTACTAGTCCCCCTCCATTGTATCCTGCATCTCCCCACTTTCCTATTTCTCCTCCCCCTCTGTGGTATCCTGCATCTTCAACCCGAAGGTGCTCAGCGGCTTCTCTAGGTTGCATTGCCCCCTCTGTTGCAGCACTAGAATGCCAGTCAGCATGTTGCCAACACTTGTTGAACTCTGTGCAGGTCCTTGAGCATCTGCACATGCTTGAGGCCCACTAGGTTCTGCCCCTTCTGAAACGCGAAGTTTGGAGGAGTCAGGACCCATTAGGACTTGGGTATGCAAAGGACCTGTACCGAGTGCAAATGACTGTTGTGTCAGCAAGATGACCAATATGCCTGTGCTGCTGCTGAACGGGTGAGGCAGACTAGGGAAGTCACAGAACATTTTGAGGGAAGGATGGGGAGATGTTGAACAAACATTACATTCAGAAATTTTAGAACAAGGGCAGTGTTGGGGAAACTTTTACAGTCTATGCCCTGAAAATGGCAAGGACAAATCAAGAGCAGGTATACATATGAAGAATCACATACCATATGTAATGAGTTTATCTTGTTGGGCAGACTGGGTGGACCAATCAGGTCTTTATCTGCCATCATCTACTGTGTTAAACATGTTTTCTGTAACTGTGCCACCTAATCGCCTTATTGATTGGGCTAGCCCTGCTTCCAAGGTAAAAAGTATGTTGGTGCATGGAGGAAGTGGAAGGAACAGTGCTTAAACCAGAATAAACTACCACACTCTTAGTGCAACAAGTAAATGCATGCTACTCAGTTACATACAGAATCACTTGTCATGCAAGAATGTTTTCGTTTTTATTCTCCAAATTACAGCAGAAACCTTATTTCACTTTCAGAGGTAACAAAATTTTTAAAACATCCATCAATTTCAATAAGAAGTTTAAAAACAAAACAAAAAAACATTAGATCCCAAGTAAGGAATTCATATTTCCCAGGTAACCCCTTGGCTCAGGCAGGTTCTTGAGAAGCAAGACTCCAAACATCTGACACCTCTACAACAAACCAGTAATACCTACCTGGTCTTAAGTGCATGCTTTCCAGCACCTTCTTGGAAAATGGCAGCTGTTCGGCTGAAGTTAAGCTGGCATCCTTAACCACTGCCCTTTTCCAAGATTGTGCTTCCCCAGGTCCATGGAGAAATTATTGTGGAGATGCCAGATTTTTAGGGACTTGCTAGTCAAGTACCTACTAGACCAGATATGTCCTATCTTGGGGATCCAAAAGCTAAATAAAAGTTAGGTAGAGTTAGAACTTAATGTGCTTACTTCAAAGTTAAAAGTAAAGTTTATTTCTGGTTTAGTGCAAGTTTTACTCTCCACTGCTTTTTTGTATATATCTAGCTTATTAGATCAGAAGCAAAACTAAACAAAAAAGTTAAAAACTGTATGAAAAATAAAAATTGCGAGAAATATTGTAAGCCCTTTAGATCAGGGCACTATCTACTGCACTTGTATCTAAATTTGTTTTCAGCTTAGACTTGTAAAGGCAAGTAAATATAATTTAGTATTATGACCAGCATTCCAATTTCATAATAAAAGCAGAATTATTTTGCTAAGTAAACTTTCAATATCGATTTCAACAGATGCAAATAAATTACTGATCTCCTATAATTAGAATAAATTGTATAGTTTATATATAACACAAAAATTAATTTTGCTACACAGAAACCAACTAAATTACACGAAACAGAAGCAAGCAATACCTTAAAACACACCACTTAAACAGTGAGGCAACGAGATTTTGTAAACCTCTACAGATATGAAGACTTGGTGCATTTATTTGGAAGACCTTGAATATGACGGAAACCAGTACTTAAATTCTTTTCACAACCGTACATCAAACACTGCAACCTTGCTGTCCATACACTTGATAAGCCATGATTTCTTCAAGATGTGACAAGTACAAAAAGTGATTTTCCCCTTGAACTTCCAAAACCTCTGCTTAGGTGTAGAGTAATAAACCTAATGATCAGTGCAATGACCTGAAAACCAGGGGAATTGGGTTTGATTCCCACTGCAACTCCTTGTGACTCTGGGCAAGTCACAAGCCTCCAATTCCCCTGGTACAAAATAAGTACCTGTATATAATATGTAAACCAATTTGACTGTAAACATAGAAAGGCAGTATATCAAATCCCACCCCTTTTCCATTAAGTTAATAGCCTCTGGAAATAAATGGCTCAATTGAAACCAGTATTCTACAGATATAACGGGAACCAGTAATCTACTGATATAACAGATCAAAAATAAACAAGTTACAAGATGTCAAATTATAGAATGCTATTTAGTGGAAATACACATTTAAAATACATTCTCATCATAGTTGCACCCAGTCATTGGCTCTAAGATCTTGGTAGCCTCAAGACTGCATGTAGTTGGCAGGTCACTGTATGTATATACACACACAAAAAGCAGGCAGGAATCTTTTCTTTGGCTAAAGTGAACCTTACTCTTAACATTTTAAGAAAACCACTATAGTTAAATGGCCCGCTCTTACCAATAAAAACTACCATCACAATTACTGAAATGTAAATATTTCTGATTTAACATTTCTACTGTCACTACTACATTTATATAAGAAAATATTTAAAATCAGACATCTTTTTAGCTAGTTCAGTTATCTGAAATAAAACTCATTTCATTCTCAAAGAATAACTATAAAAGAAGCAAACAAAAACAATATGAAAATGCAACTGTGAAGAAAAAAAACAACAAAAAAAGAGTCTTAAAAGGTATTCGTTTTAAATAATGCACAAATTCCTGGAGGAAATGTCCATAAACAATTAAGATAGACTTTGGGAAAGTCACTATAGAGGCATATTTTCAAAGCCTTCCAAAGTTCCCATAGAAACCTGTGAAACTTGGAAGGCTAAGTGCTTTGAAAATATGCCTCTATGTCCCTGGGGTTAAGCAGCAGACTTGCTACTTTTTGGAATGCTGCCAGGTGCTTGTGACCTGGATTTGGCCACAGTTGGAAACAGGATACTGGGCTAGATGAACCTTTAGTCTGACCCAGTTAAATTTAAAAAAAAAATGCCTAAATATAATTTTAAACATGAATTATTTTTGCCATTATCTACCATGTTACCTAAAATCTTTTCAAGCTCAACCATTCATAACTGACAAATGCAACTAAACATGTAAATTAAAAAAGTGAATTTCTAACTATACTACCACCTTCACAGTGCCTCAGAATTAAGACTAACACGAGTTACAACTATAGCATTCAAAGGATTTATGCTTATTCTATTAGGGCCCTGTTTACAAAGGAACACTAGCGTTTGTTAGCTCATGCTAAAAATTAGCGTGTGCTGTGTAGGCACCCATAGGAATATTGTGCGCACCTACAAAGCACACGCTAATGGACGCTAGCGCACCTTTGTAAACAGGGCCCTTAAATTGTCTCTTTGAAAATCTACTAGAGCAAGATTTATACTAACATTTCACTAAACTAAATGTTTTAAAAATAAAGTGGGTGACAAAGGCAGATTATAAGGCAACAACAACAAAAAAATTAAAGAGTTCAGCCTCTTTTTCAGTATTTTTTTGCATTCATCTGACAAGCACGTAAGAGAAAACCTCCAAACTGGAACTTTAAACTACCCACACCTAGGGGTCCTTTTACCAAGCCGCACTAAAAAAAGTATCTGGCGCTGGTTATCAACATGTGAGTTTTCCGCACACTACAGCCACTTTTAGCATGATAGGAAAATGGCCACCTCACCATATTGTTGTAATGGCCATGCACTAACTCCCCCCCCCCCCCCCCCATTTACTAACCACACAGCAACACCAACACAAGCCAAAGTGAATGGGCTGTGTCATCATTAGTGCACCACCAGCCTCTAGCACATCTTAGTAAACAGGGGGGGGTAAATATCCCCATTAGCGTGTGACCATTACTGTAGGAGCCCTTACCACACCACCTATTTAGGAGGCGGTAAGGGCTCCTGTGCTAATCAGGTAGCACACGGTAATGTGCCTGTGCTACCCGATTTAACGTAGGCACGCTTACTCTCTGCCCATGGGCACACCTCCCACGCTGGAAAATAATTTTTTTTTCAGTACAGTATTAGCACATGCTGAGCAAAACTACCACAGGACACCTCAGCTCATCCCACAAATGACCTTTTAGCACACGGTAAGCCCAAGTTAGGCCCACCCAACCTCACTAAAAAGGGCCTCAAAGAAAAGAAATGTTGCAAAGTTATTTATAAAGTCCTGTGAAATACCCAACTGTTCAAAAAGTAACTGAAAATATCATTTAACACTTCATATAACATATTTAGCACACGCTTATATTAACACTACATTGAAAATATAACTGAATTAACGGACCTGATTTTTACAGTATGAATTTACAGTTCACACAACTAAATTATTCAACAGAAATTCACATTTATCAATATTATGAGAACTAAATGGTCATTTTCAAATCATAGGATCTATAAATATTTTTCTCTTAATAGTTCATAATTTTATACATACATTAGGTTTTAAGACAGCATACCACTAACAGTGAACTTGATTTTAACTTTCATGTAGCAAAACCTGACCCAGCAATACAATTACCAAAATAAACCAGTCAGCAAAACAACACTACACAAATAACAAAAAAGCTATACCAAGTTTGTATTAAAAAAAAAAGTATTGCAAGATTTATTTTTTTTTTACTTTGAGGACTAAAAATCTATGTAATTTTGTAAGTCTGTGCGCTTTGGAAATTAGACTTTTAGTCTTTCCACACAAAAAAAAACACAGCAAGTGCATACTGCAAACCATAATTCTGATATACTTAAATATAAAATTCCAAACTAATATGTATTTAACAGCAAATACCAAGGAGAAAAAAAACAAAAACCCAAATACTAATAATCAAGTAAATTAAAAAGGTAGTAATTGATGCACACAAAACAAGTTCTAGTTAGCTGCTTCTTTCCAATAATTACTTACAAAAACTCCTTCTGCAATTATCATCTTCCTATTTCTGAAAGTTCCTGAATTGTCAAATTTAGCTTTAAGTATCTACTTATGTGCTACCAAGGAAACGAAATGAAATCACTGCAAGGTTCTGATGCAACACCAATTTTCATTTTGATTTGATCCATATTCATAATCTATGGCCTAGGTTCACCGACTTCGCATAATTAGGCCTCTCATTTTAGGAGCTAGCAAAAGACACACACTTTTAATTTACATGGCAAAATCGTCGATTTTAAAACACAATGGTCTTGGACCAGTGTTACAACCAAATGCATACGAGACCATTATACACTGACAGCTCACACTGCCCAGACTTTCTATTTAAATGAACACACCCTTAAATGCCAATCAACGCCAAACAAATCGTGCAAAAATAGAATACAAAAAGCAAAGTCTAATATAAGTTTTTTATTACAATCCTGCCCCAATCTAGAAACATGAACCAGAACGAAATAAATCGATCGGAGGGGAGGGGGTTGCATGGGTAAAGGGATACAGGTCAAGTCTAAATCAAATCCATCCTCTTGGTATCTCCTTTTGTTTCTGCTAACCATTTCTTTGATAATGGCAGTCATGTCTGGGAAACTGGTGCTGGCACCTCTGCGGTGCGGCGGCGGCGGCTCGGCTCCCTGGCCTCGGCGCGCACGGGGCCTGCGTCTCTCAGCCCAAGGCCCGGCCTTGCAAGACGGAGAAGCCCAACGGCCTCTTCTTCCAGGAGCTCGCTTCGGCCGCCCAAGCCTCGGCCTCTCCTGCCACCGCCGCCGCCGCCGTCTTTAAGGCGAAAGGAGTGGAGAGGAGAGCTCCCCCAGTCCACTCGCTGAGCCCCCCAAAAGAGGGGGCCGGAAAAAGATGGGGAAGAGCAACCGCGGCTCACACAGCGTAACACCAGAAGAGAAAAATGTCTTGATAATAACTGTCAAAATATCCACAGAAGTTCCACGTCGCTGCTGTTACAACTTTTCCTCCACCACCAACCGATACCACTTTCCGCGTAAGATCCGGGTGAAAAACCGCTAAAGGCCTGCAAGAGCGGGCGCTGGCGTAAGAGAGGCCGCCCGCCACTCATCTCCCTCACACCAACTCCTCCACTTCCATCATGGCTTCCGCAAGCCGAACAGAGAAAGAAAAATCGAAAGCTCCACCAACACAATCCCTCCGCCGGTCCGACAAAGTAGTTCCGCCACATCATCTCCCGCCTCCTCGGAAACCGCTACCCCAATCCGTGCCTCCTCCGCCCTCTCATTCTCACAGTTCCCCTGCCCCTACAGCTCTATCCATGCCCTATTCAGTTTCAGGCGGAGAGATCAAGGGGGCTTTAAAAAGGATGTTGTTTTGTACTGATTTGGGGTTTTTTTTTAAGAGCAGATGCAGAAGTTCTAATTGTGGTGGAGCAATACAATTAACGTTTCAAAAAGAACTATACTCCTCCTTTCTCTAGGTCACTTGGACCCTAACTAGGGAACTTTGTGGACTTTTTTGTGGCTTTTTTTTTTTGCATTTATTGTAGTGTGCGATGTTTCATTCTGTTGTTGGCTGATGTCACAAACATAGGTAGTAGCGCCTGTCCTAGGGGTGCACGCATAGCTCGCACTGACCTATAGATCTTCGGGACCATTCTCATCACATGTATGTGTCTCAGCTCTCGTTTTTAAAGAAACGTCAACAAATGGGCAGTGTCCGAATTTCAAAAGCAAGAATTCATCAACTTGCTAAAAACTGTGGACAAAATTATGATAAAACTAAAAGCGACTCCAAGCGTGGTAATATAAAACAATCAACGACAGAACAGCATTAAGACCTAGGGCCAGGCCCGAAGGGAGGTATGAGGGCTGCCTCTTACTAGGGACGTCGAGCTCGTGCTTGTAGAAGAAGCGGAAAAGTAGGGGCACAGGACCCGGGCGCCACCTGCCGGTCTGCGGCCAAACCCCCGCCCCGAAGTCGTGCGGTAGCACGGAAATCTGAAGGGGTGGGGGCTGAGGTCACTTGTTGCTAATAAGAGAAGGGTGATCGGGTGTGGTGCTGAGGATGGAACGGATCTTCCTAGGCGCAGCTTCCACGCCCCAAGCACGGCGAAAGAGTGGGGAGTAAAGCGAAGTTGTGCTTCTCATTTAATTTCCACGTGGCTTTGTTTTTAAGGTTTTTCCGGTTACAGATGCACACATTTGCATGTACTTTAAGAACATAAGAGTAGGTCAGACCAATGGTACATCTAGTCTAATATCCTTGCTTCCAACTGTGAGTGATATACTCGATCAATGACTTACTTCTGTCAAATTTATATAAGGTACCATAGGTGTATACAATATATAGTTCTTGGGTACCTAACCAAACTCCAATAGACCAATTCTTCAATCAGAAATTTCACATATATATATTCTTCAAATTAACACCTTTCACTTTCACGTTTACTTTCTTTAACTTTTTATATAGTGACCTCAGGTGCTCATCGCCAACAAAAAATTTTTGGCAATGTAAACAGCAACCACCCTGTTCATCGGTTCACTTAATTTATCTTTTAGATCTTTTTCCGATCGGACCCAGAGGTTCTACTGTCCGACATGCATGTTTTGCTCAGAAGCGAGCTGTCTCAAGGACATTCCCCCCTGACTCTTTTAGCGCCAGCTCTGCTATAATTCTTCGGGACCAACCCCCCACAAAGATTTGCGGCTGGTGCTAAAAGAGTCAGGGGGGGAATGTCCTTGAGACAGCTTACTTCTGAGCGAAACATGCATGTCGGACAGTAGAACCCCTGGGTCCGAACAAAAAAAAGATCTAAAAGATAAGTTAATTATATATATATATAACATTTCAATAAAAAATGGAGAAATACAATTAAGTGAACCGATGAATAGGGTGGTTGCTGTTTACATTGCCAAAAAGGTTTTGTTGGCGATGAGCACCGCTGAGATCACTATATAAAAAGTTAAAGAAAGTAAATGTGAAAGGTGTTAATTTGAAGAATATATACGTGAAATTTTCTGATTGAAGAATTGGTCTATTGGAATTTAGTTGGGTACCTAAGAACTATATATTGTATCCAACTGTGAGTGGCCAGGTCACAAGTACCTGGCAGAAACCCAATTAGTATCAACATTTCATGCTACCAATCCCGAGGCAAGCAGTGGCTTCCATGTCTAGCTCAATAACAGACTGTTAAATAATTTAGTATATACGTAGAAATCACTTTTTTTACATTTGAAAAAGTAACAGTTTATGGATATGGTTTTTCATTTTGGATTGCATTTATTACTTTATATACCACTTTGTACATGGTGTTAAAGTGGTTTACAAACAAAATACATTGGTAATAGGTAGTATATAACAATATTGCCTACAATCCAAAAGCACAGGTTCTACAAAAATTAATTAAAACATTGCTGAAACAGCCAAGTTTTTAAAACTTTTCTCATGCCTTTGCCCTGTTTTTACTCTTTGTTTCTTTTTTTACTCTTTGGCTGGCTGGCTGGCTGGCCTCTTTTCCTTGTTTCTAAATCTCTCCACTTTCTTCCCTGTATGCCTAATAGTTAAGCTGGCCCTGCAGTCTAGAGGTGTGGGGGAATTATTTTTTTTCTTCCAATTCCCTTCTATTCATCTTTCCCATTTCTCATTCACCTAAGCCATGGCTAATGCATTCATTCCTTACATTCTTATTAGTTGGTCCCAATTCCCTCTCCTTTCCATCCCATATAGCATAATTGTATGTTTTGTCCATCGCTACACCCAGGTTGCAAATAGTGTAGGAGAATGTAATGTAACCAGAGGCTAAACTTGGGGGGGGGGGGGGGTTGTTTTTTTTAACCTTTGGGGGTCCTGAAACTAAATTATTTAAGTTCCTGGGAGGTCTGGCTGTACCCATATCAATGGCAGCATTAAAGAGCTGCGAATAACACTTGTACGTGTTAGTGCATGCATGGAACTGAGCCAAAATGCAGGCAACAATGCCTCCGAGCAGAATGGGAGTGTGGGGGGGGGGGGGGGAAGGGCCTGCAGGAGCCTGAAGACGGCGTGAACATTTGCGCCTTCCATGGACACCGACAGGGACACCTGATGTAAATAAAAGTATGTTTAAAAGAGAGGAAGAGATCTGGCCAGCAAAAATATATATGTTGGGGTGAGGTGGTAGATGTAGGTGGAGGAAGTGACGTCACCTGTAATCTGCTATAATATGCACAGCCGATGGCGGATTTAAAATCCACTATCATTGCGATACAACAGGAGTTGCATAATGATGTCAAGGGTATACGCAAATCCATTGAGGGTATGGTCCAGCGTCTCGAATTTGAGGAGCGAGTTATAGACTATGATGGCGACATCTTATCTCTGAAGAAACGCTGTACTGATTTGGAAACTAAACAGGAGGACCGTCTGGCTAAGCTGGAAGATGGTGAGAATAGAGCCAGGCGTAATAACTTACATGCTTGGGGCATACCTGAGGCACAAGGAGATCAATCTGTGGAAGTTCTAATGCAAAAAAATCTGCCATCAGTTTCTGCGCGCAGCCAACCCCGGGGCTGAACTACCGGCGATAGATTATGAACATGTGCATAGGACCCTCGGCCCAGAACCAGCGAATTGCCCACTGGATATTGTGGCTTACTTCCTCCGCCACCCAATAAATGAGCATGTCCTTCGAGCTACTAGACAAGTGGGTCATATCACTTGGGACAATGCCAAAGTAGAAATCTTTGCAGATAATTCACCTATTACATTGCGCAGGCGCAGAGACTTTTGCAAAGTGATGAGATGCCTTGCCTCCCATAATATTCGGTATAGGTGACTATATCCCTTTGGCCTATCGTTTGCGATACAAAATCAACTCCATACAGTTACCACACTACACGTGGCCCAGACCATACTAAAGGCACTATGGAGGAGCAGATCATGGAAACTCAGGGAGTGACAAAATGGGTGCCTCGGGCCAAAGGTGTCATTGGGGCAACTACAGCGAGGTTCTGTGGCTACCTCAGATAGCCCCACTTGACTGTCTCTGTGCTCCATCTTTGATGGCTATCGGTACCAATTTTCACCTATATACTTGTGTGAAGTTGCTCTCTGTGATTTTCTCTGTATGATCTTAGCAATGCAAACGGGAATACCGATTGTTTGTTTGTGGGATATTCCTGCTGGAGAACTTGCGACTTGTCTGTAATGAGGGGAGGGAAAAGACCTTGTAAGCTGTATTCTCTTGTAAGGCCCGATTATGCTGAGCCCTTTTGTTGGATTGGGAGTTAGGGGAATGGTTGGAGGGTTAGGTATAAGGGATAGCTGTGAGAGTGGGGGAGATGGGAGGGATGGGTTGGGGTATGGGGATAGAGCTATTTCTATGTTTTCTATTCTCGGGGGGGAGGTATGCTGGGGCGATAGGAGGATAGGTTTCTGACTTTGGAATTACAGTTCTTGCAACATTAGTAGTTTTTTTGTTATGTCCTTATCAGTTAATCAGCTGGTTCTTTTCACCTTGAATGTGCGTGGACTTAATACTCCCTGCAAGTGTCAGCTGTTATTTAAAGAGGCTGAACGATTACAGGCAGGAGTTGGGTTCATTTAGGAAACGCACCTTCGGTTGAAACCTGAATACCTATTATGCCATAAAAAGTAACCCCATATATTTATGGCATCAAATAGATCTAATGCCAGAACTAACGGAGTGGGGATCATTATTGCACGTTCCCTTAATCCAGAGGTGCGAGAGAAATCTGGGAGGTATATTCTTCTGAAAGTCCTCTTGGGTAAGTCTCTCTACACCTTGGTCAACATCTATGCACCGAATTCAGAACAAAAGAGTTTTTACCTGGAAATTGAGAAATTATTAGGTTCCTATTTGGAGAGCCAGTTGCTCATAGGGGGGCGATTTCAACCTGACTCCTGACCCATTTATAAATAATTCAGCTGGTGGGATTCACTATGGTCATGCAGATAGGAGGTAACTGAAAAAGCTGTTTACTAATTTGAATCTGATAGATCCCTGGAGGCACCTTAATCCCACGACACGTGATTATACTTGCTATTCAGGAGACCAGGAGTCCCATTCCCGCATTGGCTTTTGGGTTGATAGGTGCCTCACTCATCACTAGATTGCATTGAACCTTGTCTATGGTCCAACCACGCACCAGCCTGGATCTCGCTGTCAGAGTCCTTTGACTGCTTTGGCCAGCGATATTGGAGGTTTAATGATGGACCTCTCGGAGATCCTCAGAATGTTGCCCAAATAGAAACAGCTATTAAAGAGTGTATTACCTTCAATGACTTGCCTGAGATTTCTCCAGAAGCTGTCTGGGAGGGTTGAAGTTTGTCATTCGGGGGGCAGGTGATCTCATTGGGAGTCTATAGGCGAAAGCAAGAGCCCAAAAGCACGCAGAGTTAACCAAAAGATTGGGAATTCTTGACCAGCAGCATAAGCAGGGTAGAGGGAACAAGACTATATTGGCCAAGCTGGAATCTATACGCAATTCTATTCAAGAATTAGACTTGGAAGATATAGCCGAATGCCTGCAACTCTGCAGCAGAATATTTTGAAATGGATAACCGGGCAGGAAGGCTATTAGCTTACAACTTAAAACGAGACAGATAAGAAACTTTATTCCAGTTATCCCGGATCTGGCGGGTGTTGAGCATAGGGATTCCCCACACATCAGTTCTGTCTTTACCTCAATTCTATAGGGATCTCCACACCCCGGAGTCCAGTCCAGCACAACAGGAGGTAGACCAATATCTGGCCCAAGTGCAGCTTCATAGTTTAACGTAGAGGGAGGCCTCTCATCTTTCAGAACCTATTACAGAGGAGGAGACTTTAATGCTATTAGGTCACTATCCACTGGTAAGGCTCCAGGCTTAGATGGCTTTTCCAATGGTTCTATAAATGTTTTCGCACCTATTGGTGCGCCCCGCTGACAAGATTGTTCAATAGCTTTCATCAAGATGGTATGCTTCCTTGTTCATGGCGACTGGCTGGAGTGTCACTGATCTTGAAGCCTGGCAAGAACCCCTCCTGCTGTGGTTCTTACTCCCTATTGCATTGTTAGGTACAGATTACAAGATTTTTATAAAATATTAGCCACGCGCCTCCAGTCCTACATGCCCAGATTAATTCAGGACAACCAAACGGCTTTTATAATGGGTCACCAAACTTTCGATAACATCAGACGAGTGTTACATGTGCTGTCCTTATCCTGCAAACAACATGTTCCTGCACTGGTACTGGGAATCGATGCTGAAAAAGCATTTGATAGGGTCTCATGGGATTTCTTATCTAAAACCCTTAACCAAGTGGGGATAACGGGTCCGTTTCCAACCTGGGTAAAACTCTTATACACTAAACCCTTATCCACTCTGCAAATTAATGGGGCCTATGGAAATAGCTTTGAGGCTTTTTCGAGGCACCCATCAGGGACGTGCCCTGTCACCTTTACTGTTTGCTTTGGCTATGGAACCACTAGCTGAGCTGATTAGAACTAGAGTAGATATAAAGAGGTATCCAAGGAGGAGGATGCAACACCAAAGTGTTATTATTTGCTGATGATATTCTCCTTACCCTATCGATCCCCAAGTATCGCTCGCAGGGGTGATGGAGGTCCTAGTCGCTTATGGAAGGGTCTCTGGGTTTAAAATCAATATAATTTAATTAAATCAGAATTCTAAATATTTCCCTAGGGAAAGAGTCCTCAGATTGGATTCGTGCCCACTACCCCTTTGGGTGGGTGGGAGAATCTTTGAATATCTAGGGGTCCAGCTCATGGCCAAGAAGGGGAATCTCTATGCAGCCAATTATCCACCGCTGTTACAAACACTATGGGAAGACCTAGATAGATGGGCCTCCCTTCGTGTTTCCTGGTTGGAGAGGGTTCAAGCGATCAAAATGATGGTGTTTGCCCAAACTCTTATACCTGTTTACAGCGCTCCCTATCACTCTCCCAGATGTACTTTTTAGGAAACTGCATCGAAAACGTTTCCAATATATCTGGTGACGCAAGCCACCTAAAGTCCCAAGATCTGTGATGTTTTAGTTGAAGGCTAATGGAGGGATGGCAGTTACTTTCAAGTTACTACTTAGCAGCTCAAATGAAATACATGGTAGCCCTGGCAGAGGGACGCTCATAAGAGTTGGGTACAGATGGAACAACACATGCTGGGAGAGAGACCTTTGGCTTGGATCCCTTGTTATCTATGGATGAGTTACGGGTGCTATGTAAGGCGGGTTAACTCCATCATTGCTGTACCTATCTGGATTTTGTTGTGCACTAGAAAGCGCTTTTTCCTGGGAGGTCCTATTTCTAAACTACACCGGTCTGGGTAGTGGAGGGTTTTGAGCCGGGTAGATCAGATATTCGCTATACCCTCTGGGCCGACTCTGGTTTATCCCAGTTGGGCCAGATAGTTGAAGAAGGGCAGGTGGTTCTCTTTTCAGCCCTAGAAGAAAACTTTGGGGTGCATAAGGAAGATTTCTATCAATATAGACAAATATCTAATTTCATACAACCGACGAGCACTAAGACATCTCAGCCAGGACACTACACTGATGGAAAGGGCAATGCAGGGGGGTAGTGGCAGGGGGAGTATCTCCAGATTCTATTGAGCCTTGCTCCAACAAGTTGCCCCCCCCCCCATTAAATATGTCCAGAAATGGGAACGTGCCTTAGGGCGAGATTACCCCAAACAAAAACGGGAACAAATATATTGCAGGTTGCTTAAGGTTTCTATAGGAAGTAATATGGTAGAAAATGGGTATAAAATGCTATATATGTGGTATCTCGCCCCCAGCAACGTTTACATAAAATATATCCCTCCTCTTCTGGTCAATGTTGGCGTAATTGTCGCTTACGAGGGACTTTTGTATATAGCTAGTGAGACTGCCCCCAAGCACAGACCTTTTGGATAATGGTTTTTTGAACTTCTTCAAGATATTTTGGGTGTACCAATCGAGGCAACATGGGATGTGGACTTCTGCATATTAAAACTGCGGATCTACCAAGGAAATATTGTAAACTAGCTTTTAATGTCATGATGGCAGCTCCGCTTAGCTTTGGCATCTCTCTGGAAACACACCATAGACCCCTACACATTAACTTTTAATAGCTAAAATGGACTTTGTCTGCTGTATGAATAAACTGACAGCACTTTGCAGGAACATGGGACCCCTTTGTGAAATGGCGAACTGGGGTGCCACAACAATACTTGCTGTTTGAAATGTCCTCAGTTTTCCATCCTACTGTCCTCAGGGAGGGTGGGGAGGGGGGAGGATTAATTCCACGGGAAGTGTTAATTAGGGGAGGGAAAGTTTCTGGGGGGATAATGTAATGGTATCAGTTTAATTGTCAGGATTATTGAAAATATATGTAGCATGATGTTGTGTTGGATCAGATACAAATATATAAGAATATAAAATACAATTTTAAAAGACTTATTGAAACTGCAGCAGAAACTGGCTTTCAGTTCAAGCCCCTCTTACCCCTCCCTTTGGGAACATTTAAAAGGACAAAGGCACTACTTCAGAAGTCTTCAAACTTCCTCTCCCCCTCCCACTTGAAGGACTGGTAACAAAAGCATGACTAAGGTGGGCACCTGAAGGCTCATCAAGACATCTCCACCAGCAGACAGAGAGTCTGGAAAAGTGTAAATCCAGATACTGAAAACAAAGGAAAAACCATAAACAAGGCATTTGCTTGTTAATTGCCTCAGATATGTATATCTGCCCCCTCCCATCAGCTATCAGACATGAAGACGCCAAGACATGTGCAGAAAGGAAAGACTTATAATGTGATCATGTAACAGACTACGATAACCATAATGCCTTGCAAAATATCCAGTGCAAACCAGGAAGCAAATGATCCAGGACATGCACCCACCATGCTTCTCTGCTAACTATAAAAAGCCTGGAAATAGCCCAGCTCGTCTCTTGGGACCTGCCTCTTTCTTGGGATCTGCTGCTCTGGGAACCTGTAGCTTGTCTCCCTGCTGGGAAGACATCCCTGCAACCATGTGCTCATCAATCTGCTGGACCACAGCATGCTTGTAACAAGGACTGTAAACCTGCTTATAATCGAACGAGAAAAACGCCCAAGTTCACGACCTAAATCGGGAGATGGACGTTTATCTCACAAACCGAATAAAGCGGTATAATCGAAGCCGATTTTTGGACGTTTTCAACTGCACTCCATCGTGGATGCGGACAAAGTTGATGGGGGGCGTGTCAGAGGTGTGGCGAAGGCGGAACTGGGGCGTGGTTATCTGCCGAACAAAGATGGGCGCATTTCACTGATATTGGGAACAAAGTATGCGTTTTTAGCTAGAATTTAGGACACTTTCCTGGACCCTGTTTTTTCACGAATAAGGCCCCAAAAAGTGCCCTAATGACCAGATGACCACTGGAGGGAATCGGGGATGACCTCCCCTGACTCCCCCAGTGGTCACTAACCCCCTCCCACCACAAAAAAATGATGTTTCACAAATTTTTATTTCACCCTCAAATGTCTATACCCAGCTCCCTGGCAGCAGTATGCAGGTCACTGGAGGAGTTGTTAGGGGGTGCAGTGGACTTCAGGCAGGTGGACCCAGGCCCATCCCCCCTACCTTTTACAATGTGCTGCTTAATGCTTATTAGTCGTCCAACCCCCCAAACCCACTGTACCCACATGTAGGTGCCCCCCTTCACCCCTTAGGGCTATAGTAATGGTGTAGACTTGTGGGCAGTGGGTTTTGAGGGGGATTGGGGGGCTCAACACACAAGGGAAGGGTGCTATGCACCTGGGAGCTCTTTTACCTGTTTTGTTGGTTTTGTAAAAGTGCCCCCTAGGGTTGCCCGGTTGATGTCCTGGCATGTGAGGGGGACCAGTACACTACGAATCCTGGCCCCTCCCACGAATAAATGTCTTGGATTTATCTGTTTTTGAGCTGGGCGCTTTCATTTTCCATTATCGCTGAAAAAACAAAAACGCCCAGCTCACACATTGTTGAATAAAACATGGGGCGTCTATTTTTTTTCGAAAATATAGTTCGGTCCGCCCCTTCACGGACCCGTTCTCGGAGATAAACGCCATGGAGATAGGCGTTTTTGTTCAATTATGCCCTCTAAGTCAACCTAAAAACCTTTGATTTGAACCTGTTGCTTTGTTTTATGCACAAATTCTCTGTAACAATCCTTGAAGCTATCTCTCGCTTCAATATTTGTATTTTGAATAAACCCTTTTGAAGCTAAAAATATAGTCTCTTTGTGTTCTGAGCATATGGTATCTTTTAAATTTATACTGATAGCGCATGGACACTCTTAAAACTTAGTGCCAAGGCCGTGCCAACAGGGTAAGTGGGGTAAGCACCGCAGGGGGGCGCCAACTTCTGGAGGGTGCCGCCGCGGTGCTTACCCTCGCCGCTTACCACAGCTCCGCTCCGCCCTGGGGGCTTTAAATCTTTTACCTCCGACAGTTGCAGCAGCTGAGCAGTGTCAGTGAAAGCGCTGCCGACGTCTCCAGCCTTCCCTGCTCATTTGTTCCCTCAGTGTCCCACCTTCTTCTGACGTCATTTCCTTACGAGGGCGGAACACTGAGGGACCGAACGAGCGAGCGTGAAGGGAAGGCTGGAGACATCGGCAGCGCTTTCACTGATGCTGCTCAGCTGCTGCAACCGTCGGAGGAAAAGGATTTAAAGCCCCCAGGGCGGCGTGGAGCTGAGGTAAGGAAAGGGCAGAGAGGGACATGGATGGGAGGGCAGGGCCCAGGGAGAGGAGAAATTGCTGGAAATGGAGGGGAGGGAGAGAGGAGAATTGCTGGATTTGGATGGAGGAGGGCAGAGAGGACAAGGATGGACATGGATGGGAGGGCAGGGTCCAGGGAGAGGAGAAATTGCTGGATATGGAGGGGAGAGAGAGAATTGCTGGATATGGATGGAGGAGGGAAGGGCAGAGAGGGACATGGATGGACATGGATGGGAGGGCAGGGTCCAAGGAGAGGAGAAATTGATGGAAATGGAGGGGAGGGGAGAGAGGAGAATTGCTGGATATGGGTGGAGGAGGGAAGGGCAGAGAGGGACAAGGATGGACATGGATGGGAGAACAGGGCCCAGGGAGAGAGGAGAAATTGCTGGACATGGAGGGGAGGGGAGAGAGGAGAATTGCTGGGTATGGATGGAGGAGGGAAGGGCAGAGAGGGACATGGAGGAGAGGGCAGGGCCCAGGGAGAGAAGAAATTGCTGGAAATGGAGGGGAGGGGAGAGAGGAGAATTGCTGGATATGGATGGAGGAGGGAAGGGCAGAGAGGGACAAGGATGGACATGGATGGGAGGACAGGGCCCAGGGAGAGAGGAGAAATTGCTGGACATGGAGGGGAGGGGACAGAGGAGAATTGCTGGAGATGATGGAGGAGGGAAGGGCAGAGAGGGACATGGATGGACATGGATGGGAGGTCAGGGCCCAGGGAGAGGAGAAATTGCTGGACATGGAGGGGAGAGAGGAGAATTGTTGGACATGGATGGAGGGGAGGGAAGGACAGAGGAAGGAGATGCACATGGATCGAGGGGAAGGGAGAGAGAAGAAATGCTGGGCATGGATGGAGGGAGGAAAGAGAGAGGAAGGAGATGAGATGAGGGAAAAGGAAGAGAGAGAGAAACTGCACATGGATGGAGAAAATAGGCAGAAGCTGGATCCACTGGACAGTCAAGTCTGCGGAGGACCCAGCTTTTACTTATGGATATAGAGCAAGAAATGAAGAAGAAAGGAGGAATGGAAAGGAAGCCCTGGAAACGGAGTTAAGAGGACAGATAGCAGCAGATCATACTGGGCCAGCATGATCAGAAAAAGAAAGTCACCAGACAACAAAGGTAGAAAAAAATAATTTTATTTTCATTTTAGTGTTTGGAATATGTCCACTTTGAAAATTTACATCTGCTATCTTATTTGCAATGTATAGCAATTTGTTTCTAAGAATACTGCTGACAATTCCTGTCAGTGTGGCAAGTGATGAGCGATCATGATTGCTATTGAGAATGATATATGTGCCCATTTAGATATCAAAGATTTAATTACTAATTTCGTAAACATGAAAGCACGAAAAGCTAAGTGGTTGTAAACCCTCTATTTGTTGAGCAATCCCACAAAGATGCACTCCATCTTTCAACTCCTATTTCCTTTGCATCTTGTGCCACACGGGGCGGGGGGGGGGGGGGCACCAACTGATATCTGCAGGGGGGCACCAGAGACCCTAGGCACAGCCCTGCTTAGTGCCATGCTCTGAGCACATAATTTTAAATCTTGCAGTACATGCTAGTGAAATTACAGAAATATAGCATTTAATTCCTTTGTATTCTTGCAATTGTAAATCATTCTTACCTTATAGGTAAGTGGTGGAGAAATATTAGCGAGTGCTCTTAAAATATCCCTGCTCTTTGTTCTTAAATATCATATTAGGACTGTGACAATTTTGTAACATTTTTAATGGATATTAAGAACATTTAAATTATTTCATGTAACAGTAAGAAGAAGACGACTATATAGGGGCACATTTTGAAAGCAGTTAGACTTTCAAAGTTCCATAGGTTACTATAGAAGTTTGTAAGTCTAAGTGCTTTGAAAATATGCCTCCGCATCTTGCTTTGAATATGGGTAATAGCATCATGCCAAAGAGTTATGATTTGAAGTTTAGACTGCCTAGCAAGATATATTGCATAGTGACATTTCCGTTTTGTCTTGTTCCTGATTGTATTTTGGGTTTCATCCTTTAATAAAAACTTTTGCATTAAAAAAAAGATGTGGCAGATGTGCACTGTGACCTTTTTGGTGCTGTGTCTGTGCTCAAAAAGTTGATAAATATTTGTCACCCATATACAGTGAATTTGAACTTTAAAGGTTGGGATTTTTGTGTTGTTCTCATTAGAACCTCCTAGTAACATTATCTGGGATTAAAAACGAACACAAAATTTATTTATTTATAAAGCTGTGGTTTTATGTATGTTTCAGTGACGCTTCAGTTTCAATGTTATGAGAGCAAGAATCTGATTGGGCAAGGTCACATAAGGATCTTTTTATGGGGAAGATTATGGAGATCACAAGGGGAAGGAGGTTGAGCGTTTTTGTGTGTGAGGCTGTAAGAACTGAAAATATTTAAAAATTATCATATTTGGTTAAGATTTGAGAGAAAATGTAAGATTAAGGGAAGAGGGATATTAATTTTATTTAAGACATATTTTTCTTAAACTAATATAAGTTGTTAGGTTGGGGATTCCTAGCGTATAGATTCAATAGATTAGATTCAATGTTGTAATTCTTTATATTGTTACTATGTAAGCCGCATTGAGCCTGCCATGTGTGGGAAAGCGTGGGGTACAAATGTAATAAATAATAATAATAATAGAGTCACTGAGGGGAGTGACTGAGAGGTCCCAGGGTGGAAAGAAGCCCAGCCCATGGGGAGGGTATATGGAATAGATGCAGAACTATAGTACCCTTGTTGGGTAGCGTGAAAGTTCTGGGAGGAGTTATGAGGAAATAAAAAGGGAGAAGAAGAGCAGGAAAGGGTCTTTGGTTGCCTGCAAGCCCCTGCCAAGTGACCTGAAGAAGGAAAAGGGGGGATCTTGAAGTGCCATCTTAAGCCTGGGCTGAAATTAAGGAGCAATAATTCTCCTACTCACAATAACCATTAGTCTAACCCAGTAAGGCTGTTCTTATGTAACTGGTGAAGGAGCCAGAGCTTCAGGCAGATTGGGGAGTCTGACTCGTATGCAGGGTTTAGGGCAGGAAGAAGCCTGCTCAAGGCTAGGGTGCATCCTGTGAGGTACACCCTTGGAAGGAAGACAGCCATAAGGGACTGTGCTGCTGCTAGTGGAGTGATTCAGTGGAAGAACAGCCCCTGAGGTTACATCTGGCTTTCAGGATAGGCATGGACAGGAGTGCTTGTTAATATGTAAATAACCCTGACTAAAAATCCCCTGTAAATACACCTGTGAAAAAAGTGGTATAGGTGTTCCCCAGTTTGAGACTGTTTTAAATAAGAGTTTACAAAATTGACTGTGGTGAAGAATTATTGAAGTTGCAATCTGCTTGTTGTGGAAGTTACAATAAAAGTTGAGTTTGTTACTAAGCCTTCTGGAGTGCTGCGTGGTTCCTGGACTGAACAGCTGAGTAGAACCCAGAACTGGAAAAAGTGTCTCCCAAACCCCTGGATCACTATTCCAGACCATTGACCCATCCCAGCTTGACTGTAAGTGGACTGGAATTGAGGTGTGTGATAAGAATGGCCTGAGAGTGAGCGGAGACTGAACTGTGAAGTTATGTTTTGTTTTTTTTTTTTCTGGCCAGGGGCTGGAGCTAGCACACAGGTGAGAAAGACCCGGTTACACAAAGTTAATGTAGAAACTGCAATTTCCTTGTCATCAAGCAGATGCAGCCATTTCAGATGGGTTGTGTCCATCAACCAGCAGAGGGAGATAGAGAGCACACTTTTTTCAGTGCCTCATACCAGCTTACTCCACTGCCTCTCTTCAGTATTCTCTATCTCCCCTAGCAGAGTGGCTGTAGCTTCTTCGAGCTCCATCTAAAATCTGCCTGGAGGTTGCTCCTGTGCTTTTGCCAGTTGTTAGCAGGGGTGTTGGAGGCTATAGCAGCTTCACTTTAAAGGCACATAGGTTCGTTCGCCCTTTCCCTGCCTTACCCATACCTCCGTGGATGTGGACACATTGCTTAGCTTTCCCTGTCCTTCCCCACCAACAGTGGATGCAAGCACATAGGTTCGCCCTTTCCCTGCCTTTCCCACTCACCTGAGCCTCCGGAGTTCTATTTACCTCTGCTTTCCTCACAGCGTTAAAAAAAAAAAAAAAAGTCGCGACGTTAGAGCCAGCCCGAGCATGGCGAGCGACGATTCTTCGCGCTCTGAGCTGGCAGCGGGCGCCATTTTGAATTTACCACATGGCACGACCTCCGCTGAGACGGAGAGTCCTGAGCCCGGGGAGAGGCCTCGGAGTGAGGCTGATATGGGAGCTACTAGCCCCGGCAGAGATCCGGGTGCCCAGGGTGAGTTTTTCTCCCCGATTTTGTCTTATTAATGCATAAAGCATACATGCTTAAAAGCTCTCCCACAAAGCCCGGCATGGGCCTCTTCTAATGCCCCCCTGGTGGATTCTAACCTGGGTATGCCCTCTGAGGAGTTATTCCCTGATAATTGGCAGAATATGAAGCGCAGAAGGGCTCATTCCCCTTCAGAGAGTGCTGCCAGGGCCGGTCTTAGGCAGAAGCGACCGAGGCGGCCGCATAGGGCCCCGCGCGGCCCGCCTCAAGTCTGCCTCGCCTCTCCTACCACCGCCACTGCTCGCCTGCCCTCCATGTCCAGCGACGCGACTCTCCAGTCCTCGTTCCCCTGCTCCACCTCCCTCCAGCCGTCTGAGCCCCTCCCCCGTCTGAGCCCCCCTTGCCCAACCCGCCAAATGACCCTCGTCTACCACCCGACCCGCCGGCACCTCACCTGACCCAGCATTTTTTAAAAGCTACAAGCGGCAGTGCCTCCTCGCATCTGTAAAAGAAAAGTTGCTTCGTCCATTGGCCGGCCTTCCCTCATGTCCCGCCCTCTGATGTAACTTCCGCAAGGGCGGGACATGAGGGAAGGCCGGCCAATGGACGAAGCGACTTTTCTTCTTTCACAGACGCGAGGAGGCACTGCCGCTTGTAGCTTTTTTAAAAATGCTGGGTCAGGTGAGGTGCGGGCGGGTCGGGTGGTAAAGAGGGTCGTTTGGCGGGTCGGGGAGGGGGGCTCAGGTGGCTGGAGAGGGGGAGCAGGGGAACGAGGAGAGTCGCGTTGCTGGACATGGGTGGAGGGCAGGGGGCACAGGAGGGTCGCTGGACATGGGTGGATGGCAGGGGAGGGGGTTTCTGGACATAGGTGGATGGCAGGGGAGGGCAGGGGGCACAGGAGGGTCACTGGACATAGGTGGTTGGCAGGGGAGGGGGTTTCTGGACATAGGTTGAGGGCAGGGGGCACAGGAGGGTCGCTGGACATGGGTGGATGGCAGGGGAGGGGGGCTTCTGGACATAGGTGGATGGCAGAGGAGGGCAGGGGGCACAGGAGGGTCACTGGACATGGGTGGATGGCAGGGGAGGGGTTTCTGGACATAGGTGGAGGGCAGGGGGCACAGGAGGGTCGCTGGACATGGTGGATGGCAGGGGAGGGGATTTCTGGACATAGGTGGAGGGCATGGGGCACAGGAGGGTCGCTGGACATGGGTGGATGGCACGGGAGGGGGGTTTCTGGACATAGGTGGATGGCAGGGTAGGGGGGTTTCTGGACATGGGTGGATGGAGGGGAGGGGGGTTTCTGGACATGGGTAGATGGCATGGGAGGGGGGTTTCTGGACATAGGTGGATGGCAGGGGAGGGCAGAGGGGACAGGGGGGGTTATTGGACATAGATGGATGGCAGGGGGGACAGGAGGGTCGCTGGACATGGGTGGATGGAGGAGAGAGAAGAAATGCTGGACATGGATGGAGGTGAGGGAAGAGTGAGGACAGAGATGAGGTGAGGGAAAAGGAAGAGAGGAGAAAAAGTGCACATGGATATAGAAAATAGGCAGAAGCTGGATCCACTGGACAGTCAAGTCTG